>NC_060210.1:152536500-152892000 GCF_021130785.1 Homalodisca vitripennis | reverse complement strand
TCTTCAATGACATTAGTAATTCAAACCCTACTAAAACAATTTTGTGTGACAGACGATAATTTTCAGTCGCAGCTGAAGAGGAAAACTTAATTTTAAGTTAAAAGTTTTAAATCATGAACCAAACTGGAAACGAAGACTGTTTTTGGTATAATTACTTTCTTATTATCGATCTCTTTATTGTGTTTGCCATAGAAATATAAGAAAGTTACCGCATATCTGAATAAGTATTACAATACCTACTTGTACTTACAGAATTTTTAGAAAGTAATCTTACCCTCAAGTTTAATGAGTTTTTTCCATCAAAACAGCTGCCAGTTAAATAAGTTTATTCTTTATCTTTAAAATACGTTGCGCAAAAGCATAAAAGTGAAAAATCATGATAATCTGTAAGAACCTAATGGGTTGAATTAAATCCATGGTCAAGGAAAAGAATCATTTTCTGAATCCCCTCCTGTTGGTAGTAGTTCAGTTTATTGTGACACGATTCTTGTTAGTTTATTCTATACTCGTTAGTTAGCAGTGACGAGATCTGTATAGAGATCTTCTTCACGTTTGTATATCCCTCTCCTAACGCCCTTTCATGGCATTGTAAACTAACAGTGGCACAACTCAAGACGGTCTTATTGGATGAAAATATGTGTTGTGCTGTATTTCTATCCGCTTAAGATAGTGTTAATATTAACAAGTTCAAGTGCATCTATCTATATATATATATTATATATATATATATATATATATATATAGTGGAATGCGTACGATGATAACTAAATTACCAATGTCTGGTGAAGCGTATCTTGGTGGAGATAAGCGACCCCGACATTTCCTCTTGGAAATATTGGCAAGTCTAATCATTCTGTGAGTCTTCATGAATTACATATTCACTCTAAATGGCATAAACCTCACAACACTTTGTCTCCTAACCAACTATTTATTTGGATCGTTACATTACAATATCACAATCCGTTTGGTTTGTATAAAACATTGGTGTCATCACTTCAATGCCTGTTAGGAAATCTTTTGGAATTTAGTGGGTCATTGTCTCAAAGAACTTGAAATAAAATAAATATGTATTATCTCAGAAAGTGTCGTTGGGTCAACGATTAGTTGTGTAAAACATATATCACCCCGTTAGTGCCACGTTAGCCACGCTGAAAATCGCCTACAGTGTCATGCTGTATTACTGAACGTGGTCCATATATGTGTGTGTGTGTGTGTGTGTGTGTGTGTGTGTGTGTGTGTGTGTGTGTGTGTGTGTATGTGTGCGCGCGCGCGCGCGTGTGTGTGTTAATTTTTCCCGCTATACCAGAGACACTTATCTTTAGTGCGAGTTTATAATATTAAAATATGTAGCATCAGACAAACTACTTTCTCTGAAAGATGCTATGCCGAACAAGAAAGATTGTTTCAGCTTAGTTTTGAAACTGAACAAAGACAGCAAAACTATAAATATAAATAAATATCATAACCACTGTTATCATGTTCAAGGACAGTTTCACATAACTTGTAGAATATACTACAATTTAGTTGTTTTGACTTAATGTAGAAATGTATAAAAACCGGTTAACGTCCACCAATACGATACGAGTGGGACATCTTCATAAATGAATAACACAGGAAGACAGCGTTTCAACACTTCGGTCGCAAATAGAAGTGAGACTAATCAATACGCTCCTAGAGTATTGAACATGTATATAATCCCCATCGATAGCAATTCAAATACACATTAATACGTTTCCTGGTATCAAAGGCGTTTTACTTCGTTGAAGAGTTCAGGATGGCCCACTGATAATAAAATATTTAAATAAATTATAGTGAATGTGAAATCTCAGTTCTGATATCGAAAGCGATGTCTAAAGCCTTACTACTTTCATTAGTATTATAATTATATGTACAGTAGTATTTACGCATCTAGTGCACATGTATATTGTGTATGCAATAAAGTATATTATGATTTTTGTTGGTGAAGCTCTGTTTGTGAACCTCTGGGTATTCTTGATGTTGTGTTTATTAATAAAGAGTAATATCGATCAGATATGTATGTACGTTTTCCTGAACTCCAATTCTAAATTGACAACTTTTGATATTGTAATATTGAGAATACGTTACTACACATATATTTAAAGATTTGTGACACTTTGTTTCAGGAAGAATGTTGGGGACTACGTATCGAGGAGAGTTACATGAAGTCAAACTAACAAGAGGCAACGTCTTTGTGTATCTAATAAATAATCAGAATGGACTTTCACTCAGTAAACGTATTTCCGTAACTGTAAGTACTTTTTCTAGTAAGTAGGATTGGCTTTATATAAAGTGGTCTTTATACTCTGTAAACAAAAAAAACAAATTTAGCATAAGCATTATATCCAAATGTATAATACAAATTAAATTTTATCTGAGAATTAAACTTCATTACTAACCTGCTGCTATAAACAACTCATAAAGCAACAAAACTTACCATGTATAATGTAATCAGTTTATTAAGGATTGCAATTAAAACATTATATAAATAGAAAGATTAGTACACATACCTATTTCTCCAATAAACGTGTTCTATGACCTCGTTCCTATCTCTTGTTTCCACTGTAGTGGCCAATTCTCTAAAATGGATGCGCTTCGGATCTCAGGAAGAGTAATTGCTATTTCTCTCGTAAACCCACTTTCACTGGAATAAGAAGAAATCGATAGAATAGCCTCCTAACGACGATAGCAGCCAGTTTTGGATATTAGGATACACACGATAAGCACACAATTACGAGATATACCTTTTATTTGAAGTTAATATATTTTAGAGTTCTTAATGCAGTATGACCACCCTTCACTTATCCTCTTACAGGAGTACGAGCATGTGCCTGGTATATGAAGCCACTTTATCAAAGACAATGGATAAAAGAGGCAGTGCTTCTTTAGTTGTCTTCTCTAGCTTACTGTAAATCTGCTGGCCTAATAAGAACTTAGTGTGAAGTTTCACACAAATATATCCT
The DNA here is from genome assembly GCF_021130785.1 of Homalodisca vitripennis. NCBI lineage: Eukaryota > Metazoa > Arthropoda > Insecta > Hemiptera > Cicadellidae > Homalodisca > Homalodisca vitripennis. Next base: position 152,889,019 of record NC_060210.1, on the reverse strand, counting down.
ACGGTGTTCAGAAACTCGGTATACTCACGGTTTACATGTAATGTTCTTTGACATTAACCTCCCATATATTTAAAATAATGATTTAGATCGTTATAGTCAGGTCCTGCTTGCCCAACCAGGTCAACAATATCATCCTTCCATGACTAGCAATAATGTGCCTTGCCAAGAACTCTCGCTATTATTCCTGAATTATTAAAGGCTTTCGAATTCAAAGGATCTGATTGCACGAACAAGTTTATCGGTCTGCTCAATAAATTGACAATGCACTAAGCTATACCTGCCTTATTCTTAGTTTCTGTGCCTGTCAACTGTGATATTTGAAAGTGCACCACTTCTGGGGTATCTAAAAAGCATTCTTAAAATAAAAAAGGGGTGCGGTGGTTCTTAATATTTCACGACTCCTGAAAACTTTTTCAAGCCAATGTGAGCGATGCCATTATAATCATCAGTGTATAGTGATGGCCCTCACTCTACGATATATCTAAGTCTCATTTGCACTATTGTTCTAGTAGTATAAATAGAATTTCGAAAACCTTAGTCATGGTTTCTAGGTAATTTACAACCTTTGGTGATTCCCGCCAGTCCTAGCTTTTAAATTTTCTCGAGTACATTACCTGTCGCATGTATCAGATAGTTATGGATGGGAATTTAGAAAACCTTTCAGTAGCTGTTTACCAGCATGTTTCCTTCTTTCACCGTAAAAACAGCGCAAAAGCATCAGTCTTAATGTTCACTTTCTACTCAGCTTATACTGCTCCCTTTCCGCAAATAATACGAAATTCTGTGATTTATTTCAACTGTGATTGCGTCTTCGTTATACGAATCAAACACAATTGTTACGTTTTATTTGCTTTATCACCTCACTTGTCCTTATCTGCTGCTTCCTTAAGATCTCGTTGTTAAAAATCTGAAATTGTTCATAGTAGAAAATAAGGGAAGAGGTCTTGCAGCCTCCCTATCTATATCTGGTATCCTTGTCGGACTTTTGAACTGAACATGTTTTGTTTCACAAATCGTCACTAGAGACTGATGTCCACAGCTACAGTTATATCGGCGTAATGCTATGTCACATTTCATCACTGGTGTTGTATCTCATTTAACCAGTCTGGATATATTTTCCACACATATATTCCATTGTGAAAAACAACAAGTAATATGGCTAGCAGATATATATCAACTTCCTATTCCAGTATAGGATTAATATAATACAAAACAGTTGCCTAGAAGAAGCGATCTTCTTGTCCGGAATCATAGGTCAGCATCAGATCAGTTGTTAGAGTTAACAGAGTTATTTTTAGTAGGCAACATCCCATAAAAATTATATCCCTTTAAATAGTCCTTGAGTAATAGTAACTAAAGATTTTTATCAGTAAAATCTCTTGACCGCAGTGTTAGTTAATTCCCCAAAAGCAAAATTAAAATACTTCAACTACGGTCAAAGACAACTTGTTTGGTGACAGAAACACTTTCTCCGTTACATCACGAAGGAGCTCAGCAGCTTTAGTTGGTATAGGTGTAAGTTAACAATTATTACCATTTAGTTATAGGAAAATTTTATAAATTTATATTTTTGATAAAAGTAACTAAAAGTAACTAAATTATTATTTAATCATTTTAATTACCTTTTGTTCAGTAATCTTTTATTCAAGAACTTTGTTTAAAAATTATAAACTTTACCAACAAACCAAATTGGTTCAATTGTTTAAAAAAACCTACACAAAAATTTACAATGTTTTTGTTACTATTGTTTGCCAATTTATTAACACATTTCATTTTACCACTGGCGATTGTAGCGAAATTAATAAATAAACATCACAAATAAACACAAACACAAAAACAAACATGTGACTTTAGACTGACGCCATGTTGTCCATTTGCCGAAGCCGCCTCCAGGATTTTGACCTGTGCAGGTAAGATGGGCATTAATAAACATACCGGCAACCACTACCGCCAGCCTCAAAGTTTCACTAGCCCGGACTCCCTACAAACCGAAAGAGCAAATACTACTCCAGAAAGACTAGCATATCAAAAATTTCGTAAAATACCATTGACTGACCTGAAATTCTTGTTTTAGAAACTTTGCTAGCTCCCGTACTAAACCTCAAGTTAGGTTATCTACTTAGTGTATATTAGTTAATATATTTAATCAATACATACTACTCCAGCTGTATACACAATCATTTAAGTACTAGTACTATTTAATACTTACAACAGGAAATCGCGTATAAATACACTAGTTGTACATTAACTATAGTACACTAATTATATACCACACAATGTACTACTACTTAAGCTATATTAAACAATTATAAATACTACAAGGTAAATTTACTATAGCTGTAGGTAGGTACACAATTGTTAACAATTTCGGTTACCATGAGTCTCAACGTCTGATAATGCGAGAGCCATCACACTCAACACTACTCTGCCCCGTGTTGTATATCAGTACGTATACAAGCAATTGTTATAATACACAATGTTAACACTTTCGTTACCAAGAGTCTTAACGTCTGATAATGCTAGAGCTATCACTCAACACTATTGTGTCCCGTGTTGTAAATCAGTACTGTACCAGCAGTGTTATAATACACAATTTTAATATGATTTGCATTTAATTCAAATTTTGTTGGTTAGCACCATGATCTACAAACCCTGCTCTATCGAAACGTTTATCTAACAAATTTTAATATTTTTTTAATTGGTGACAAACCGTATTGGCTATTAAAATCTCACTTGGGTAGACAACGTTTCCCTTAATATTTACACAAATCCTACGTGTTTTTGCTATAATAATACCCATCAATTACGTAGTATACCAATAATTCTTAAACTATCAATTTGTAATAATACAAAAAACTGATAATTTCATTTACTTTTATACACCAAATTATTGAAATACTTTTTCTTCTCTAAATAAACATATCTAATAAAAATATAACCTCTTCAACAACTCATAATCTATGCGATACCAGCGATACTATCCCAATCAGTACATAAGCCTAAAATAGAACACAACAGTTGGAAGTTACAAATAACGTGGAAGATGGTCAGTCTGTACCAACAGAGAAAATGGTGACTGTTACTTATGGCAGTGAAATGCCGCTCGCCCAGACAGTGATATGCTAGATTCAAATACAGAAAGGAATACATTTTGGATAAAGACCTAGTATTACATACTTTTATAACTCAAAATACATTCTGACATTTTTTTAATGAACACATTATGTCTAATAGAACTCAATTAAAATCTAGCAGTATTCGTTCATTCTGACTAAGAGTGCATTCAAATTCATACAGAAGTATTCATACTCAGTAGAAGGTTTGAAATAAATATTTATCTCTATCTAGAGTCAGGGAACGATTGATTGCGAGGATTATTTGACTTGCACAATCACTTTAGGCCACTATAAAATAACTTGATAAGTTACGCAACGGGACTTAGCTGCAGCTCCCTCAATAATTTTGCACTACCCTCCGATACGGACATTGTCAAATTTACTATTTAAAATCCCGGGTTGCTGCTGAGAATTTACAATGCCTGCTAGGTTGAAAGAGTGTTCCCATATCCCCGGAAAACCGGCAGGCTACTGCTTATTAGCAAGGGAAAAGGTGATCCTGAGCTGCCGTCTTACTACAGACCTCTCTGCATGCTGGACACGGCTGGAAAACTTTTTGAAAAGTTGATTCGTTCCCGCCTGATTTCTGCCGTGGTAGCTGTCGGGGACCTTTGCTCTAGTCAGTACGGCTTCTGAAAGGGACGATCAACAATCGACGCGATCACGGAAGTACAGAAAGCAGTTGGGAGTACCGAGAGCCACAACCATTTCTCCCGCCGAGTAGTGCTTCTCTCAAGCGTAATACGCAAGAATGCCTTCAACTCGGCGAAAAGGGTCGATGTGTTGGATGAACTTCGTGACACCTTCCGCATTCCAACGTATCTCTTGCGGCTCATCGAGGACTACCTCCGTTCTAGGCGTCTGATATACGACACTCGAGATGGAGCGCGGACGGTGGACGTCACCTCTGGTGCCGCGCAGGGTTAGGAATATCCGGGCCACTCGGCCCGGATCTCTGGAATATCGCTTATGACCGCCTCCTGAGATCCGAGATGCCATAGGAAACCATTTTAGTTGGGTGCGCCGATGACGTTGCGGCTCTCATCGCCGCATGCAACGTTGAGCTGGCCCAGGTAAAGTTGAACCAGGTAATGGGAGTGTTCAACGCTTGGATGTCCGATCACGGTCTTTCGCTTGCTCTGAGCAAGGCAGAGATCGTGATTCTCACAAAGAAGAGAATTAACACCGTTGTCCCGCTGCGAGTGGGAAGGGAAGTGGTCCAGTCAATGCGTGCCACCAAGTACCTCGGAGTCATGGTGGAAAACAAGTTAAGCTGGAGAGAACAGATCTTCCGTTCAGCGGACAAGGCTGCTAAGGTGGTCTCTTATCTTAGTAAGCTGATGGCCAATGTCGGGGGTCCTCGGTCCAACAGAAGACGGTTATTAATGTCCGCAGTCCAGTCCGTGCTCCTTTATGGGGCAGAGGTGTGGGCAGACGCTCTTACCAAGGAATTCTATAGGTTGCGACTCGCCCGGGTTCAGCGTCAAGCTGCGCTCCGAGTGTGTTCCGCCTATCGGACAGTATCCGAGCCTGCTGTCCTGGTGGTTGCCGGAGTTATCCCTGTCAAGCTCTTGGCAGGGGAGAGGAAGGCGATTTATCAGAGACAAGGTGAGGTCGGCAAGGATGCAGCAAGTTCCGAAGAGCTTGCCCGAACCTTCCAGGAGTGGCAACACACCTGGGAGCACGAAACCCGAGGACGATGGTCTGCGCGACTCATCGAGCAGGTTCAACCATGGGTCGAAAGGCGGCATGGCGAGGTGGACTATTACCTCACGCAGTTCCTGACAGGTCACGGCTTTTTCAAGTCGTACCTGAACCGGATGGGCAAGACAAGTTCATCGGAGTGCATCTACTGCCCGGGCGTTCACGACGAAGCGGAACACACCTTCTTCCACTGTCCGCGTTGGGAAATGCCCCGCCTGAAGGACACAAGGAAACTCGGAGTTTTTTTTCGGTGGATACAGTCTGCGAAACGATTATGGAGGATGAGGGGAACTGGGATTGTTTGTCACACTTCGTTCGGGGTATCCTCCTGGAAATGAAACCCGATCTGGACCGCGAAGTGGCCCAGATCCCTTGACCGAGCAGCTGGATAAGGAGCGAGCCCCTTGGGCTTAAGCCAAATTTAAGCCTAGCCTTAAGTAATGTGATAAGCAATTCCAGGTTAGAATCCTAAAGAGTAGAGGAGGTTTTTAGTGGGTAAACCTGTTTTAGGGGAGTCCCACACTATAGGCTGGCCACCTGCGTGCGTAATTGCATTTTTCCTGCCTCTCCCTTAAAAAAAAAAAAATAAAAAAACTCATCAGACGTGTTAACCGATTACACCATTGCTAGACAATAGAGTGACGTCATTGCACAGCTGCCCCTTCCCTCCACCCCGCCAATGTAAGGTGACATGCCCTTCCCTAGATGCTATTCGTCTGATGATCCTTTTACATCTAGAAGTGGTGCTTGCAGATTATAATTGCCACAGTTAAACTTATCAGTCAACTTTGCAAATCAAGTATTTATTAATAAGTCCTAAATGATATCTAACCCCATGTGTTTTTTTTTACCATTCAGTACAATGTATATTTTTTACAATGTATGGAATTATCGTATATAATAAAGGCAACCATTAACCCAGAATGGAATAAGCAATAGTAGTGAAACAACATACATAAAGGGTAGATGAACAAGAAAACACGTTTCTTAATATTTTTATTTGATTGTTATTGATTGGGATTTCCTCAACCCAGTGTAACAAAACACTAGGTACATGCCTCCTGAAAATACGATGTAATATCAGAAGGCATGTACCTAGTGTTTTGTGATAGTGGGTAGAGGAAAACTAAAATAAATAACAATCGAATAACATTCCAATAAATATAAGGACTTTATAAACTTTAAGACAATTGTTCCTAGAGATGACGTCAAGCAATGTAAAGTAGTCAAAAAGTAGTTTGAATTTTTTAATAAATTTTCTGAAACTTGTAGTTTTTGAGTTTAGGGACATATCACTTATGAATATATTTCTATGTAATTTATGTCTTATTTAGTAAAAAATCATTAAGGCAGGAATTTTATAACATAATTTAAATCAAAGATATAGATTTATTCAATAAAACACCAACACACACATACAGACCCATATGGTATATTAAATTAAATTTAGAAGGAAGTTCTTACTTGCTTTGATCTAACAATTCATATGGTTTATTTTAAAACAGTAATATTTGTAAACACCTTCTACAATGCAGTGTTATAATATATTTACAATGGATATAATCGTTACCAATTTTTTTCAGCTAACTGATTTGGAAATGTCAGACTCTGATTTGGAAGAGAGATATGACTCAATAGAAGACAGTCTATTGGCGGGGGATAATTTAAGTAGGTATTTATATACAATTTAGTTAATAGCATCAAATATATTAAGCAATACATATACATTTTTTTATAAAAGAAATTCCCGTGAGTGTTATGTATGGAAATGAAAGGATTTTAAACTTAGGCTTGGTCACGTATTGAAATAATTAATTTTACTAAGCAGCTCAAAACAGTATAAATATGTGTGTTTTATTACAGAGGGTCTACAGACTATATCTTACATCGCGGACATCATACCTCCTGACAAGGATAAGAGTGCGGTTTTAAACAGACTACTTGAATACGTCACTCAGGTCAGTATAAACGATGGTATAAATATTACTAGTTATATATAAATTAATTTTATATGTATGTAAATTCTATATGTAGTTTTTATTGTATGAATATAAAGAATATGTATTAAACCTTTTATACTTTTTAGAATGATCCAATGTTTGTGTTGGAGTTTCTTTGTGTACACTGTTCCTATACATGACTATAGCTCAACTGGTTTAAATAATTGTACTCATTTTATTTTTGTATTACTTTTATATTATTAAGTGAGCACTAGTAATTTAAAAGGAATGCATTTGTGTGGCAGTTTGAATATAGTTTTTAGTTTTGGGACTAAAACAAAATTAGTTTTAACAGATGAATTTTAATATTAAGTAACGATCAATTTACTCGTCAATATTAACCCTAAATTAACCCACCCAACAGGCTGAAACCAAAGGGAGGTGTACAAGTTAATATAAAAAGTAAAGACCGAGAAATACAGCAGGTGACCGCGCAATTGGTTATATTAATCATATTATTACAAAACCACAGCGAAGAATGACCGTATTACTAAAATATTAAGTATTGAGTGTGCAATCTTTGTACGTGGTGTAAAAAACACAACTTGCATGTCACTTATAATTTATTTCATAATTTTTGCCGGTGTAAATTAAGATTATTTTGATGTATTTTATGTCGTCAATATTAATATTTGAATGATAATAATTGACATGTTTAATTTATTTTCTGTTTACTTTATGTGTACGTTTGTGATGGGTTTAATACCAATTAAGTTTAACGACCAGTATACGTTCAAATATAATTTGATATTTTTAAAATATTTATATTATAAAATCCAATTAATATATAGATTTTTGATTAAATTTGTATAAAAAGCCATAACTTAATTTATTTTATGATAAAAATTGAATTACAAGAAGCAATTGCTCCTTCGGAAGTCGATCCTGGATCTCTCACTTACCGGGTGAGTGTGCTACTACTACACCCCTTACTACCACAGAGCCCTTACTTTTTACGAATCAATTATTTTGTATTTAGCCGTATCTGTGACATATGCGTTTAAATAAACAACTAATATATAATCGGAAGACTAAATATCTGTCAAACGACTTTTTATTTACATTAATTAAATTTGTATAAGTTTTAATAACCTAATTGATTTTTCAATAAACATTGAATCACAAAAAGTACTAGCTCCGCCGGGACTCGAACTCGGATCTCTCACTTGCCGGCTGAATGTGCTACAACTACACCACAGAGCCCTGTTTGGATGGGTGACCACTAAGCGATCCTGTGCTACCAAGCTGTCCGCTATTGGAATAGTAGTTTGGAAGCCATTTTTGAGGAGTTGGTTCCCAGGTTGCGTTAGAGAGGATCTTTTTAGATACACACTCTGACTGCGCTTACCTACTATATAACAATATAGTAATCAACCCATCGCTTGACTTTTCAAGAGTTTATCTACGGAAAATATTTTCTTCGTAAAATCGTAGACTAGAATCTGTGAATACTTAAAACTTTTGAAATTGTATTAACAGATGACGTATTATAGCATTGGTATTAAGTTCACTTGTATTTTCAGTCTATGATTTAAAATTTGTATACCTATTTACCGAACGATGTTTCAATGGTATATTCAGATTAGCTTTATTACTGGAATAAATCCGGTATTAATAGTGAATTGGAACAATCCTTTAACAGAAGATTGAGGAAGAAAATGACTCAAATTAGGATGGGCGCTACTAATTGTTTTACTTAGATATTAAAATAACGTAATATTACGTTACATTCTTTTTTGAGATGTAATTAAATTTATTCTGTATAAATGTTTTTCGTTCCTTAAAAAATACCGTCATTTGACATGATGATTTTTTATAGCTGTAGCTGTCAGTACCCGGTTTAACGTCAAGAAATATAAACACATAGATAACATTTGTGTAACTCAATGGTTAGTTCGCTCTCTAAGTTCACTATCAATTACAGGTTTCAGTTACGACACTTTCGGATGTGAAGATGTGCACCTCAACATTAACCAATGTATTAGTAGCTCTTAATACACCCACTCAGTTGGAATTGAGTCCAAATATGATGATGGACACTATGGAAGTGATCAATACACAAGCAAATATGTTTCAGCGATTTGTTTTTGATAGAGTTATTTCACAGTGGATGTCTGCTGAAGAAATTAGACAAGTGGCTTCGTAAGTATGTAGATGTTTTAATTCTAGTAACATTGATGGTTCAAAAAAAGTATTTCAGAAGAAATCGAAGATGATTATAATAATGTTCACTTAATCAAAACCATTTATTTTACATGATTTATTAAGAGACTTATTTTATTTCTCCTAGTAGTAGAATATGGTACTAAACATGTATGATCAATATTTTACTTAATTTGGAATCATAAAGTGTGTTTGTCTATCCAATCAATTTTTAGTTCAGCTGCCACACATATAAGTACTAATTCTGACTGACTTTGACTTAAGCTTGAAGCTGAAATGTATTCCTGATTCAGTATTACAGTGCATATTCCATATAAATTGATACCACATTTTCCTTACTATTAATTGTTTTTAATTTTGTGCAAGTTAGGTTCAAAGACGGAATATTTTTTATTAGGCTAATGTAATACATGCTTTATAAAATAAACTTAACATAACTTATAATTATCATCTTGTCACTGCTTTCATTCTCCCTTATCCATCTAGTATGATAAAAGCTTGGAGAGGAGGATACAGTGGGGCTTAGTTTCCTCTTTGCAGATCATCAAAACCCTCTGGGAATTATGATAAAATGGAAAATATTGATATTTTTATAGGTAATTATTTTATGAAAAGCATTGAGCCTGCTGATAAGCTTGTCCTTTAGTAAATTCTGCTAAATAATACAAATATTGCGGTTATTTTGATACAGTATTGAAACGATTACCAAAATATTAGTGTATCTGCACTGCAGCTATATGCTAGAGTAGATCAGTCTTGCCACTCTTTCTAAATCCTATTCTTCAGACAGCCTTCCATCCGTACCTCATACGCGAGGTCGTTGCCGTAGGTTAAGTCTGTATCTTACGTTAAACAACTTTAACCTGCCGAGTCATTGATAGCTGGGTGATTAGTGACAATTATGAGTTAAAAATTGTTATTCTGACTCTTAGAAGTGATAACGGTTTAAGAAATTAAGATGCATTTTTTAATATTTTATTACAAATAATATGTCTTAATTAACATGAAAGCCCACGCGAAGGTTTCTTGCTTTTAGATGCATTAGACTCACGTCCTAAGACTACTAAACCGAATTAAAATGCGTTTTTTAGTGATAATGAAAATAAGTAATGCTATACAACTAAATATTGGAGGATCTGAGAAACACTAAGGACAAAGTTATCGCACAGACGTACAGGGACACAAACGGGTTTAATATTTTAGAATGCAGAGAATAAGCTGTTTTTGTATTAAAACATTAAAATTGAAAAAAGAAGTACACATTAAATACATGCAATATAATATTTTTTTTTTTTTTAGATAATATTTTGCATGTTGTTTAATAAGATAAAGTAAGTTAATTAAATATTATAAATATACGTAAAACGATTCCAACAGACATTCCAGTCCATTATAAATATTTCACATAATTTATTTTAAATGAAAAAGTCAGCTGTTTCAAATTAGAGTAACCATATCTCCAAGAATAGGTCGGCTGTTATGAAAACAAACATAAACACAGTTTAAAATCAGTGTTTAAGAACATTGCAACTTTTTGCTGGAGAAATATAATATAGTTTGAACATACGTCTTAATAAGAAGAGAGATATGTGGATTACAATAATCTATTTCATTTGGAATAGTTACAGAGCAATAAAATATTTTACATCTTTTAGTGATCAATATATATGTTTGAAACAACAAATAATATAGCCTATTAAAATGTAACCCTGATAAACAATTAGAGAATAATACAGATTCGCAATTTAGAATCTAAGTGTGTCAACTTTAAAATATTTTCTAAACTTTACATTTTTAGATTGCAATGTAGATAAATATTAAATTCAATTAATTTACTTTAAAAATGCTATCAAGAGACATACATTATATAACATTTTAAAATAATTAGTATTTGGAGTAGAATGGAATTAAAAACGAGTATTAATTAGCAATGTCTAACTTACAATTGAGGTTCAAATTAGTTTTGTTAAATATCACATTTACAAGAACATTTATTATAGGGAGAGTAGAATTTTCAAGGCACAAAAGAACAAGATGTAATTTTATGAGAGTTTATTTACACTAGTCTGAGTTCCATCGTGACAATGAAACTAAATACCTTGAATGGAATATTGCCTAGAGCAAGGTTCATCTGAGAATAGCTAGACCACCTGTGATGCCTGTTGTGGGTGCAGAATTTAGAGTGTACAAAATATAATAAGGTCGCAATACTTTACAGTGTAAAAGCTAACACATCTTCGAAACGGAGTTTTAACAATTTTCGCAAAGATGAGATGAATAATACGGGTACATTATTGAGACAAAGTTAACAGACAAAATTAAAGAACAAAGTTAAGAGAAAACTTTAAAGTACAAATTTAACGGCAATGTTAACGGCATGTATTAAACATTAAATATAAAATTAGAGAACTAAATTACGTTCAAGCAGAACACGAGCGAGAGAAATTGTGAAAAAATGAAAGAAGAGTACAATAGACCTGGCTTTGATGAAAAATAAAACATTAAAAAGAGGCAAATAAACATAAAATAAAGAGGAGTGGTAGCGTTGATGCCTACTCACCGACGTGGTTTTCCTCTTCTCACACTCGCTGCAGGGCTTGACTGAGACACTACATCCTCCATCGAGGCTCCCGTGGAGTCACTCAGCGTTTATCCATGGATGGCGGTTGGCAGAGCATTCGAGACACCCCACACCTTACTCAGAGAAACAGCTTCAGGTTACATCGAGTGAAAGAGAGATACAATCAGGTTATTTTGGAAGTCTATCGGACGCTATACCGATCAGGCTATGTTACTTGATCTGAGATGATGTTAATTTACATTGGTTCAACCAATGAGGAGCAAAATCCAGAATGTAACAACCAAGCTTATTGATTATTTAAAAAAGGCAATGCGAACCAAACGCTTCTAATTAACAAAACTGAATCTTACACTAATAAGACATAATTGTAAAATATTGTACATCGAAAAACATTAAAATATCATATAAACTAATTATTGACTGGAAACTTAGTATCCGCCGGTGTAATTTGAGATGCTAAATGTATTTACTAACTTTTTATGTAAGTTTAAGGGGAGCCAGTCGCGAAAATATATAAAAAAATGGATATTTTAAAAATAATATTTTTTAATTCTATGTTTCTTCCAGATTAAGAATATATATATAACACTTTATAGTTATTATATTTCGTTATTGATTTAAAAAATAGTTAGTAAACCCTTACACTCAATTTTGAAGCTCGCTCTAAGACTGGCCTGCGTTAGGAGTGAAGCTAGATCTACGCTACACCCAATACTTGGGTGATGGTGACTCAAAGGGTTTTGCAGCATTTCTGGAGAGTAATCCATATGGTGATAATGTTAGTATATGTAAGTTAGAATGTGTTGGACACGTACAGAAACTTGTAGGCACCAGATTGCGGAAGTTGAAAGAAAATAATGCGTGAAATTGAGCGATGGTAAGTTATTGGCAGGAAAAGGGAGACTAACAGATGAAGAGATAGACCAGTTGCAAAGGTACTATGGCCTTGCCATTAGGAAAAATACAGAAAGCGTTGAGGCTATGCAAAAAGTGATATGGGCCACCTTTTACCATAAATTGTCTTCTGACGAGAAGCCTCAGCACAGCACCATCTGTGTCCTAATGATAGCGAAATATGGTGTCAGTACAATAAGCAGAAACAAACAGTAGAAGCCTACAGCCACAAACACTCTTTGCCAGATGCTGTCATGGATTTGATCAAACCTGTTTTTAGAGATTTGTCAAATCCAAATCTTTTGAAACGGTGCTTAAACGGGAAAGCTCAGAACCCGAACGAGAGTCTGAATGGTGTTATTTGGCACAGATTGCCAAAAAAACTGTTTTTGTAGGACTAAATGTAATTAAATTAGGTGCAACTGATGCTGTCATGTGCTTCAATGAGGGATCTATAGCCAAAACTAATGTCCTCAAACTCCTGGGGTTTCAAACCGGAAAGTTTATGGTCGAAGGCCTACGGAACATTGCTAGCGAAAGGATAAAAAGAGCCAATATAGAAGTAAGAGAGGAAAACAAGAAGAAGAGAGTAAGAAGGAGCCATTTTAAGAAGAAACGAGAAAACATTGAAAGTGCTGATTACTGTTCTGGTGGATTTTAGAAGTAGTGTTCAGATTTTTCGACTTTAAACTCAATTTCCCGAAACCTGTGTTTTTTTAAACTTAGGTACCATTATTTCAAAAACTATTCAACGTATCATCTTAAAATTTTGTACATACCTTCCTCCATTATATGGTGAGTAATGCCATGCATTTTTGTTAGATTTTAACGAATATAAGCTATAATAAAACAATATAACTTTTTCACCGGTCATTCATTTTTTAAGCAATGTTTAGTTTGGTTTTATAATTTGAACAATTTAAGCAATAACACTCAAATTGCATGAAATTATGCCTTAAGTAATAAAAATCACCCACCAAAAATTTCAAGTCTGTATCTTTAATACTTTTCAGTTAAACGGTACCTATGTGTCGTTATGTTTGTCCATATAAATAGCATGGAAGGAGCCGTCGCGACTGGCTCCCCTTAAAATGTTGCTTTTTAGTAGTAATCTGCTTCTACTGATATTTGTATTCTTCATCTAAGCCAGTTACTTGGAAACTACTCAATGTTGTCTATATTAACCAATTTTTGGAGACAGAATATAATTTAATTACTTTCAGTTTATAGACTCTCCCTCGTAATACACTTCAGTTGCATCAATACAAAATGGCTTGTATGACACATGTATTTATATTATCAGAGAAAATTTGGGCACAAACCGTACTTACAGGTTTCCCAAAGTTTTAATCCGATCTGTTCAATAATTACATTTACTACAATATCCAACCTTGAATTTTGACAGAATCGCATGCACCCAATTTCATAGTGTTTAGGCATATGAAGGATCTTTTTGGAAAGCGAGACAAAATTTGTTTCTTTGCTTTCTCCTTCTGGACACTATTTCAACAACTTAGGTTCAGCAAAGTCCCAAAATACAGGTTTTATTGCGAGCATTACAATAAATTCTATTGATTAGATGTTGAAATAATAAATAGTCATAAAAAAATAATTTTCTTTCAAATAAGGCAACATAATTTATGATATGACTTATTGTGGCATAAATGAGCAAATAATGCTAAAAAGTGATGTATAAGTAACATTTTAAAATACCATTTACTACCCATGCGATGTGAAAAGCTGTACTCTATAAAAAATCTTTCATTCCCCTTAATTCTACCAGATATAATAAGATTAAATTATTTTCAATTTGTAAAATTGTTCCTACTATACACCCCAGTTTGTATCAATGAAAACATAGCTTCTGTGGTACATCTTTTTAAATTTACAGAGGCAATTTCGTCACATACCATACTTACAAGATTCTTCATAATACCTTTAAAATTAAGTACTGAGTTGACCTCAGTTTGGTCTTATATAACTGTTATATAAGACCAAACCACTGTTGAATAACTTATAATTGAACTATTATTTAGGTGAGTATATGTTTAATAGAATTCTTAAAATGCTCAAATTTAAAAAAAACATGAAAGGGCCTTAAAGAGTTTCTCTAACAACAATACACAACAAATCTTGTGTTTAATTTATGATAATCTCTTACTGTTTAATCATGACAGCCCCAGTACAGTAATACGTTAATTACGTATGTCGGTTTACAAAAATTAACAAAATACAAATATTAAAAATCACTACGCTAGCTAGACTCCTGAATTTGTATTAGGAGAGCGATTGGTTTGTTGAGTCATATTATTGCCCGTTCCCTGTGTTTTTTCCTTCAGCTACTTTAAAATATGCTATTACCTATAGAAACAAATTGATAATAAGCTACCATTGAAATATGCAACAAATGATGTCAGCTGGTATTTGTTATGCAAATACAAAATTCAGAGACAATAAGGGGCACATTGCTTTCTGTAATTCAACCAGCTGTCCAAAATTGTTCTTATTTTTACATCAAGGAAATTTTGTTGTAAATAATTACAAGAGTATTTATGGATGATAATTTGCAGTAAATATTATACTATGTTTTATATTATCATCCCAGCAGAGTATAAACTAACCGAAATCTGGTCACTAAGTATTTTATGATTGAGTATCATACGTCCAGGTTTACAAACATCTAACTTCGAGATATCCAAACATCTCCACAAACTTTCGCATTTGAAATATTGATGGATAACTTAGATATCCGTTTAATTATGCATAAACTAATCCTAATCTTTTTTCTACAGAGTTATACTTACATGTCTTAATGCTGGGTTAATGTGCAAGGATCCAAGAACAGAGAATGTCCCACCAGATGACTTTAAACTAAAACTTCTAAACGAGGTAATATACTTTAGCTTTCACGTTTTATTCAAACAATCAGTAAACAAATTTAAATTAATCATACTAAAGTTTTAAAACAGTAAAAAATACAAAATTGATGTGCCTAATAGTTATTTTGGATTTCTAGAAATCCCAACGTCAAGCTATATTTCTTTTACACAGCTCCACTTCCTAACTTATAATAGGTCAATGTTAGAGTTTTCTGATGTACTGAATCTGATGTACTGAATTATTATAGGGTCCAAATAAAATGTTATACATTTTAAATATTCTACTTCGGATTGACGATATATATATATGCACCATTATTATGTTATTTGTTATTAACTCCACTTATGGGGTAATATATATATATATATATATATATATATATATAAACCCTTTCATTTACTTTTCATTACATTTATATATATATATATATATATATATATATATAAACCCTTTCATTTACTTTTCATTACATTTATATATATATATATATATATATATATATATATATATATAAATGTAATGAAAAGTAAATGAAAGGGTTATAGTTACTTTTCATTACATTATTGCACTATTATATTTGTACCATTCACAAATCTAAAGTGCATTTTCAGTTCTTTACCACTTTCAAGGAATCTAAGCCTTCTTTATTGTTATATATTTTATCAATGCCCTGAAGGGTTATATTTATGTAACTACTTGACCTACAGTTTATAGCCCAATAGTTTCTTTTTATTTAAGAAAGGAAATAAAAGTATTATGTCAAAACTTTTAGTTTTTTAGAAAATTCCAATAAATGTACTAAAAGTTCACGGTACTATTACGAGGAGTAAAAGCTTTTACTTTATATACCTGTTCCGAATCTAGGCAGATAATATAAAACATTACAACTACCCGACACCTTTTACAAAGTAATATTTTTTCAGGATTGAATGTAGGCTACTATTTGGTATAAATTATGTTTTTGTACTCTTACAGTAGTTGATATTCAATATAAATCTAGTATCAAAAGTAAAAGTATCTCTATTATTAAAATATGAAGGTATTTGTTTCCTTTACGATGATTATATTTAGAGGAATGAATTATTTATAAAATTTATATGATTCCAGTTAAGAAGAGTATCAAGATTTGCAGAGGAAATAATAGAACTAACCAAAAAGGC
Organism: Homalodisca vitripennis; assembly: GCF_021130785.1. NCBI lineage: Eukaryota > Metazoa > Arthropoda > Insecta > Hemiptera > Cicadellidae > Homalodisca > Homalodisca vitripennis. Next base: position 152,872,521 of record NC_060210.1, on the reverse strand, counting down.
AGTAAGCTACGTACAAAATTCAGGGCAGCCACCTTCCAAAGTGGCATCTAAGGGAGATGAGACAGTTATGTGGGCAATGGTACTGATTTGTATATAGTTTATTCATTGATAATGTAAGATTTCAGTTTATATTTGAGTAAATTTTGTAAAGAATCAGATCTGAAAACATTCCCTTTCTTAACAACAAATTTATATTTTACCATTTAGTTAACTTTCTAGTTTGCTTTTCTAATTTAGTTTACTTTCATATATTCTTTAAATTTAAATCTTCCAACATCATTAACTCTTTTAATAAACCGTTGTCAACATACAAATATACTTTAAAAAAATATTGGATCAAAAAAATAATATATTTGCATGCTTTAATTTAAGGGGTGTCAGGTGACTGAAAAAAAATCATTTTCCAGATTATTTATTTTTTAAGATTCCCCAATTATTATTGTGTATTTTAATGAAAAAATGAAAACATTTATGACCATTACTTTTTTAGTTATAAATTTTTGAATTTGCGCTTGCTAAACAAGTTTCGCATGTTCACTCAACTCCCAGCAGTATCACTTGTAAATCGTAGTACAGTGTATTCTTAGTTGCTATAGTTACTTGATTTATCATTTGGTTGACTTTGCCTGTAATATTCCCAGCTGTTTTCATTTGAAATTTGTTCACTGAAGTGTGTCTGTTGCATTTCATATTGTGATTTGCTTACCAACAAGTATTGAATTATTTTTACAGTTCTTTTAGTTCAAAAATTCACAGAGCAGTCGGTAAAGTATTCACGAAGCGTAAAAGGGTGTTTATTGGTACACCAAAATGTCGTGTAGTTAGACTAGAAGAATTGGAGGACAGTATAAACAACTCTACTTGTGAAGTTAGTCGTAGGCCCAGCATACCTAATTGTGAACCTAGTATTTCTAGCCCTACATGTAATCCAAACGGTGAACTTGAGGTAACACATAATGTTACTAAATCTAATGAAAAAATAAGTCCTAGTTTAGCTAAGTATAAGGTGTATGGTAATAATATCCCTACGGATGATTGTTATGATTTTGTACAAATACATAACCTGGAAAGTTTGGTGACAAAAATTGCTGTTTTTTTCTAAATGTCATGGTCCACTTTCCATGATTACAACGAACAGACTAGGCCTAAGTGTAGCTATTTTTATAAAATGTACAACCTGTAATTTTGAAGTGACAGATAGAAATTCTCCAACTCTAAATAAAAAAGCGTCTCTCAACATGCAGTAAGCCTATGCTTTCCCGTGTATCGGAAAAGGTGAAGTTAGTGCACGCAACTTTTGTAAAATAATGAATTTACCTAATCCTCCTGAGCTCAAGTTGTACACTAAGACTTTACTACAAGCTACAAAGGATGTCTGCAATGAAAGTATGCATGAAGCTGTTGAACAGTGTGTACAAGACACTGAAAGGAGGGATATAACCAGCATATTTGATGGATGATGGCAGCGGCGAGGGTACGCATCACAAAATGGTATTGTGAGTATTATCAGTGAAACCATAGGCAAAGCAATAGACGTAGGGATTTCGACCAAATATTGCAGGTGTCCTGGAAGGCTTGATAGCAAGCATGAAGACAACTGCTGTGCTGACAATGTTGGGGGAAGTGGGGGTATTGAAATGAAAGGAATTACTGATATTTTTCAATCATCTGAAGCTACTCACAATGCCAGATATAAATATTTTCTTGGTGATGGTGACAGCTCAGCCTATCCAACAGTCGTAGAAAAACAATCATTATGGACCCGATTTAACAGTTGAAAAATTGGAATGTGTAGGCCACGTCCAAAAAATAAAGGGCACTCGCCTTTGTAAGTTGAAATCTAAATTTGGCAAAACAAAATTTAAAGACGGAAAAACATTGGGTGGCCGCGGGTGACTTACAAACGCAGGTATAATTGAAATTCAGACATATTATGGAGTAGCAATTTGGAGACATGTTGGAACTTCTCTAGATCAAATGAAGACTGCAGTATGCGCAGAATTCTTCCATTTATTATACTCAAATGAGTTGCCCATGCATCAGTTGTATCCAATAGGTATTGAAAGCTGGTGTAAGTACCAAAAAGCCATTTCTACTAATGGAACTTATGACCATAATAGTCATTCCCCTCTTTTTTCAAGCTGTCATGAATAAAATGAAATCAATATTACATCAATATGTCAGGATGTGGCTCATCCTGACTTGCTCAGAAGGTGCTTGCATGGCGGTACTCAAAATGCTAGCGAATCGCTAAATAGGGTCATCTGGTCCCGTCTTCCGAATTCTACTTTCATAATGAGGGATACACTAGAATTTGGTGTTTATGAAGCTATAGCTAGCTACAATGAAGCCAGTATTGTGAAATGTAAGATTTTAGAAAAACTGGGCATCCAGCCTGGTAATTGATGCATCCAGTGACTAGAATCTGTCGATCGGCTACGAATTAAAAAAGCTGAAAAAGTCATTGATTTAATAGAAAAAAGTGCAGACATAAGAAGACATTAGCTAACAAAAACACCGGAAGACAAATATGAGGAAGAGGAGGACCCTGAGAACCCCTCTTATGGAGCAGAAATTCATTAAGGTAAACTACTGTTTATAATTATAACTAGCATATTTTAAATTTGCGTTTTCCGGAAGTTAACATTTTTAAGCTTTAATGTACCTTTTCTCAGGAACCACATGAGATATCTGAATGATTTGTTTAGTTTTGTATAGTTAATTGTCCTCTTTAATTTGTATATAGAATATTTTTGCAATTATTTTATTTTATTTTTTAAACAATTCAAAACTAATTTACATAAGATTAAAAAGTCAATTAAAAAAACATCAAAATAACAATATTAACTTAAACGTGAAACCATCCATGTAAATTATAGAGAAAGGAGAAGGATTTCATTTAAAACAAAAATTAGAATTATGGTATTTGTACTTATTTCAAAAAGGAACATAAAAACAGTCAATTTAACATTGTAGGGACACCCGACTCCCCGAACACATATTGAAATGTTTTAATTTCTTTCGTTTCGGAATTTCATAAAATTTTAAACTACAACTTTGTCAATCAAAATATTTTTCAAATAAGTTCTTCTCTATAACAACATGTATAAAGTTGTCAATAATTACTTTGTATCTACTTATATCGTAATTTTCTTGTACAAGCAAAAAGAAACAGTTTTATAATTATATGACCAGATGTAATTATACAGGGTGTCAATTAAGTCTGGAACCTCTTTTTTAATTTTTAAACCACAATATAAAAAAATACCAAAGTTCACACGTGCTTACTGGTGATAGTAACGCACATATCTGCCCAATTACCGACCAGATAATCCCTTTGGGGGACGGTCCACAAGGAGTCAGACAAAATTCTTAAATAGCAGCATAGGTCACGTTTGGATAGCTATAACTACTGAATGAATCCACCTTTTGAAGTCCGGTTTGCGGCATTGTACTCTGCTAAGTAAGACCTTTAATTTGATACCAAACTTGACCTATGCTGCTATTTAAGAATTTTGTCTGACTCCTTGTGGACCGTCCCCCAAAGGGATTATCCGGTCGGTAATTGGGCAGATGTGTGCGTTACTATCACAAGTAAGCACGTGTGAACTTTGGTATTTCTTTCTATTATGGTTCAAAAATTAAAAAAGAGGTTCCAGACTTAATTGACACCCTGTATAATTGTTTCTCTTTGGATTTACGGAAAATTTACATGTAGAGTTATATTAATTATTAACTATTCATTTATGCATACTTTAGAATTTTGTGAAAGTATACAAACTAAATAATATGAACTTACTTATTGTAATTTTTACTATAAGGATATCTAATAAAATTTAATAAAAGTCTTATATATATATATATATATATATGTATGTATATACAGGGTGATTCATGAAGTTCTCCCCCCACTTCTACAGCAAATTGTACTAGAAAAATAATAAAAAAATATTATATTAACATAGGTCCGAAAACGCTTCGTTAGCGAGTTACAGCTGGCGAAAGATTTCGCCTGAATTCCTGGGTAAAGAGTTAAATAAAACCAAACTGAACTTTTGGAAAGGTTAATTAAGTAAGACATATCGTGGATTCTTATGTATTCTTACCTGATAAAGGTAATAAAATAGGTTTCAGAACTGTACCTGTAGTACTTTTTGAGGGATTCAGGGTTAAATGCAAAAAATTGTGGCACGAAACAATGTCTTTTTTAAGTTTGATGTACAATAACTTTGTTAAATTGGTAATAAATACATAAAATCAACAAACATTAATTGTAGAGAATTTAATTCTGAGAAAATTGATATAATCAAAGTCTAAAATAAAACAGAAATAAGTACCAAAAAATCGATTTGATTAAAAATAGGATGAGATCAAAAAAGTTTTGTTTTTGTACATTTATAAATATACATTTTTGTCATTTAACAATAAAGTTTATAAATTTTCAAATGGTTTTGTTAAATGAGGTGTTCATGAGGTCTTATTGAGGTGTTGGTTTATTTTTCAAAAGACATTTTAATACATTTCATAAAAATTTTCCATGAATTTTTCAATGCTTCCTAATAAATCGTAGGGAATTTTATATTCCGTATTGACATTTGAATTTTGTTTAGCCTAAAAGTGCTCCAGGAATATAAATTTATAAATAAATACATTTATTCAGTGTGTATGTCGCTGAATTCCTAAACGAATGGACCGATTTTTACGAATGTGTGGAAGGAAATTCAAGAATGGTTTAGATTCAAAATTTGGTCCCATTTAAAAAGTTTCTTTAATTTATTTGTTTATATATTGATCTTGATGTTGGAGTGTTGTTACATTGGATCCGGCAGATAGCGCTACGACACGCAAAACAAATTGAACTGATACTTAACAATTTCAGGTGAAGTTCATCTAAGAGGCAGAACGATTTTATTACATTTAAATTTTAGTAAATATTAAATTATTGTTAATTGCTTGATCAGTAGTGTAATGCAGATTGCAAAGACGAAGTTATTTCATTGATGATTAATGATCATTAATCCATCTAATGCAATTTATACGTTGTTATAAAAACTACCTTATTGTAGAAAGCTGTGAATGTTTGCACATAAATTAATCGAATCTGGTTATCTCCTTTAATATCGTGTATGGAATTTTTATTGTAGTAATAGAAAATCAATTGGACATAATACACTCTTTCCCTTGTAATAGATGCACATACTCCTTATACATATTTATTGATTGGTAAAAATATCAAAATCAATCACTAAAATTTAATATAAGTTGGATTCCGGAACCAACAAATGAGAACATTTTTTTGGACAGTGTAACCGCAAAAATAAACTGTGAAACTGTAAATAGATTTGACCGGGAGTAAATTTAAACAACCAGAACAGACTCATATTGACCGAAGCAATTTTGTAGTTGTATAATACACTTTCGTCATTGGGATAAAAAGGCTAGCTCTTATTGTTGCTGAAATCATCGGAGAACTTCAACCAATTATCATTGAAAGTTGGAGGAAAATACGAATCTTATAAAAACTGTTTCACTTTATGATTTCATAATCCCAAAATACTGATCTTTAAAACTTAAATCTAAAATGGAACAGGAGATTGGAATATCTTTAAATGACTATCACTAAGTGAACTCTGGACTGTTTCTTATGGCATAGAAAAAAATACATAAATGTATTGACCAGTTTTTCAACAGGAAATTGCGTGCGAAGCCACTTGGGTAACTACTAGTATATTTACTAGCAGTGCTGTAAATGGTTGCACATAAAGTAATCGCATCACACACACACACACACACACACACACACACACACACACACACACACACACACACACACACACACACACACACACACACACACACACACACACACACACACACACACTATAAATCAATATTATGTGTATATAAGAAATATTATAATAGTTTATTGATTACAGGAAGATGACGACTCTTATCCCATGAATGACATTTTGACACAAAACACAGATATACCTGTAAACATTTCCAATGTTCTGTTCCGAAGCCTACAGAAACAAGCAACACCAGGAACAAACTTGGCACTTTTGGTAATTAACACTTTTTAGATCTACTGATATGTTGTTGGAAACTTGCATGTTGAGTACAGTCCTGTTGCTATAAATGGATGAATCTTTTGCTGCACTGTATATTTCTACTACTTCTACACTTTTCACTACTACTTCGAAATCTATTTCTAATTGTTCCAAGAGTTTTTAATCTAGTAAACAGTCTTTAGTACAGTTTTTAAAATAAAAACTTATATTTTGGCTGATTAAAAGTATTACAGTATGAATCAATTAACTTTAAATTTATGTTATATATTATAGTGTACGACATAACGTATTGTTATGTAGAATACTTAGACTTTATTATATGACTTATCGTACACAAAGTTAAAGTCGTTGAAATCTTAACTTTTAATAAAGTCAAATACTTTCCACTACCGGCTGAACCCTTATATGTAAACAAAATCTAATAGGGGAATACATGGAAATGAGCGAGAAAAGATTATTGATAAAAGGTTAATGGAATGACTATACAAACTACACTTATAATTCATAAACCCTTACGCGTTAATAGCTGGATCTCTTATCTGCTGTTATATAAAGAAAATTATTTAAAATATAAATTCTAAAATTTCTAAAATTTATTTAAAGTATAAATACAGTTAGCTTAGAAATCCCTATTAAAGGGAGGAAGGAACATGTTAAACTGAATTTTTGATACATTCATTTACTGTATGTAATAATATTTAGTCAAAGATATTTCACTATACATTGTTGCTAAGTTCTCAGGTCAAGAGTATTTGAACAGATTAGCATGCACATTATGTATTATAATCTAGTTTGGTTCTTTGATTCGTGTTGTTAAATATTAATGCGGTTGTTAAATAAATTTAAATAAAGATAGCATCGTTTATTACTTTACATTCCTAATAATTATACTCGGCAAGGCATCATTAAGTTTCTATAATTTTCTACTGGGTTGTTACATGACATAGTTTATAGTCATTTTTTTTATGTTTCAGGTTACACGCCTTACGGATAACATATACTGGTGGCGTACGTCTGATATCAGATCAGATTTTATATCAATTTCTCTTAACCAGCACTTTCAACATAAAATAGATGCAATAACAGAACTTACTACACCTCTGGACTTTAAAGTTAAATTAAACAAAGACGTGGAGAGTGTTACAGTTACCGGCATCACCACTCAGTTAGATCCCAACATGACTGAACTGGATCTGGAACTAACACTAAACATCCATAGAATCGACTGTCCTTCTAGAAGCCTTACGTCAATTAAGTTTAACTTCCCTCCAACTAACTCTTCCTTGCGAGCAAGTATATTTAGTTGTACATAATAGTAAAATAGTGTTTTAATGTTCGCCCACATTACTGAAGTTTTCAAAATAGAATAGTATATCTGGCCATACATTTTGTATTTTGAGAATAACGCGTACAGCGTTTGAAAATAGAAGAATTCGTAATACTATAAACTGTTTGAGATTCAAATACTTTTAACGGTGCATGTATAGACCACTCTTGAAATTTTACGTGGGAAATAAGAGTGTTTTTTAGAAATATTAAAATACGTAAATGGATTGTGTGATTTCTTTACGCACCCCACACAAGAATGATGACGCATTGTGGTAAGCAAGAAAATTCTTTACCGGAAAAAATATTTTTTATTGACTTATAAAGTAACTAGATTAAGTTTTTCTTTCCTTCTAGCCTAACTGCAGTAAAGGTAATAAATTCACCACCTTCCCCTCCATGACTAATGGTCACCTCCTCTGACCAATTGCCTTTTTGCATATTGGTTACATCCTCTGTTCTGCCGCCTCCTCACTAAGTGGTCACATCCTCTGCCTACTCGCCTCCTCCCCTAGTAGACACTCCCTACGACACATTGTCTTCTTGCCTAATGGTTACCTCGTCTGTCCTGCCATCTTCTCGCCTAGTGCTCACCTCATTTTACCAACTGTCTTCTTGCCTATTGGTCACCTCCTCTGACTAATCGCCTCCTCCCCTGAGACCTTTAAGCCGTTGGTCCCCAGGTCAAGTGTTAGAGAGGGCTTCTTAGCCCTAACTTCGCCTGGTAAAATAAGACATTCTTTACTTTTTTTACTTTTAGTTCACCTCCTCTGGCCCATTACCTTCTTGCCTAGTGTTTACCTCGTTTGTCCTACCGCCTCTTCACCTAGTGGTCACCTCATCTGCCCAATCGCCTCCTCCAAATTAAATCCAAATTAAGTGTAGCATGCGTTCTTCTACAACTTATTGTTGTTGATTTTACTATTTATACATTTCCCAAACTTTCTTTGTGCATCTTTCCAAGAATGATTAATGGTTTTGTTTCATAATTATGCTTAAAATCATACGCTTGAAAATGTATGTATGTGTGCGTGCGTTCGCTCGCGCATGGGTATTCTTAAACCTTTCATTTATATCACGAGTTAATACAATTTTTCCTTAATTAAGTGGTTATTAAAAATTCCTAAAATGTTAATATTTTATTCTTGTTTATAACATAAAAACCGTAATTTGCTTTCAAGCAATTAAATATATAATTTTATTATCCGATTGAAAATTTAAGCTTTAAATTTAATACTTACAAATTTAGGTTTCATAATATGTACTTCATACTTATTTAAGAAACACCACTTTACTATATGAGTCAAGTCGTCAAATAATTAAACCCAATTATCATTACTTTTTGTTCCAAAGAGGTAAAAATCATGATACCACTGCAAAACTACTCGGAATCCTGTGATACTGCCTCCTGTGAGGTACGTAGTCTAAACAACGAGGTGTGCTCACTACACAATATTTTTGCACTAGAATTTTTAGCTATAAAAAATCTGCAATAAATCTCGTAAGCTTATTTCCTTTAATACATTTTTGTATATAATTTGTGAAATTTATGAAGGGTATAACTTTTTACATTTCCTTTCTCAAATCCTTATTTACTCCTAGTAAAATAAAATATACCTTCGAGAAAATTAACCAATTGTATTTTCATTAAATTCGATTGTTTTTAGAAAACAGATATAAAGCTAGTTAGTCTAAGATTGTATGTTAAAATACTTGAACTTTTCTTAAAATACTGTAAAGACTACCTTGATTTAACATCTCAGGAAAATTCAATGTGCAAAGTTTAAATTACTTACGTAAGACAAATTGAACGCAAATGAATGAGCGATTTAATTTACTAAACTTATGTTAATGTTGTGAAAACCTGATTGTTTATATTGATTTCTATAATTACTTCATCCCTGGTGTTGAGGAAATTAAAAACGAATTTATTCTAAGCTAAAATAGTTAGGATGTGATTTTTTTATTTATGATAAATGAATGTACCTTGTGAAATTATTTATGTATATCCTAAGCTACCAGTTCCATTTATGAAATAATTTAACCACACAATTCAATGCTTTACACTCCGTTGCCTTGACACATTTTCTCTTACAAAAAGCCTTTCTTAAGTTAAGTATTAGTATTCATAACTTTAAAAGAAAACTTTCATAAAATTCATTGACGTAATCTATTACGGTGTATAATTTATAACAACAATTTTAACACATATATTTTTAATCGCACATTCGCCAAATAAAATTATCCACTACTCAGTTGTTGTTTGAACTGTCTCTTGTCCCACTTCACTTAGAAAAAACTGCTATAACTTATATTAACTTATAATACCAAAGGAACAAGTGGGTTGAATTTGTATGACTACGTTCGATTTGATTTAATATTCTTTGTATAATAACCGGGTGAATGTGCTACCATTACACCACAGAGCGCTTACTTTTTCCGATTCAATTATTTTGTATTTGACCGTATCTGTCACATACGCGTTTAAATAAGCAAATTAACATATGATCGGATGACCAAATATCTGTCAAACGACTTTTATTTACATTAAATTGTATAATGGCAATAGCCTTATTTTTAATTTAAATAAAGATTGAATCACAAAAAGTACTTGCTCCGCCGGGAGTCGAACCCAGATCTCTCACTTGCCGGGTGAATGTGCTACCATTACACCACAGAGCGCTTACTTTTTTCCGATTAAATTATTTTGTATCTAGCCGTTATTTTAAAAATATTCATAAACTATGTATACCTCGAGAAATTATAGAAGAGTTCTTTTTTCCTGCATCATCTTGGCAAAAAAAATTGACACATGAATTTATAATATCTACTCTACTAAATAGGCACTTTTATTATAATTATACCATTCACCACTGATTTCAGGTTTATGCTTTGCCAGATTTCAGACCTGATTATGAGATGGTGACGAGTCACTACATTAATATAACCCAGATCTCTCCTTTTTATCCAGTTGTTTATCACCATAAAAAAGAACCAAGCTTTTTATTCGTTGCAATTCTTCCTGGAATAGAGGTAAGTCAAAAAATAAATTAGTCAGAAAGTAGATATAGTAGATATGAGTACATTTTATTTTGATCAATCTGTAATGAGTATTATTGATTATGTATATCATAGTAAATATGTATGTTATTATAATGATCAATTATATTTACTGTTCTTATTCGTTTGAATCTGCTATTAGTTATACTTTAAGAAATTTAAAGCAATAGATAAATCCTACAAATATAATGATAATACTTTTGAATTAAAACAGCATTTAAGTAGTTTCATATAAAACCACCAGTTCTAATTTATTTTCAGCATTTTTTAATGATTTATTTGTTAAGGAAAATTCAATTCAGATGTACTAAACATTATTTAATCATATAATTATACTATAATGTAAAACAACTGAGTGATTTTTTTACGTTGTGATACATTAAAACAGATGAAACACTCATAAAAGAATCTGTTGTTATTATTTTTATCTAGCATTAATAATCAAAAATAATAATAAATGGTGTATTATGATGAAAAATTTAGGTTATTGACAGTTATTTTTCAAACAATAAAATAAATTTAAAATGTATAAACGACGCACTGTATTACGTAGTGGATCACGGGTCAAAACTATAGTTTCAAACTACTATTAACGGGTTAAAGATAATAAAATCCAATATTTTTAATAAAAAAGGAGCAATAGCTATTTTCTGAGGATATTCGAAAGAGAAACATAAATAAAGGAAGTAGTGTTTGCCAACTCCTTTCAAATTATTAAAGCTTTTATTAATAAATCATAGTTTAGAACTCAAATAAAGATTCCTTATTGAATTTTGAATCTAAATGGATTTGGCCGTAGATCTATTCAATAATCAACGTAAAATCAATAAAAACGATGTGTTTACAGTTGTTCATAAAAATACTGAGATGAAATATAGAAAATTATTATAAAACATATAAAAAATACGAGACATATTCTTGGCCTTGCATATAATATAATATGTATATTTATTTATATTAAAACTGTTATTTGAGGTAAGTTACACTTTGTTTGATGACTTTTTAGAAACTTAGTTTGAATTCTGATGACTGCTTAGGGGAGGTAACAGTTTTGTAATTAAGGGTGTCTTAACTACTTCTGAAATATTTGATGTATGTAAAACAAGTAGTAGGTCAACTAAGGAACTCACAACTAACTACAGACGCTATTGTTAAGGCTTAAATTTATTGAATTATTGTTCTGATTCAGATTCACATAAATCATAGTGTTCCTTATTCCTTCGAAATGAGTTCTGTTCTTTGTCAGTATTGGGATAGAGGTCAATGGAGTTCACGTGGGTGTGATGTAAGTATCTCAATAACGATTACGTGTACTAAATAAGTTTTATCATATTTCTATTATGTAGCTTGTACGTTGTATGATTAGGAATATAATCAACACAACTTAAAAATTATTCACATCAGAACAAATACTTAAACTATTTTCTAAACAAATTTCGTAAATAACAATTACACGAATCACAAGCTAATAAGGAAGTATATTCTTAAATTTCCGTCATTGTGGTCTTCAAAGCTACTTGAAATCATGTTTAATATACAATTCTTGTTGACCAACAAAAAGGTTATTTAAAGTCTTATTTTATTGTGCTCTTTGGTGATCTTAAGAGTGCAAGTAATTTTAATTGTTTTCCCCCTTTACCTCCGCTCCCAAGCGCTTAAAATAAATTAGTTTTAGGGTTATTTAATCTTTTGAAGATAAAATCATGAACGATACAGTTATTCTGTAACCCATGATTTAACATTTGCTGTTAGTTTTACAACCCGGTATAGTGATGTCAGAAAAACGAATTACAATACGGTATGTACATATCATAGGACAAATTAATCGCTCCTCTTGCTGGTGTTCATATTTTGCAGAAACATATCAAAACTATTTAAAAATTGATCATCATAGAGGCCTTGACAGGAACATTGATATACTATATATTATTGTCTTATGACAAAAATAGATTCTGCAGTCTTGAGATGTGTAAGGTGTAAGGAACTTACAGGGACTTTTTCAGGACCTATCTAATAAATAGCGAACATTATATTTCCAAGAACAAAGAGGCCACAAAGAATTAAAACTTTGAATAGAAAGTTAGCAGTACTGCTCTTACGACGGATTCTGAAATGGAAAATCTCAAAGTTTTACAGACTGTTGAATCTTAAACAATTAAACCAACATTGGTTATAGCCTCCAAAGATGGCAGTGTGAAAAGTCCGTTGCTAAAGTTACCTCCTTTGAATACTATTTTAAAGAACAGAGATGGAAAATAAATAGTAGTACATATTATGCGAGGAGTGGGCGCGATATCTTAGCAGGAAGCCAATAGCCTAACTGAGATATTAGGAAATCAGTTGATAATTTTTAAAATAACTAAAAAATTAAAAAATCCTTATCATCATCAATCCTTAATATGTAGCTTACAAGTCTTAATGGAGCCAAAATGTATCCTGATAAATGCAATTATAGATTTCCGTAAGAAAATGTGCTTAGCGCAACACCCACCTTCGGATACCTTTGATATCTTTATTAACAAACTTAAAACTGTTGATTGGACTAGACTAATACGTTAATACAGTTAAAAAGCGATTGGTACAATAAATAACTACGATAGGTACAAAGAAATTCTAACCAATTGAGCAACCTTACAAACAAAGGAAGCGAAGCTTAAACTGAATACATCGAGAAAGAGTAGAGCCGACATTGATCCGATAACACAGTGGTTGTTGTTTGTTCCCATCTAAAATCGAAACATCGGCTTAGGAAAAAACTAAGATTTTGATACGGGTGGAAATTTAGATTAAATTAAGAAAACACTGCGTTTGAAAGTGATTGAACTGGTAAGGCCTCAAGAAAGTAGCTAAACTAGTGGGTAAGATTTGATGAGTGTGAGCTAACAAATATATTTTACTCACTGAGGGTGGTGTAGTAGCTCTTAAAATATTTAATTCGGAAACAAATAAATTTAATAAGCTGCGACACGTTTTGAATTGGCAGCATGTGCCAAACAAATACAAATAGGTTACATGTAAAATTATTGGATTTGCCACTCACACACAAGAAATTTTAAACTTTTTCCATTTTGAATTTCTTTTAAATTAAATGCGTAAAAAGAACATGAAGTTGTTATTTATTGTAATTTTAACACTAAAATCCTCACTGTTACTGATAAATATACACGAAGATTTTGTGACTCTAAGGACTTTTGGTCTGAATTGGATAATAAATTCTCCCACCGGATATTGATTCGTCGAAAACAACTATTCATACTGTAATTGCAAATTTAGTAGAAGGCCACTATTGGAATATTGTATAGTATTGAGTTTTAAATAGAGATTTAAAATTAGAGAATTCTGGGTCAATTTAATTACAAGGGATACGCTTGCGAATGAAAATAAAAGTGAGAATTGGACTGTGCTCTAGACGAATATTGTATATAATTAGTAGTAGGCACTTCTAAGTTTTATCTCGCTGATAATTATTAAAATATAAAAGTCCTAATAAAATAAAAAAACTATCAATAGCATACTCTTGGTACTTTTTACTTTTATCTCCAGATAAATGTACAAAATATATTTGAAAGTACATTAAAAAACTGTCAAAAGGCATTGGAATACAAAAAATAAACATTAAATAAATCTGATACAAGTGATAAAGACATGAAATTTCTAAAACAATTGAAAATTCGTAAGAAAAATAAACAAATAAAGAAGAAAGTAATGTCCAACAACATAATCACAAACTGAAAATTAATGGTGAATGCCCCTGAAGTTTTTTTCAGCAATAGTGTAGAGTAGACTGATTATTTAAAATCAATGTCAGTGTGGCTGATGAAATGTTATTTCAGTGTTCTCTTAGCCAATAGACAGAGCTTGCCCATTTCTCATTATGATCCACGTTTTTCTTTCTTCCTCCAAAATCCTTAAATATTGTACAAAACTAACTTAGTCGGTTCTCGTTATGTTACCAATTTTGGTCTGCCTTTAGGTAAACGTTTTTTTTATTCAGATATCAGATCTGAACGAAGTCTGTGAACGAGATATATTTTGATGGGATCATGAGTGATATTGAATATATAAAGCACACGCTTCGTCTCTTCCTAAACATTTGAAATGCTTTCAATTGCGTAGACAACTGAATGCTTCTTGAAAGGAAAACGGGGTGGAGAAAGTATTTTTATTGCATAACTCGTGCTCGAATGACAGGTAGTAGTCGATCCAAATATCAAACCAAATTATTATGGTGTCCCCAGAAATAAATCAAGATTCATTCTTATGTTGTTCATGATTTTTGTGAACGAGGTAAGTTCATCACTACAGTATGGAAACCTCATACAATCACCTATGGGATGAATCTCCTTTTGATTAAAGTCCCCGTCGTTATAATCATTGGAATAAGATAAGAATCAGATTCTAAAAATTTATTGAAATGAAATATTATTTTATACAATCCAATCCAAGTTTGCAAATAAATATTCCTTATACAACGAATGAGGTCGAGTTCGTTCGAGTTTGGTTCTATCGCAATGACCGAAAACACAACCCTCGAGAAGTTCCTTGGCCTACACTTAGAACGAAGGTTGACTTGGAATGGTCATTATATGCAACTGTTACCACGGATATATTTGATTTCAATTTTCTTGTGGTAAGCTCTTCATTCGGTGTTATTAATACACACCAGTTTCCTACAAGGTTATACTCTTGGGAAGGTGTTTATATTTAATATTCGCAAGCTTATTTATGCTATAAAATATGTATTCAGGCTATTTCAAACACAAATTCGAAAACGGAATAATCATTCAAACCAGCATTAAGAAAGATTGGGTGAGTATAATGACATTACTCTGTCTCTGTAAACTCTAAACTAATATTTACTTTATGAATAAAGTGCAGTTTCATTGGTCAGCGCACAAAAATACTCACATAATAATAGGTAGTAATAACTTAAAAATTGAACCTAAGTTTTAAATTTAACCTAAAACATTAAGTTTGCTATCATTTGAATGCTGATAAATTGACACGTCTGATAAAAATCTATACACGGAAATTGCATACGGTAGGATATGTCAAAAGTTTAGTTTCTACCTTTAGGTAATTATTTCTGCTTCCTTTATTTGTTTTAGATTGTTTTTCAAGCATCAAATGCAATTGGATTATATCTAATTTAAGAGCTGTTTATAAAGGAGATACCTGTTACTCATATCTTTGTTTATTTTATATAATTTACGTGCAAGTTGTAGATTAGCCCATAATACGGCTAATTATAATGGCAACCTAAAATTCTTCCATCCTAAGATTTAAGTAAGAGTATCGGGAAGTTGTCGGGGTGATATGTACACGTGTAACATTGATTGATATTGAATAAGTCTAAAAACACAATATGAAATAATAATTTTGCATGCTTCCATCAATCCTCACAAAAGTTTTTAAAAGTATTTAATATTATAATATGGAAAGTGATAATTTATCGGTAAACGTATTAGGGAATATTTTCTTAAATACTAAACTGAAAGGATACCTCAGAAGAAACCTGAAGTTCGCTTAGTTACATACATACAATACATTTTAAATGATTCTACAAGTACATAAGTTTATTCATAACTGCTTACATTACAAAGCAAAAACTAACCGTGTGGTGCCTGTGATTGTAGGAATGTAGGTCCACGCGTAGTTTTGACGCGAGTGGTGGACGTCACCCTCGTCAAAACTACCCTCAGAACCTTCTATTGTAGTTTTGTTTAAAATTTTACGATTCAAACAATTACCAACCAGAATATATAAAAAACAAACTTTGCTTTTATATAAGTATGTAAGCGACGTATACTTAAATATAGTTCAGCCCAAAGGTCAAAATGGCACCAATTAAGACCCGGTTCCAATGTTCTGTTAGACGGGCGATTTCGCTACTTACCTTAATATATTTTAAAATTATTGTCTTCTTAAATTTCCGTACATTATTTATTAAATTGTTTCCAACTTTATTTGTCACATATAAAAAGCAAACGGAACGCACTTAACTTACGAAACATGTTTCAACAATAGTTAGCCCCCTAAAGAGAAGGGAAGACATTTTTCAACAAACCTTAACTTTCTAAGTAACAGTACCGGTACCACCTCAACGAAATTGGAAAATTGTCAAAATGCACACAGTTTAAATTCAGTTTAGCTGAGTTGAAACGATAATATAAAGTTTTTGTAATAAATCTATTTTTTTATCAAAATCATCTTACCTGTTTTTATAACTTTAATAGCATGCAATAATTTTCAGTAGAATTAGGGTAACATAACCTCACGAAGAATAACCATTTGGTTGAAAACTTCCAGTTTTTGTATTATATTAGATTGCAGTGTATGGCTGCTTGTCTTTACATGTGTCAATCAAAACAATATGATCTAAGGAAATACTATTGTTTATATTGTGTGACACTTTCACTACCCTCACATTTTAACTGTCGTAAATACTAACATTCCTGATAACCAATTTCTTAAGGGACATTCCTCTATCAGTTAGCTGGGTTTTATACAAAGGAATGTTTATTAGCTGCAGTCTCCAGTCTAACATTATTAATCGTATAGGAATATAATGATTTAATACGGAAGTGCTCTAGTGTGTAGTCTTTGATGTGTAACTAAAAAGCACATTTAATTATCCATTTAAAAGTGTTCTGGTATTTAATAGTTGATATTAATTAACACGTATATTACTATAACTCAAGAAAAATTGTTTCAGTCACGTTTCAGGGTGCATACTTCACTCTTAGGCGTCTTAAGTTTGGTTACAACGTCAATTAGCATTTGCGGCTTCTTACCTGGTTGGAGAACACCTTTTTTTAAAAAAAAACGGGTGATCAGTAGACTCTTATATATATGTCTGGTTTTCTCGTTTTGAATGAGGGGAGTCACGCTGTTTGTATGATTCATTACAGTAGCTACATGTGTATGATCTTTTCAGTGTAGAACACGAGAACCAATAGCAGGATCGGGAGTCAATATTATGGTACTGTCATCCTCTCTGACAATTCTGTATACTTATTATAGTCATTACTCGTTATTTTAGTTTATTTTTGAGTAATATCGAATAGGGCTGTTTGCTCTACTGGATAATGTGGTTATAGAATATGAGAATATTGATCCAAGAGTCAAAGCCATCAGAGTGAGGAGCACAAAGTAGAAACTTTAAATGTACCTTACTGTATCAGACATATTTATATTGAATCCTGTTTCATAAGGTTACGTATAACTTAGACAAGCTACACCCAACACTGGTAAACTTTGAAGCATTCATGATGATGCCTACGCTACGTAATAGTGTCAGTAAATATTTTAAGATTTTAAGTCTTCCAGTCGGTCTAATCTATGCGGTTGTAGGGACCTAGTTTATAAACAATAGAAACCCTGATTTATATCAACGATAAACGTTTAAAATGTTCCACATGTTTATTTTGCTTGTATATTTCGTATATTAAAATGGTAATTATATATATGTAAAAATACGAGATATTAAGTGTGCTAAAGTATAAACTCTACTAAAGGTTGATTAAAAAAGAGCGCCAGTTTATAAACGGTTGGTACAATTTCTGTTGGTAACAATATTATTGCCTTCGTTTCTATTTCCGGGAATACTCAGATTGTTAACACAGCTGAAATCTCTTGTTCTTGCATTCCGTGTCTAACCATAAATAAGTTTTTCCAGAATAGGGCCAGTTCTCAGAATTTCGATTATCATTGGACACCAAGTTCGTGAGATTTTCGTGTTTAAAAGTGATTGGAGTATACCCATAAATCCAGAAACATCTGTGACATGAATGAAAAATTAAACGGGTTGTCAGCGAAATGGATGAGCACACTTTTCGTGGAGTCATTATGAGTGTTTATAGACAGAGCTGGTTTGTCAGCGCAGTTGAGGAGGCCACATACATAACATCATTTATTATACATGAAATTGGAAGTAATTTGAACATAATGATGTACTTATTTTTAGTTTTATTAAAATAAAATGTCTTACTTTCAAATATAAAAATCTCTGATAGAATCTCCTTACACTTTGACTTTGGGGATTTCATTATCATTATAACATGTTTTCTTATATATAAGTACCTAGATAATATAGTATCAAAACTAGCTCCAATACATGTGTGTTATGATTTTCACTTACAGGTAGGTCCCCGTACCAAGGAAAAGGATGTTCACTGTCAGTGCAAACATTTATCGATGTTTGCGGCTGCCTTTCTTGTACCACCCCAGGAAATAGATCCTTTTGCAGATGCCAAGTTGTTCCTTACAGTTCATGACAATCCGCTAGTTGTCGCTATTGTTGCGAGTATTCTGTTACTATACCTCCTCCTAATATTTTTTCTATGGCGGCTGGATAGAAAAGATAAGAAACAGGTAAGATTTAAAGGTAACCAGAACTAATAGTTTAACAACTAGTTGGATGCAATCATTTGGAAGAAATTCCTAAAATAAACCAAGAATGGAAGGCTACCAGTATTATTTAGTAAAGAATAATTATATTTATATATTAATTATATTCAAAACAAAAATAGTACTTTTTCTTGTTTTGTTAAAAATTCTTAACATGCTGATTTAATAGACGCTTCAACTCTATATTTTTACATTGTAGATAATCCTTGCTCATTGTATTTAGTTCTTTTGAAATTTAAACCCATATAATCTATTTATAGTTTATATTTATTAGGAAATGAAATAAAACTCATAGGCTCGAAATTGACCCGCGTAACGAAAGTTACAACTTGCATGCTCGAAAGTTCACCCTATAAGTTAATTATAATAAAAAACTAAGTTTTTCACGTGGTTTAAAAGTATATGTGTGATTCTTGAAGATTCCTCGGACCTTACATAAGTAAACATATTTTTATCAAAATATCAAAATAAAATTATTCACAATCCGAAGTACCTATTCAGATGCAACACAACAAATATGAGCCATTTTGCTCCTGTTATGGGAATATATATATATATATATATATATATATATATATATATATATATATATATATATCTTGATTATCCCAAATTCATTCATCACTATTAGTGGTTCGTAAGTAATTGCTATTATCCATAAGCTGTATTTTTCATGGTCACGACAGTTATATCTCGTAATATAACTCTCACACATTCGAAACAAATCATATGTGCCTTTATGGAATGTGTTATAGCTTGCTAAATAAATACTCTTTATTTCTTAAGTTTATATTTATAAACATAAATGTTTGTTAATCAATTAAGAGATCCGAACGATTCGTCCACTTACTTATTTCGTAAAAGTAATTTTAGATAGTTTTTAGAGCAATATTTATAATTTCAAATAATAAGAAAATCATCAGCATAAGTAAAATTCTAACAACTTAAAATATTTTTTTCATGTGGGTGTTGAAAAGATGTGGGCTTAGGTTTGAACCTTGTGGTACTCCGTACATGCATTCTTTTTTTAACTACAGAATATACGTTAATAATGATAACCTTAAATCTAATGTGTTTTTAAATATGATCTAAGCCATGCCAAATGTTTTCTATCAACCCCTACATCTTTAAGAACTTCAAAATTCTTTCAAATTCTGTAGCGCTTATGACAAATCAACGAACAAAACCAACACATAGCATAAGTTTATGTTGTTGCTCATATGTCTTAGTATATCATTTGTTCCTTCTGAAACGCAAGGAACTTCATTTTAACACCTGCCATCCTGTAGATGTCAAAAATTAGTACCAAATGGTTTTCAGTTAGGGCCAAAAATTATGTACTGATAATACAGACTTAAAAAAAATGTTAATCTAGTTATAATATTTTAGCTAATTTATTATTTTATTTCAGTGAAAATATTTATTCAAACTGTCAACAACAAGTTTTTCTGCCTTGCTCTAAAGTTTTTATAATAATCCCTAGGTCCTTTCGTATAAACAGGTCTAAACTACTGATACTTCGAGGCAGAGTGGAAACACACCTGTCCTTAGTAAAAGGTTCATTGCTTTCGTCAGCATCAGAGCCATATTACTAGATATTAATTTCAGATCTCTGTACATGATCATATCAATACCACACACATTCTTTTCATTTATAATGGAAATTAAAATTGTTATTTCATTTAATTTTGACTTCAGTTCATAAAAACTAATGTTTATTTCCTCACACCTTATGTCCTTCTGGTCGCATACGTGTTTCAAATTACACACTCCTACAACAAAATCGTCAGAAAACAGTGAAATTTCTCATTTGATTTACAATTTACAAGTCTACATTTTTCCTATTCAATAGTTCATTCACCTCAATCCATGTATATTTTGGGTCATTTCTTTTTTCAAATAAAATACGCCCTTTGGTAAATATGTTTAAAACTTTTAATCTCCTTGTTAGCCCTATTCCTAAATGTTGCATAATTTGCTCTGTGATTGGCATTATATCCGTCTGCTTTCCATTCCCTAAATAGTCTTTATCTTTAGGTAGTCATATTCTTTCGATGTTGAGTCATCAATTCCTTCTTAAGTCTGTTCCATATTTTATGTCTATGCTGATGCTAATAAGTTGTTAACCCACATTTTTTGCAAGCATTTGTACATACATCATGTATATAATTAAAAGAGAACATCATGCTTATATTCTGTAGAGAAACATTATCTCATTTTAGAATTCTAACATCATGTTTTAAGGGGACCTTGTAGTCCCTATACTGCGCATGTTAAAATATAATGTTTAGGTACCCTTAGAACAATAACTACTTGGTGTACACATGTAAAACTTATACATTGCTTAGTTGTATCTTTCTGAATAATGTTTACTTATCCATAAGTAAATATAACGTTAAAAAACATTACATAAAAATAAAAAACCACTAAAATTTTCAAATTTTTTCTGTCAGTTTTAACAATTTAATTTTAGTTAACATTGTAGGGCACACAGATATACATAACAGAACAAAATTCGGACTGATAACCAAAGAGGTTAATGAAAAAAGTGTACCTCTGTGTCAGGAAAAGTGATTTTCCGGTAGGTGCCAAAAACTGCAAACTTGTCCTTTTGTCACACTAAAAGAGTCCAGCACCATACACATCATTTTTTTTCCTTCCATATATTCCCTTTTTCTTTTGGCATTTCGTTTTAGTTTGCTTTTATTTCTAAAGCATTCTAAGGCTGCTTTGTTGGCATTGAAAACCCTATTTTTATCAATTTGTTTTAATTTCCTCCAGGATTACCACATAGTTTCTGAATAACTTGCACCTTACCCAGAGCACCACAGTTAAATGCAATTTATGGCATCTAACACTCTAACTTTTAATATTTTTATTCCAACATAGTTGTTTTGAGGGATTCTTGTCCAGATGACGTTATTAAATGACTCGTTTGGATTTTGTGTGCGGCCATGAAGACATTTTTAAAGTAAATTTGTATTTGAAAGGTCATTAAAAATATGTTTTATTTCCAGCATAACAGGCTCAGGCACTGTATTTTTATAGGTATATTTCTCACCTGAAAACAGGCACTATTGGTATTTGCTCCCTTTGGGCAAAGTTCGTGCTGGGGAGATTTGTTAGTCGAAAGCAGATGAAAATATGTCGCCCACACCGCCTTTCTCATTTTATCAACATTTTCAAGGTTGTCTCGGATTGCTTTACGATAATATGTTTGAATGCTGACAATAATTGCATCAGTAAGCCTACCAAGTCCTGAAATAAGTTTCCCATCATTTAACTTTTGGCCTCGTAGTTTAGTTTTCAATCTACGTAAACGACTACCCATCCTTTTTTGGACGTGTCCAATACACTCCAACTTACTAATTTGGATACTATCACCATATGGCTTTGCCTGCTCAACAGATGAAAAAGCAGAGCTGTCACCGTCACCTACATTTTTTATACACCTAACACCTCGTTTTTCTTCTGATCGCTGGAAAACCTCAATTGCTGCTGCTACCTCCATGCCTCCCGATCCGTCGTAGTTTTTGCTACATTTTTCTCGTTGGGATTCACTAGTTTTAGTTTTCTTATTACAAGACCAGTATTTAGATAGAACAACTGCATCTAAACTTTCCCAGTGTCCATACTTGTTACGGAAAATACAATATTCAGAGATGTGTGGCCGCGCTTCTGCCACGTACCGTCAAATACAACTGCGATATCTTTCTCCCCTTCATTTTCTAAACAGCTTTTTGGGCAGCTTGGGTCATTGTAGCCTCAGCTATTTCTTTAGTAGCTTCATGAATAATTTCGTTATAAAGCTGAAACCTACTGGGTAGATCCATGACTGCGCACAACATATCCGCTGCAGCCTTCCCTTTACCTATGGATCGGAATCCATAAACACAGCGTAACTTAATATCAAAGAAGCCCTTTTCAGTTTTACTGCTACTGTAAAAGTAGTTTTCATAGTCACATGCATTACAAACCAAACCTAGTTGTACAGCAAGCCCCATACGGCTTTCTGGGATTTCAAAGATTTGTAACCTAAGATTGTTGCAGTCGACACACTTTGTTGATGAAAGAAATAGGTGGTTTAAAATATCTAGATTTAAAATATAATTTCATTTTGTATTTTTACTGGGTAAGTACTCACTGTCATCTCCACACAAAGGTAGATATATCAATTAACTTTTAGAGGCAGAATTGTTCAGATCAGAAGTTGAGGTTTCCTCAGTTGTGACTATGCTAGGCTCTGACTCACAAGGTAAAATGTCGTTTGAACTGGTAATATTATTAGTAGCGACTTTACCAAGTGTAAATCGGTTCCCTTTAAACTTGTTCTTGCCAAACTTTTTATTTCTAGGCATTGTAACATAACTTTAAAAGTCAAATTAACTAAACACTACGTATAAGGTTGATGTCAACAACAAACATAACCAAACTCAGTGAATCAACAATACCGTACCATATGTTTTGGAAGCAGATTGTTGAAGCATAAAGCTTGAACAGACCAAGGTAACATTACATAGAGTAAAGATGGAAGGTATAACTGACAGTATTATTATATAATCATGGGATTGTTCTGACACGATGGTTAAGTGCGATTTGAGAGGTAAGGAAAATGTAGGTCGGTAGGGCATTCTTTAAATATTTTTTAAAAGTGTATATACACATTAAATATCATAATGTTACATATCAAAATGCTCGGAAATACATTTAGAATAAAAAAGAATATAAAACTAAATTTCATATTTTTTATTTGTTGACTATAAGGTTCCCCGTACATTCATTAAATTGATGCAATGCTTATGTAATGGTATCTGCATTATTGTTGTTTTTCATATATTGCTTGACATAACCCACTTTAACACGTACAGGATAAAGGTCCAATATAATATATAGGGTGAAAATTAAGTCCTAATGCGGCTGGATATTTTCCAAACGGATTGAGATATCAATGTACAACCTTTACCATAGAACATTAGATGTTTAACTTAGAACTTTTACGAACTTTGAAGAATATTTTCTTTTGGCAAAGGCATTTCCGATTCTTTCCACACATCTCTAAAAGTCTCCACTATCAGTACATAATTTTTGCCCCTAACTGAAAAACCCTTTGGTACTGATTTTTTGACTGTGTTAGTGTCTTTAATATGAATTTTTATTTTGAGAAATCCAGACTTAATTAATACATTAGAACTCATAAGGAAATTTTCTGCCGATTGTCTTGTAGTATCGTTATCAAAGATTATGTTTATAGATTCTTGTGGAAATTCTTATAGATCAGTTTACGTTAAAATCTTGATCACTGTAGTTGTATATTAAATTCACCTTATTCACTTCAGTTGCGGTCAAATACAGGTTACTGAGTTTTTGTAAAAGTGGTCTAGTTTAGTTTTTATCAGATTATTTCATTTTAGTAATATTTTATTTACACACTCCGGTTCGTCTCGTTCGTCTCGAAGAAGTTTCAACAGAGAAGATAGTTTAATACTATGTTCTTTGGATAAATTTTTGTATAATCCAAGCACAAAGATAGTGAGTTGAAAGCTAGTTTGCTTTGTGAAGGAAAGTATACAATTTCTTAATTCTATTGGAAAATTAAACACAGGAAATTTGTGATATAAGCCTTTAGTTGTCAAGCCAAGATTAAAACAGACTGTAAGAAAATCAATCTTACAATTCAACATTACAATTTTAATAGCATGCATCTAAACTGCCTAGGAATACTGTAAACATTTTGAATTCTTTTGTTCATGATTGTGAAATATATTTAAAGTAGAAAGTATAAGTTTCTTAGAATTTATTTAGTTTGTATAATTTCATAAATACACAATTATAAACATAAAGCAGACTTTTTAATACTGTTAATGCCTTGTTATATTTCGGAACTTTCCGTTTATAAAAAGATATAAGGAATAATAAAAAAGTACAGCAAACAAACAAAACTAATTATACATAAATACGTAAATATAAATGTTCATGAACAGAGAAAGATTTATAAAGTATGTAAATTGGATTTAGAAAAATGAATACATAAAGAATACAATTTATCACTTTATCTTTTATTGAGATCTATGCGTGCTTTGATTTAAATATTATATGAAGTATATATTCTAAATTTTCTAAGTAAATTTAATTTTAATCCTCGGGCACTTAGCAAGTAACTTTCAGTGACTGACATTGATCAACATTTTGTTGATGGCCTAATGCGTGTTGGGAAACCAATCTTTCATCCTCTTTTTAGAGGAACAACGAATGAATTCATTCTTATGTGCTGAGGGTTTGTTGTCAATCCAACATAAACCACTGCAAAAATTGTTACATGTTAATTGATAAATTATATTGCACCAAATAAGAAATAATGGGATATGTTTTAGAAATATATATAAGTAATGGGGTAGAGTAGTTCATATTGTGATTATAAACAGGTTATGTTCTAAAATTATTTATTTATTGTGTAATGTATGTTTTACAGTTATATAGGAAATTTACATGTGTCTTTTATGAGACCTTTTATTTGTGTTTGTTGTTTTATTTTCAAAAACGTTACTTTAATTTATATGAGTGACCTTGGAATACAGTAAGAGTTTAGTTGATATACTAAAAATCTGATAATTTGTATTAAACTATATTTTTTCAGCGAACTGTAGTTGTGCTTGAAGACAATTTTCCTGGCAGTCATTATCCATACCTGATCGCAGTGTACACTAGTTCGCGAGTTAACTCAGGAACCACAGCTCATGTAGGATTTAGACTACATGGATCTTTAGCAAAGAGTCGGGTAAGAGACATTTTCCTCAAATTCATTTCTACTAACGTCAAACTAATAAACTATCTGATTATTTTCTACACACAAAATTTATTTTACAATCTTATTTGAATCAATTTACTGCTTTACAATGAATTAATGTTTTAATTTTGTTCTTATACGGCCGGATTGTATTATTTTAACTTGTCCGTAGTTTAGAATAGTTTGAAATAAATTATGTTTATGGTTTTCTTACTATGGTGAACGATTTTTACATATGTTCTTTGCTTCAAGGTACACATCTTTTCAGCCAAAAATAGAAAAATTTTAAAAAGAAGCTCTGATGATTGGTTTTTGATATTTTGTGATCAATATTTGGGCACAATGGAGAGTATTCACATATGGCACGACAACTATGGGTCTAGTCCTGAGTGGTAATGACAATAATATGTGACTATTTATTTTACTATTTTATGAGTTAACAATCATCCATTCAGTACTATAGTAAAAATGTTTACACACACACACATACAAACATATATATATATACACACACACACACACACACACACACACACACACACACACACACATATATATATATATATATATACACACACGCGCGTGCGTAAGTTTTTGTGAATAAACTAGTAAGTTTTTACGTGTAAATTTTATCTATGAAATCACTTTTCCCAATTATCTTACATTTAATGAAATCAATCGTTATTTGTTACTGTGCAGTCATTTCCACAACGAAGCAATATTTAACATCGGTTGAGAACCTCCAGCCACTCGGCACACAACTATACTATAATTAATGCAACTCACCGAAATTAACATTTCAAAATTCCTGGTGTGACACGTTTAGTATTAACTAATTCAGATGAAGGTATGATATCTTAAATTACATAGTCACAAATCATAAATCATTTCTGTTGAACAAATTAAACAGAATTATCGAACAAAATTTACAATATTATTATACTAAAAAATTTTGTTTGATTCAGGTAACTGATGTACTCGTACACCCATTAGATTGATCAGCTGATCAGGGTTTGGCAAACGTAATATTGATTTATGATTGTTTGTCTGTTTAAATTTTTTACATACAAGTCTTTAGTTATCTTCTTTATATTTTACTGTATTTTGTTGTGTTTTATAAGTTAAAATATAACCTGCACACTCCCAAGTCTAGCACATGGATTTAATTAATTAAAATAAATATTTTTATTTATAAATGAGGAAAACTACTTGGCTTTATCTCCTAACATTAATGCATTAACATTATGTACATTTCCACGTTACCATTTCAAACGCTACAAAAACCACATGAATACTACTCCCTCACATATATTATTATCGAATGTATTTATTGAATGTCAATAAGGAGAAACCCTGCTCGCAATGATGACCAAATACATTCCTATACGCATACAATACTTAAGACTAAATATTAATAGTTCTTACATAAGTAGGCCTATAATTAATTATGACTTCAAGAATGATACTTTAAATTTCCTATACTCCTTTATATCGTCGCGACATAGGTGTCAGGACAGCATATAGAGGTAAATGTGACAAGTGATCTGAAATGTGATTATTTAGATAAAATAAATGTGTGACAGAACTCATATTAAATATGAATCATATTATGGATATTTATATGTTCGGGTGTTTGGTTACTACCCAATCACAAAAAATCTAGAGGACATATTCAGACGACATTTGTCTAGGATACTGCTTGGATATCAGAATAATGCGTATACAGATTTTTATCATGAATCCATAATTACCATTACATACAAATTCCAGAATTATATATATATATATATATATATATATATATATATATATATATATATATATATATATATATGGAAATATATTATTTGCCGTATTGAGCTGCAAATATTAAGAACGGTTTTATTTTCCAAATTTTACCGTAGATTACAACATAGTTGAATTGAACACATCTAGATTATTTGGGATACTCAACAATAATTTACTTTTTTATAGTAGAACTGCATATTTTATTCGCTGATAAAACAAAAACGAGGTTTTAGAGACTACTAATATCTCTGTAGCTATTCTGTAAAGTATATAAAATGGTGGGAAAAATACATATAATATCTCATTTTTACCAATAAAAACGGTTTCACTCTTCGGTTAAACGGCTCAAAACTGTTCGTTAAATTTATAGTTCAGTAATTCGAAAATGTATCCGGAGATTCGTATACATCCCACTGACCATCATATTTTACCAGGACCAGGACATTTTAATTATGTTCCTGTTTTCAACAGGTAAATTCCTGAAAACCTTAAAAAACCTGAAAATTTAATTATAAATGTAAACTATTCTTATTAAGTTTTATATTTATTACTCTTTTATATAGGTAATGAACGTATTCCCAAACATTAAACATATGTTCTTCCCACGGTTTTTTTCTTAATCCTCGTTGATATAAATGAATAAATGAATTTTATTTCCCATAAATTATTACATAAATACATGCATGAAAAAGGCGAGAAATATACTGGCCACTTTAACCAGTAGTGTGGCCAGTTGTAAAAATAAAGAATATAGTTTTAACATGTGAAACAGAGTCTAGCATTATAATACATTTACTTAGTATTTCGCCAATCGCAACATCTGAGGGTTAAAATATATATATATATATATATATATATATATATATATATATATATATATATATATATTTGTATATTAGTGAAAATAAATAATATAAATGATTTTTTAAATAATAGAAAGAGATAAAGTAACTAAAATGACAAAATTATGCATAAATAGGCACACACACATGCATAGGCTACATATACATCCACATATATACTTACGCATACATACATACATATACTCGCACATACATATTATACTTTATATTGTGAAAATGAAGCCAAGTGATTGTTTGCTTACAAAAAAGATTGAGGTTTTTTGTACTCTTGACTTGTAATGGTAGTTTATTAAAATATTTGGGTCCCAAATATTTAAAGGAATGTCAAAAATTGCTTTATTAACTTTAGGCAGTTTGAAACAATTATTTACATAACTTCTTGTACTATATGGGTGGTTAGGCATAATATTTTCTCTATTTCCGCTTCTAATAAAAAACAATCTCAAGACTTTAAAAATGAATAGGTGCTGAATGGGTAGAATTTTTAAATGTTGGTATAACGGAAAGGAATGTGTTATTTTAGATTTTTTGAAGATTATACGTAAGAAATAATTTTGAGTCATTCTTAACTTGCCAATTAAAGTTTTGTATGTTCCACCCCAACATGGCCTCGCTTTACATCAGATTTCGTCATCGATGTATAATTGTCTTTATCTGTCACTGTTATAAAATGTGATTTATAATTTTTGTTTCAAACCAGTCTAAAAATATTAAAACTTATCTTTTGTTTATTTCTTATTTTTTGTATATTGTTGAACTTTATTATAAAATAAATTGTAATATTCTCCACAATTGGGGAAAATAAGAAGGTATTATTATAATTGTGTGTCAGCATTGTCTGTTACTTTGTTGCAGGTTTTGTGACAAAATACACGTTTTTGATCTAAAAGGGAACATAGAGGCAATATTTGTCCTCAAACAGTGGTTGTCTCTCACCTTAAGAGATTATCCTGAAGCGAACGTCAGAGTTGCTACTGAGGAGGACGTTATGGGTGTAAAATTATTATTTGTCGATAATATCTTCCTTGGTATGAGAGAAAGTCACCTTTTGTTAAGTGTATTTTTGAGGTAACATTTTGATTTTGCTGAACAATGACTCTTATAACTTAAATCGTTTTCTTACATCTATAAAAAATACAAAATGAATTTCAGCACAATTTTATGGGGAGGAAAAACAATAGATTGAATATAAAAGAGCACGTTTACATTATTTCCTTAAGACAAATATATTGTAATGTCCTTTCGTAGATTTATTGGGTTTCAATGTATATTATAATATACCAGATTGAATACTAGAAATATACAGGGTGTTCTGAAAAAAGGTGCCCATAAGTCAGGGCGTGATTCCTCACATCAAAATAAGAAAGAGTTCGGCAGTCTATGAGAAGACGGCTGGATGCTTGTATTTTGAATGAGGGGAAACATTTTGAACATCTACTGTGACGTGGTTAGTTTTTTAGGACAAGTGTAACTTTTTTGTTGAATGATAATTCAGATAACTTTCTTATGTATGATAATGTATGATTGTTAAAAATATTTACTTGATAAAAAATAATAGTAACTCATTAATTTGTTTTAATAAAACAGCTGTTTTAATTTCAATATTACATTTGTAGAGAGCTTAACAGATTTTGTCTATTTTTCATGCGTTTTGTATGTAATTAAGGATTATTTTTTAAAGTTTGCGTTTGTCTATTATAGACTTATTTTACATCTTTCTCTTCGAAATTAAATTTTCTACAAGTACCGTGAAAAAATATTTTGTGTTTATTGTACATTTAACATAGTAAATCTGCTTCAAACCTAAATGTAACTTGTTTTTCGGGACCAAGTTTCGCGTATTTCGTCACATATCTTAAAAATTACTGTAGCTACAGGTCTGGAAACGGTTTTATTCAATTTTTCAGTTCATTTTACATAAAGTACGCTAAATTTTACATCTTAATTAACAGCCAACAAATACCCGTAGGGCTTCGTTGCAGCAGGGGAACTGAAATTCAGACGAAATCTTTCACCCTGTATAACTTGGTAACTAAGCATTTTCGGACCTATGTTAATTAGACCTTTTTTTCTTATTTTGATGTGAGGAATCACGCCCTGACTTATGGGCACCTTTTTTCAGAACACCCTGTATACAGGGTGTCAATTAAGTCTGGAACCGGCCTCTCAACTCTCAATTGATTACAGATAATGAAATACCACTTGCGTTTATCAATAGTATACTAAAAAATGTACATGTTTAAGTGATTTCCTGGTTTTCATCACATCAGGGGGACTTCCCACTGAGGAAGTCATGAAAATCTTAAATGCAAGCATAGGTCGAGTAGTACATCAAATTAAAGGGCTATGTGAGTGGAACACAACGCCACAAACCAGACCTCAAAAGGTTGACCCTAGCCAAAATGGCGGCAGTTGAAAGGTTTGTAATTTGGTAAAACTTAACATACGACACATTGAAATTTACTAACCTGAGACTAAATTAAATGTTCAAAATGTTCTCCATTGGTGGATAGACAGTGTGCCAATCGGTTGTAAAAGCTGGATACTGCGTTTTGGATGTATTGTTGAGGAATATCTCGAGCTTCCTGTTCTATCCGAAATCTCAGTTGCGCCAAATCTGTAGGCTTAGTTTGGTAGACCTTGTCTTTGAGGTATCCCCAGAAAAAATAATCGAGTGGTGATAAGTCAGGAGACCGAGCAGGCCACTCTATTGCTCCACGTCTTTCAATCCACCTTTGTGGAAACACATGATTTAAATATTGTCTCACTTGTAGTCCATAGTGTAGTGGAGCTCCATCTTGTTGGAAAACAATTATATCGAAGTGTGGACCAAGAATAGTTTGAAGGACAGGACAGATGTTATTTTGGAGTAGAGCTAGGTAAGATTGTGCATTTAAATTGCCATCAATAAAGAACGGCCCAACGATTTGATTTTGTACAATGCCCGCCCAAACGTTTATTTTCTGAGGATGCTGCGTGTGATTCTCGGATGTCCAATGCGGGTTGGCGTTGTCCCAGTACCTGTAATTATGTCTATTTACACTTCCATGTAGGAAAAATGTTGCCTCATCGGAAAATACAATATCATTTAAAACTATTTGATTTTGGTCAATTCATTGCATTGTAATCTCACAAAATTCGAGACGACGATCAAAGTCATCTTCACTCAGTTCCTGAAATAAATGCACTTTATAGGGCTTAAAGCCAGCCGTTTTCATAATTTTACGAACTGACTCATGAGCCATTCCATGGGTTCCTCCCACAGATCTAAGTGACTCATGGGAATTCTCAATAAATGATTGTATGACGTCTAATGAGGCATTTTCATCTGTTACTGTCACTGGTCGACCACTTATGGGGCGGTCTTTAACGCTTCCAGTCTCTAAAAAGCGTGCTACTGTTTTGACGGTTGTAGACTTTGAAATTGGATTTCTGTCAGGAAAGCTAGCATTAAATAAATTAGTCACTTCCTCGTAGGGTCGTACGTTTTCCCCCCAACCACGCATCATTAGAATAGTGATTATTTCCCGTTCACTAAGCGACATGGTCAAAATAAAATGATTAATAATAATGTTAAAACTTGTACTAAAGAAAGAAATCAACTGACCACCTACAACCACCAGTGAAAGGTAAACAGTAACTACTGATATCAGTAGGATGTTTAAGAGTAGATAAGGTTTGGGGTTGAAGTCCATTTCATCGGAAAACCCAAAGCCACTTATGCAGTTATTTATTAGTTTGTATCTACAGTTTTGTTTTATGGTAGACCTTTTTTTCAATAACTTATAAAAGACCTGGTATTACAAATGTATCAAAACATCATTTGCAAGGAATAATATTTTGATTTTTTTGTTGGGATTTATTTTAAATTTAAATAAAAAAGTCTAACTGCCGCCATTTTGGCTAGGGTCAACCTTTTGATGTCTGGTTTGTGGCGTTGTGTTCCACTCACATAGCCCTTTAATTTGATGTACTACTCGACCTATGCTTGCATTTCAGATTTTCATGACCTCCTCAGTGGGACGTCCCCCTGATGTGATGAAAACCAGGAAATCACTTAAACATGTACATTTTTTAGTATACTATTGATAAACGCAAGTGGTATTTCATTATCTGTAATCATTTGAGAGTTGAGAGGCCGGTTCCAGACTTAATTGACACCCTGTATAACAAATGATAGCTTATGGTGTTTTCCTCGGATAAGCTTTATAAAATTCAGATTACTTCTTACTTGTGTAGATAATTCTTAAACGATTATCTATCTTACACTACAACATATGCTAGGTACAATATATTAGATAAATTATTTTAATCTATTTAATATCGACACGGACAGCTATTTTATTTAAAAAGGCTGTAGTCCCAATTTGCCACAAAATTAGGCCTTGTTACATACTATAGTCTACTACTATTCCTGATAAAGTAATGAAGGGCCCACTTCCCTACATTTAAATGTGTATTTCTTTTAGACATTATAACATTGAAATACATTGAGTTTAATTTCAGACATCCTAGAAGTGAAGTTAACCGGGTACAAAGGATTAGTGTCCTCTTAGCGTTTTTAATGGTGGCAATGTTATGCAGTATCATGTTCTACATTCCAGAAAATGAGAGTAAGTATAGAAAGGGTTAAGAGGATTTTAATAGTGCATAAAATAAGAATATACTAAATATGGTAAAATTGCCGTCTATCAAGCTCTATATCATAGTGGCAGTTGAGTTGAACCATCAAGAATGAGCATCGCGCAAGAAAGTAAGCTGGTAAAAGATATTAAGACAAACTCAAGCTTTTTATTGATGGTTATAATTATTTACATAATGTAGCAAAGTTCATTCTGTAACGAAGAATTTTCATTCTCGTACCACAAACAACACATTCAAACATACAATTTTTTATTAGTAAGCCCCGTTTATTCTTCA
Organism: Homalodisca vitripennis; assembly: GCF_021130785.1. NCBI lineage: Eukaryota > Metazoa > Arthropoda > Insecta > Hemiptera > Cicadellidae > Homalodisca > Homalodisca vitripennis. The sequence goes on along the minus strand of NC_060210.1, from coordinate 152,839,300 downwards.
ATTTTTTCCAACCCCAGTACCGTTGTAATTTTTCTTTAATGGCGGTTCCCCAATGGTCAGCTCACACTTCGTTTTTATAAAATTCCTTTTCCATTTAAAAACGTTTTAGACCAATTTTTAAAGCATTCTGTGTTGTAAAGTTTTTATGTAGTATGGCAATCTGATGATAAAGTGAACCTGCTAGGACAGATATTCATAAACTGCATTTTTGTGTATCCCAGTTCGGTAGTTTTCTCGGTCTCATGTCATTTCACATTTCAACATACCGAACAATATTGTTTCCACAATATAGATACTTGGCAGAGTTAACAGTTGAAGATTTTTGGAATTATGTTTACTATTATTGTGGCAGCTATTTTCTGGAGCGTGAAAGGTGTTAAAAATGTATTATTTGCATAAGACCCAATAGGAGAGGTATGGTTAAAAAAGTCTATAATATGCCGTGATCAATAACTGACGGGCAATATTTGTATAAAGACCTCAAAATTTTATACAATTTAATAAACATAATCATTCAATATCAACCCTTGTTGTATACCAATGTATTTAGAAATGTATACGTCCTCTATTAAAGAGTCTGCTACACGACGGCAGGCCCATATTCAAAAGCAATTGGTCACAACATATTGTTTATACCTAGAAATATTTGTGTGATGTTGAGGGTGGGAAAGTGTTGGGCACAATTATTGAGGTCAATAAAAGCTTTTGTTCCGACCAATCCTTAAATTTACCATATTTAATACGGAACGGTGATACATTTGTATGTTTTACTATCTACCCCCCCCCTGATAGTGATATTTAAAATAGCTAATACTAGTTTTATAGAAATAACGATTAACCTTTCGCTGGTAACGTCCCTGGAACCCAATATTCAAATAGTAATAATACATATTTTTTTATAAAATAAACAATCATACAACTGCATTATATGCATCAACAATCAACATGGAATACTATGAATAATATTAAATACTGAAACTAATTATAGATCCAACAGTTATTGTTTTAAATAAAGAGCTCAGAAAGAACCATTTATAAGAATTTGTATTTAAAGAATGTGCAGCGGCCCATTATGAAGTTTCTGATACAGTGTGAAATGTCTTTGGCACCAATATGCAGGAGTTCATGCTCTGTGTTTTTCATTGCTAAAATTGTTCCTAGTTCTCAATTCGTAATTTGGATTAACAGAGTACCATCAATTATATAGAGGTAAAGTTAGCAAAAGGTTTCTAACGTTTAGGTCATCCTAAACGTCTGGACCAATTTTGATGAAATTTTGTGTGTGTGTTGAAGGGAATTCTAGAATGGTTTAGATTCATGATTTAGTTCGATTTAAAAATAGTTTTTAATAGTATTTAATTATTTTTTTATTTATAAATTGTTGTTGATGTTAGAATGTTTTATATCGGATCCGGCAGATTGCGCTATGACACGTAATACAAAGTGAACTGATACTTTCAGCCGTTAAAATTTTCAGCTGAAGTTCATCAAAGAGGCAGAAACATTTGTTTACATTGAAATTTTAGTAACTACTAAATTACTATAAACTGCTTGATCAGTAGTGTAATGCAGATTGCAGAGACAAAGTTTATATATAGTTTTAAATATATAGTGAGCTAATGATCAATAATCCATCTAATGCCATGGAAATGCTATTTATACGCTCCGAAACCAACATCATATGAGATAATTGTTTTTGTTAGTGCAACAGCATAAATCAATTGTGGAACTGTAAATAGATTAGACCGGGGGTGAATTTAAACGATCAGAACAGACTCATTTTGACACAGCAACTTTTTAGTTGGACGATACACTTTCGTCATTGGGATATAAAGGCTAACTCTTATTGTTACTGAAATCGTCGGAGCACTTCAATAAATTATCATGGAATGTTGGAGGGAATACGAATCTTATAGAGACTGTTTCACTTTACGACTTCAGGACCCCAAAACAATGTTCTTTAATTAAATCTAAAATTGATCAGGAGGTTGGAATAGCTTTGAGTGAATATCTATTATCTCAGGAGTGTTTATTATGTCATAGGTAAAGAATACATGAATATATTGTCCGCGTTTTCAACAGGAAAATGCGTGTGAAACTGCTAGTCTTATGACAATTTTCGTTTGTGTTCTATATACCATTGAAAATGTGTATTTAGAGCAGATGCATCCTACCTAATCTTAAGTATTGAGTTAAATGTGGATATACATGAACCGAACAAGCCTATATCCATTTGAGAATGCCTTTTGATATTTATAAATTAGCAAATGACATTTAATTTGGAAAATAAACTATATAAAAACGCACTACTGGCATCTATATTCGGGAACCCAGCGAAGTAATTCTAAATATAGACCACGACTACTTTCTAAATAATTTTAGAACCAATACATGTTTTTGTGTTTAAATGTTATTTAGTTGGTGCGTTTATTGCCAAAATTAGGCCGAAAGCATTAAGATGACCCGTAACCACTGGTCAAGGTACTGGTGTGGTCTAGCACATCTATGCTGAACTCATAAATTATTCAAGGATTTTGAATTTAGAAAATTCAGAATGGTCTCAAAGTTAACAATCAAGATAAGGGAGTTGTTCTTCACCTAGAGGATATGAAATTAATCACCCTACGCAATCGTTTTCTTAGTTATAATTTTTGTTCATTAATTCCCAATACCGTATTATTGTGTACCTTTAAATTATGTTTGTACTCACTAATATAAAGAAAACTGCGTTTCCTATAACTATATTTGAGACACTAATCCGTTGGGTAATAAACAACCGTTAAATATATTACAAAATTGTAAATTTATAATTAAAAAGTTACTAGAGTTTACAAACATGCACATTATTTTAAATGTATTCCAATATTTTTACATTTTCTTCATGTGATTATTGTAGTGCTTGCATTAATATAAAACTGAATTTTTCAGATATGCAATTAGATGATTTCCAGTACCGATTCGGACCAAGAGAATTTTTTGTCAGTATTCAAACTCTTATTATAAGCGGTATAATCGCCTTTATCATCATGTTTACTTTTAGGTGAGTTTACATTATAAATTTAACAATATATATTTCAAAATGTCTTTAACTAACAAAGATATATTTTCAAACCTATAATTTCAGTTACTTCAAATCGAAATTGAAAACCATATACTTATATATATATATATATATATATATATATATATATATATATATATATATATATATATATATATATATATATATCCATGGAAAAGGAGTGGATTTTTAATACTGGTCTTCATCCCTCTTTTGTAAGTGAAACAATTTAGTATTCCTCTTCTGATAGCGATAATGGTTTAGTCCCCCTCTACTAATAGGGATAATTATTTAGTATTGCTTTACTTATTGAGGCAATTGAGTCTCTCTCTTACTCTTATCATTGCGACGACTTATTCGCCGGCTTGTGATAGTGATAATTATTTACTATTCCTGTCCTGAATATTGCAATTTAGTATTCCTGTATTGAATGAGACAATTTAATACCACTGGCATGATTGTAAAACAGTATCTCTCTTCTGATTAGGTTAGTTTAATATTCCTCTTCTAAATGAGATAACTTAGTCTTCATCTTCAACTTCATCTTGAGTTAAAAAATTTAGTCTCTCTTTTCTGATCGAAGCGATTTTGTATTCCACTTCTGAGTGGTAAATTTAGCCTCCATCATCTGAATAAGAAAATGTACGTTAGGTTTTTCTTCAGATTGAGAAAAGTTTGTACATTTTCTGAACAGAAAATCACGCATCTCTCTCCTCATTGGGACAACACAATATTCTCAAATTATACGTTGAGCGAAGAGAATTGTACCCATAACGCTATTTACAACGTCAACACAGTAACTGTCTTGAGTATTTTGGTGTTATCCGGAGGAAACTATTTTGTAGCAAGTATTCTTTATTGGGGACCAAAATAAACTTCATTATATGTTACGAGTACTTTCCTTATTTCACAAGGAATCGAAATTTATGAAATCATACTTCCTGTCGTCAAATCGCCTCCAAATATGTCTAGACGTACGAATCACCAGTCTCTTTTGAATAATTAATTGTTATTCTTTTAGTTATTGTGTTCACTGATTGTCGTGGGCTTGATTAATTTATAATGTCATCATAATTAAATATTAACTGAAGAGGAAATGTTTTTATTTGCGGAAACTGGTGGCGATATATTCTATTCTATTCTCGCCGACATCGCTTTTTTTCGAAGGCAGAATACGAAAACCGATAGTCGTAATGAGTTGTAAATTTATTTTGGTCACAGATAAGGAAAACTCGTCCAAACATAGTGGCCTACGAATAATACTAAAGTACCACTGCCGAGAAGCAGCGACTAGCGCGTAGTCTGAACATTGAGGAGACAGACGGGCGGCTGCATGTGTACAAACATAGTGGCCTCCGGATAATACTAAAGTACCACTGGCGAGAAGCAGCGACTGGCGCGTAGTCTGAACATTGAGGAGACAGAGGGGCGGCTGCATGTGTACAAACATAGTGGCCTCCGAATAATACTAAAGTACCACTGGCGAGAAGCAGCGACTGGAGCGTAGTCTGAACATTGAGGAGACAGAGGGGCGGCTGCATGTGTACAAACATAGTGACCTTCCGGATAATACTAAAGTACCACTTGCGAGAAGCAGCGACTGGCACGTAGTCTGAACATTGAGGAGACAGACGGTCGGCTGCATGTGTACAAACATAGTGGCCTCCGGATAATACTAAAGTACCACTGGCGAGAAGCAGCGACTAGCGCGTAGTCTGAACATTGAGGAGACAGACGGGCGGCTGCATGTGTACAAACATAGTGGCCTCCGAATAATACTAAAGTACCACTGGCGAGAAGCAGCGACTAGCGCGTAGTCTGAACATTGAGGAGACAGACGGGCGGCTGCATGTGTACAAACATAGTGGCCTCCGGATAATACTAAAGTACCACTGGCGAGAAGCAGCGACTGGCGCGTAGTCTGAACATTGAGGAGACAGACGGGCGGCTGCATGTGTACAAACATAGTGGCCTCCGAATAATACTAAAGTACCACTGGCGAGAAGCAGCGACTGGCGCGTAGTCTGAACATTGAGGAGACAGACGGGCGGCTGCATGTGTACAAACATAGTGGCCTCCGGATAATACTAAAGTACCACTGGCGAGAAGCAGCGACTGGCGCGTAGTCTGAACATTGAGGAGACAGACGGTCGGCTGTTGCATGTGTACAAAAATTTAGTGGGCCTCCGGATAATATCTAAAGTACCACTGGCGAGAAGCAGCGATGGGCGCGTAGTATGAAAATTCAGGAGTCAGGACGGGCGGCTGATGTGTAAAAGAATAGTGGCCCTGCCGGATAATACTAATGTACACTGGCGAGATAGCCGCGACTAGCGCGTAGTCTGAAACATTGAAGGACAGACAGGGCGGCTGTATGTGTCCAAACATTAGTGGCTCCAAGTAATACTAAAGTACTAATGGCGAGAGAGCAGCGACTAGCGCGTTGTCTGAACATTGAGTAGACAGACGGGCGGCTGCATGTGGTTACAGATATAGTGGCCTCCGAATAATACTAAAGGCTTACCCACTGGCGAGAAGCAGGGACTAAGGGTTCGATAGATAGCTGAACATTGAGGAGACAGACGGGCGGCTGCATGTGTACAAACATAGTGGCCTCCGAATAATACTAAAGTACAACTGGCGAGATGCAGCGATAGCGGCTGTAGTTCTGAAACATTGAGGAGGAACAGACGGGGGCGTGCTGCATGTGCTAACAAAAATAGTGGCCTCCGAATAATACTAAAGTACCACAGTGCGAGAAGCAGCGACCTCGAGCGCGTAGTTTGAACATTGAGGAGACAGAACGGGCGGCTGCATGTGTACCAAAACATAGTGGCCATCCGATAATACTAAAGTACCAACTGGCGAGAAGCAGCGACTAGGCTGCGTAGTCTGAACATTGAGGAGACAGACGGGTGCTGAATGTGTACAAACATAGTGGCCTCCGAAAAATACTAACTGTACACACTGGCGAGAAGCATGCGAACTGAGCGCGTATATTAGTCTGAACACTTGAGGAGACAGACAGACGGGGCGGAACTGCATGTTGTACAAACATAGTGGCCTCCGGAATAAATACTAATGTACCACTGGCGAGAAGCTCAGCAACTAGCGCGTAGTCTGAACATTGAGGAGGACAGACGGGCGGCTGTATGTGTACAAAACATATGGCCTCGGATAATACTATGTACCAAATGCGAGAGCGAGAAGCAGCAGCGACTAGCGCGTAGTCTGGAACATTGAGGATGACAGAAGGGCGGCTGCCAGCTGCATGTGGATATAAACAATCATAGTGGCCTCCGAAAAAAAATACTAATTGTTACCACTGGCGAGAAAGCAGCGAACTAGCGCGTAGTCCTGAACATTGAGGAGACAGAACGGTCGGCTGTCATGGTGTACAAACATAGTGACCCTCCGTGGATAATACCTAAAGTACCAACTGGCGAGAAAGAAGCAGCGATGTGCGCGTAGTCTGAACATTGAGGAGACAGAAGGGCGGCCTGCATGTGTACAAACATAGTGGCCTCTGCGAATAATACTAATGTACCACTGGCGAGAAGAAGCAGCGATCTAGCCTGCGTAGTCTGAAACATTGAGGAGACAGACGGGCCGGCCTGTCATGTGTACATATATAGTGGACCTCCGGATAATACTAAAGTACCAACTGGCGAGAAAGCAGCGGACTAGCGCGTAGTCTGTTGAAACATTGAGGAGACAGACGGGGCGGCTGCATGTGTACAAACATAATGGCCTTCCTGGAATAATTACTAAAGTACCAAACTGGCGAGAAGCAGCGTACTAGCGCGTAGTCTGAACATTGAGGAGACAGACGGGCGGGCTGCATGTGTACAAACATAAGTGGCCTCCGGATAATACTAAAGTTCCACATGGCGAGAAGCAGCGAACTAGCGGCGTATTAGTCTGAAAAGTGAGGAGACAGACGGGCGGCTGCCATGTGTACTAAACATAATGGCCCTCGGAGATAAATACTAAAGTACCACTGGCGAGAAGCAGCGACCTAGCGCGTAGTCTGAACATTGAGGGAGACAGACGGGCGGCTGCAATGTGTACAAAAACATAGTGGCCTCCGGAATAATCAACTAAAGTACCACTGGCGCGAGAAGCAGCGACTAAGCGCGTATTAGTCAGACATTGGAAGGCGAGACAGGACGGTACGGCATGCATGTGTACCAAAAATAGTGGCCTCCGGAATTAATACTAAAGTACCACTGGCGGAGAAGCAGAGCAGCGACTGGCGCCGTAGATCTGAACATTCAAGAGACAGACGGGCAGGCTGCAAGTGTGTTACAAAACATAGTGGCCCTCCGGACTATAATACTAAAGTACCAACTGGCTAGAGAAGTCAAGCGACTAGCGCGTAGTCTTACGTTAGTGCTGAACATTCAGGAGACAGACGGCGTGGCTGCCAATGTGTACATAACTAGTGGCCTACCGGAATAAATACTAAAGTGTTAACCACTGGCGAGAAGCAGCGATCTAGCGCGTTGTCTTGAACTATTGAGTAGGAGCAGATACGGGCGGCTGCAGTGTGTACAACATATAGGTGGTCCTCCGAATAATACTACTAAAAGTTACCACTGGCGTAGAAAGCAGGGACTAGCGTTGTAGTCAATGATACATTGAGAGAGAAAGACGTGCGTCTGCATGTGTACAAACAACATAGTTGGCCCTCGTATAATACTAAAGTACCAACTGGCGAGAAGGCAAGGCGACTAGCGCCGTTTAGTCTGAACTATTGAGGAGACAGCGGGAGGACGGCTCTGCAATGTGTACAAACATAGTGGCCCTCCGAATAATACTAAAGTAACAAATCGCGGCGGAGAAGCAGCGACTGAGCGATTCGTAGTCTGAACATTGAGGAGAGAGACAGACGGGCGGCTGCCATGTGTACAAAACATAAGTGGCCTCCGAATTAATACTAAAAGTACCAACTGGCGAATGAAGCAGCGACTGGCGCGTAGTCTGAACATTTTGGAGGAGACAGACGGGCGGTCTGCATGTGATACACAACATAGTGGCCTCCCGAATAATGACTAATGTACCAACTGGCGTGAAGCAAGCGATGAGCGCGTAGATCTGAACATTGAGGAGACAGACGGGCGGCATGCATGTGTACCAAATAGTGGTAGACGTCCGGATTAAGGAATATTACTAAAGTACCACTGGCGAGAAGCAGCGACTAGCGCGTAGTTGCATGAAACATTTGGAGGAGACAGACGGGGCGGCTGTATGTGTACATAACATAGTGGGCCTCCGAAAAATTTACTTAAAGTACCACTTGGCGAGAAGCAGCGAACTAGCGCCGTAGTCACTGAAACATTGAGGAGACAGAACGGGACGGCTGACATGGTGTACAAACATAGATGGGCCTCCGAATAATACTAAAGTACCACTGGCGAGAAGCAGCGACTAGCGCGTAGTCTGAACATTGAGGAGACAGACGGGCGGCTGCATGTGTACAAACATAGTGGCCTCCGGATAATACTAAAGTACCACTGGCGAGAAGCAGCGACTGGCGCGTAGTCTGAACATTGAGGAGACAGACGGGCGGCTGCATGTGTACAAACATAGTGGCCTCCGAATAATACTAAAGTACCACTGGCGAGAAGCAGCGACTGGCGCGTAGTCTGAACATTGAGGAGACAGACGGGCGGCTGCATGTGTACAAACATAGTGGCCTCCGGATAATACTAAAGTACCACTGGCGAGAAGCAGCGACTGGCGCGTAGTCTGAACATTGAGGAGACAGACGGGCGGCTGCATGTGTACAAACATAGTGGCCTCCGAATAATACTAAAGTACCACTGGCGAGAAGCAGCGACTGGCGCGTAGTCTGAACATTGAGGAGACAGACGGGCGGCTGCATGTGTACAAACATAGTGGCCTCCGAATAATACTAAAGTACCACTGGCGAGAAGCAGCGACTAGCGCGTAGTCTGAACATTGAGGAGACAGACGGGCGGCTGCATGTGTACAAACATAGTGGCCTCCGAATAATACTAATGTACCACTGGCGAGAAGCAGCGACTAGCGCGTAGTCTGAACATTGAGGAGACAGACGGGCGGCTGCATGTGTACAAACATAGTGGCCTCCGGATAATACTAAAGTACAACTGGCGAGAAGCAGCGACTAGCGCGTAGTCTGAACATTGAGGAGACAGACGGGCGGCTGCATGTGTACAAACATAGTGGCCTCCGAATAATACTAAAGTACAACTGGCGAGAAGCAGCGACTAGCGCGTAGTCTGAACATTGAGGAGACAGACGGGCGGCTGCATGTGTACAAACATAGTGGCCTCCGGATAATACTAAAGTACCACTGGCGAGAAGCAGCGACTAGCGCGTAGTCTGAACATTGAGGAGACAGACGGTCGGCTGCATGTGTACAAACATAGTGGCCTCCGGATAATACTAAAGTACCACTGGCGAGAAGCAGCGACTGGCGCGTAGTCTGAACATTGAGGAGACAGACGGGCGGCTGCATGTGTACAAACATAGTGGCCTCCGAATAATACTAATGTACCACTGGCGAGAAGCAGCGACTAGCGCGTAGTCTGAACATTGAGGAGACAGACGGGCGGCTGCATGTGTACAAACATAGTGGCCTCCGGATAATACTAAAGTACAACTGGCGAGAAGCAGCGACTAGCGCGTAGTCTGAACATTGAGGAGACAGACGGGCGGCTGCATGTGTACAAACATAGTGGCCTCCGAATAATACTAAAGTACCACTGGCGAGAAGCAGCGACTAGCGCGTAGTCTGAACATTGAGGAGACAGACGGTCGGCTGCATGTGTACAAACATAGTGGCCTCCGGATAATACTAAAGTACCACTGGCGAGAAGCAGCGACTGGCGCGTAGTCTGAACATTGAGGAGACAGACGGGCGGCTGCATGTGTACAAACATAGTGGCCTCCGGATAATACTAAAGTACCACTGGCGAGAAGCAGCGACTGGCGCGTAGTCTGAACATTGAGGAGACAGACGGGCGGCTGCATGTGTACAAACATAGTGGCCTCCGAATAATACTAATGTACCACTGGCGAGAAGCAGCGACTAGCGCGTAGTCTGAACATTGAGGAGACAGACGGGCGGCTGCATGTGTACAAACATAGTGGCCTCCGAATAATACTAAAGTACAACTGGCGAGAAGCAGCGACTAGCGCGTAGTCTGAACATTGAGGAGACAGACGGGCGGCTGCATGTGTACAAACATAGTGGCCTCCGAATAATACTAAAGTACCACTGGCGAGAAGCAGGGACTGGCGCGTAGTCTGAACATTGAGGAGACAGACGGGCGGCTGCATGTGTACAAACATAGTGGCCTCCGAATAATACTAAAGTACAACTGGCGAGAAGCAGCGACTAGCGCGTAGTCTGAACATTGAGGAGACAGACGGGCGGCTGCATGTGTACAAACATAGTGGCCTCCGAATAATACTAAAGTACAACTGGCGAGAAGCAGCGACTAGCGCGTAGTCTGAACATTGAGGAGACAGACGGGCGGCTGCATGTGTACAAACATAGTGGCCTCCGGATAATACTAAAGTACCACTGGCGAGAAGCAGCGACTGGCGCGTAGTCTGAACATTGAGGAGACAGACGGGCGGCTGCATGTGTACAAACATAGTGGCCTCCGAATAATACTAAAGTACCACTGGCGAGAAGCAGCGACTGGCGCGTAGTCTGAACATTGAGGAGACAGACGGGCGGCTGCATGTGTACAAACATAGTGGCCTCCGAATAATACTAATGTACCACTGGCGAGAAGCAGCGACTAGCGCGTAGTCTGAACATTGAGGAGACAGACGGGCGGCTGCATGTGTACAAACATAGTGGCCTCCGGATAATACTAAAGTACAACTGGCGAGAAGCAGCGACTAGCGCGTAGTCTGAACATTGAGGAGACAGACGGGCGGCTGCATGTGTACAAACATAGTGGCCTCCGAATAATACTAAAGTACCACTGGCGAGAAGCAGCGACTAGCGCGTAGTCTGAACATTGAGGAGACAGACGGGCGGCTGCATGTGTACAAACATAGTGGCCTCCGGATAATACTAAAGTACCACTGGCGAGAAGCAGCGACTGGCGCGTAGTCTGAACATTGAGGAGACAGACGGGCGGCTGCATGTGTACAAACATAGTGGCCTCCGAATAATACTAATGTACCACTGGCGAGAAGCAGCGACTAGCGCGTAGTCTGAACATTGAGGAGACAGACGGGCGGCTGCATGTGTACAAACATAGTGGCCTCCGGATAATACTAAAGTACAACTGGCGAGAAGCAGCGACTAGCGCGTAGTCTGAACATTGAGGAGACAGACGGGCGGCTGCATGTGTACAAACATAGTGGCCTCCGAATAATACTAAAGTACCACTGGCGAGAAGCAGCGACTAGCGCGTAGTCTGAACATTGAGGAGACAGACGGGCGGCTGCATGTGTACAAACATAGTGGCCTCCGGATAATACTAAAGTACCACTGGCGAGAAGCAGCGACTGGCGCGTAGTCTGAACATTGAGGAGACAGACGGGCGGCTGCATGTGTACAAACATAGTGGCCTCCGAATAATACTAAAGTACCACTGGCGAGAAGCAGCGACTAGCGCGTAGTCTGAACATTGAGGAGACAGACGGGCGGCTGCATGTGTACAAACATAGTGGCCTCCGAATAATACTAAAGTACCACTGGCGAGAAGCAGCGACTAGCGCGTAGTCTGAACATTGAGGAGACAGACGGGCGGCTGCATGTGTACAAACATAGTGGCCTCCGGATAATACTAAAGTACCACTGGCGAGAAGCAGCGACTGGCGCGTAGTCTGAACATTGAGGAGACAGACGGGCGGCTGCATGTGTACAAACATAGTGGCCTCCGAATAATACTAATGTACCACTGGCGAGAAGCAGCGACTAGCGCGTAGTCTGAACATTGAGGAGACAGACGGGCGGCTGCATGTGTACAAACATAGTGGCCTCCGAATAATACTAAAGTACCACTGGCGAGAAGCAGCGACTAGCGCGTAGTCTGAACATTGAGGAGACAGACGGGCGGCTGCATGTGTACAAACATAGTGGCCTCCGAATAATACTAAAGTACCACTGGCGAGAAGCAGCGACTAGCGCGTAGTCTGAACATTGAGGAGACAGACGGGCGGCTGCATGTGTACAAACATAGTGGCCTCCGAATAATACTAAAGTACAACTGGCGAGAAGCAGCGACTAGCGCGTAGTCTGAACATTGAGGAGACAGACGGGCGGCTGCATGTGTACAAACATAGTGGCCTCCGGATAATACTAAAGTACAACTGGCGAGAAGCAGCGACTAGCGCGTAGTCTGAACATTGAGGAGACAGACGGGCGGCTGCATGTGTACAAACATAGTGGCCTCCGGAATAATACTAAAGTACAACTGGCGAGAAGCAGCGACTGGCGCGTAGTCTGAACATTGAGGAGACAGACGGTCGGCTGCATGTGTACAAACATAGTGGCCTCCGGATAATACTAAAGTACCAACTGGCGAGAAGCAGCGACTAGCGCGTAGTCTGAACATTGAGGAGACAGACGGGCGGCTGCATGTGTACAAACATAGTGGCCTCCGGATAATACTAAAGTACAACTGGCGAGAAGCAGCGACTAGCGCGTAGTCTGAACATTGAGGAGACAGACGGGCGGCTGCATGTGTACAAACATAGTGGCCTCCGAATAATACTAAAGTACAACTGGCGAGAAGCAGCGTCTGGCGCGTAGTCTGAACATTGAGGAGACAGACGGGCGGCTGCATGTGTACAAACATAGTGACCTTCCGGATAATACTAAAGTACCACTGCCGAGAAGCAGGGACTGTTGCGTAGTCTGAACATTGAGGACACAGACGGGAGGCTGCATGTGTACAAACATAGTGGCCTCCGAATAATACTAAAGTACAACTGGCGAGAAGCAGCGACTAGCGCGTAGTCTGAACATTGAGGAGACAGACGGGCGGCTGCATGTGTACAAACATAGTGGCCTCCGAATAATACTAAAGTACCACTGGCGAGAAGCAGGGACTGGTTCGTAGTCTGAACATTGAGGAGACAGACGGGCGGCTGCATGTGTACAAACATAGTGGCCTCCGAATAATACTAATGTACCACTGGCGAGAAGCAGCGACTAGCGCGTAGTCTGAACATTGAGGAGACAGACGGGCGGCTGCATGTGTACAAACATAGTGGCCTCCGAATAATACTAAAGTACAACTGGCGAGAAGCAGCGACTAGCGCGTAGTCTGAACATTGAGGAGACAGACGGGCGGCTGCATGTGTACAAACATAGTGGCCTCCGGATAATACTAAAGTACCACTGGCGAGAAGCAGCGACTAGCGCGTAGTCTGAACATTGAGGAGACAGACGGGCGGCTGCATGTGTACAAACATAGTGGCCTCCGGAATAATACTAAAGTACCACTGGCGAGAAGCAGCGACTAGGCGCGTAGTCTGAACATTGAGGAGACAGACGGGCGGCTGCATGTGTACAAACATAGTGGCCTCCGGATAATACTAAAGTACCACTGGCGAGAAGCAGCGACTAGCGCGTAGTCTGAACATTGAGGAGACAGACGGGCGGCTGCATGTGTACAAACATAGTGGCCTCCGAATAATACTAAAGTACAACTGGCGAGAAGCAGCGACTAGCGCGTAGTCTGAACATTGAGGAGACAGACGGGCGGCTGCATGTGTACAAACATAGTGGCCTCCGAATAATACTAAAGTACCACTGGCGAGAAGCAGCGACTAGCGCGTAGTCTGAACATTGAGGAGACAGACGGGCGGCTGCATGTGTACAAACATAGTGGCCTCCGAATAATACTAAAGTACAACTGGCGAGAAGCAGCGACTAGCGCGTAGTCTGAACATTGAGGAGACAGACGGGCGGCTGCATGTGTACAAATCAATCAATCAATCAATCAATCAAATCTTTTATTGCTCGTCACAATTACACATTGTATGGCAAAACGTCAGAATTAATTATAAATTTAAAACTCGCATACCACATTACCACCACGTCCAAACTTACATAATGTTCATGCATTCCAGTCTCATTCATCCATCGCCAATCTCAACCCACTTTTCAGCGCTGGAGTCAGTCATCGAATTGGGCGGTCTCCCAGTTAAACGCCAGAAAACTCGTCAACGCTGTAGAATGCATTTGACACCAGGAAGCGCTTTAAGACGAGCTTTTGACGCCTTGGGCGTTTGGGCGTTTGTAATAAAATTTTGGCAAACTGTTGATGAAATGAACACCTGCCTGCGAAGGTAAGTGCTCATTAAACCACCGTTCTATGTCTTCCCGTACGGTAGTTATCTCTGCCTCTAGTCTCATACCCGTGTATGTCACGTCCCCTGGTTAGGGCACATTTAGACAAACAGAACCAAGATGTTTCTAAAATTGTAGAGACTGGGCAAAGTCAACAGTTGCAAAGTTTTGAATGCTGTCCTGCACGACTCTCTGAAATTCAACTTTGCGATGATACGAATAGCTTTTTTTTTGCAATTTGAACACCCTCAGGAAATTATTGCCTGTACAGGCCCCCCACAACACCACTCCATAGGAAAGGTGAGAGTGAATTAGCCCATAATATGCCGCAATCAATACCTGACTGGGGCAGTACCGGGCCAAGGACCTCAAAACATATATTCCTGAGGACAGTTTGGCGCACACATGGTCAATGTGATTATTCCATGTCAAACCCTCGGTCGAGGAATATTCCAAGGAATTTTGAGGAGTAGACTTCTTCCAATAAGGAATCTGCCAACATGACGGCTGACCCACATTGGGGAGTCCGTTGGACGCAGTGTGAAATTCAACACGTTGGGATTTCGAAGAATTCGTTTGAAGGTTGAGGTTATTGAAATATTGCACACAATTGTTGATATCTACAAAGGATTGTAGCTCCAAACCTTCTTGTGTGTTATCTCTGAAACAGAGAGTCGTGTCATCAGCATACTGCACAATTTTTACCATGCAGCAGCGATGAATGTACGTCGTTGACGTATATCAGGAAAAGGATTGGACTGAGTATAGAGCCCTGAGGGACTCCATAACTCAGTTGAATTGGTTTAGAAAATTGGTTTGAGATCTGAAACCACTTGACTTCTCTGACTTAAAAATGATTTTAAGCCATAAGAGCGGCACACCTCGGATGCCATGAGAATGTAATGTGTTCAAGCAGTATTTCATGGTCAACGCAGTCGAATGGCCTTAGAAAGGTCCAGGAACACACTTAATGTGTGAATCCTGACGTTCTAGACCCTCTAACAACCATATCAACCAGACTCACCACTGCGTCTATCGTCGATTTTATTTTTCCTGAATCCAAATTGGTGTTCAGAAAGCTGGTTGTTTTTGTTTAAGAAATAAAGCATTCTCGTTAGAAAGAGTTTTTCAAATATTTTGCTCAGTACAGGCAAAATTGAGACTGGCCGATAGTTATTTTAAATGAACAGGGGTTTTCTTTCTTGAAAATTGGATGCACTTTTGCAATTTTTAGGAGAGAGGGAAAAACTCCTGAGTTTAAAAGACAAATTGACCAATTGAGTCAGTGGTTTCACGATATGCTTAGAGCATTGTTTTATTAACCACATGGATCTCGATTCTAGATCATTCGATTTTTTAGCTGGGAATTGTTGAATGATTTTATCGAGCTCTTCCTCAACTACAGGAGTCAGGAGCCATTGAGGCTGTTGGACTCTGTCTACGCGTGGGATTCCCCTGTGGCAGCGATGGACGAGGGCCCCGTCCACAAGCAACAGACGCAAAAAATCCGTTAAACTCGTCGGCAACCCTAGAGGCATCGCTCACAAGGGTGTCCCCAATTTTGACTGTGATTTGCTTGGATTCTTGATGTTTATTGTTAATGATGCCCCATACAGTTTTAGAAACGTTTTTTGAAGAAGTAATTGATTTTGAGACATCATACGATTTTGCAAGCTTGGATCACCTTCCTGTAAATTTTTTTATTAATTTCGAAATAAGATTTTGAACTGTTCATTGGCTGTTTTTCTGTTTATTTCGGAGAAAAACTTGAGTTTTTTCTCTCGACACCAGAATGCCTTTAGTGACCCAAGTATTATTTTACCTTCTTTGGACGAGGTTTGATCGTTTTTGTAGGGCAGCAGGTGTTGAGATGGAAGTTCAAACATTCATTGAAAATTTGAAAACTGCTGCTCTACTGGGTGTGAAGAATTTAGAAAATTCCACTTTTCTTTTGAAAGGGAAGCGTTGAGGAGAGCAATATTTTCTGGCCTCGTGTCTCTTATTGTTTTGGTAATTCTTGGTTCTCTCTCGATTTGTTTTCCACTAATGATAGCCTCTTGGCCATAGTGGTCTGAGATAGCTGTGTTGACCACGATACTGTGACATTTTCAATGTTTGTGATGATGTTATCAATAGCCGACTGTGTTGTAGCCGTCACTCTCGTTGGAGTTTTGACCAGCAGTTCAAGGCCGAATGACCTCAGCAGATCGACTAGTCGCTTGGTGGATGGATGGTTGCTGTCCATCGCATCCACGTTGAGATCGCCCATCAAGACGTAATTGCATTGATGGTTAGTCAGGTCAGTGAGTAACACTTCGAATTTTGAAAAAAACTGATCTTCATTTCCACTGGGAGACCTGTAAATCCCTATCACAATTAATGTTGACCTGTTAGTTTGTACTTTGATCCCAACTGCTTCGAAATCTTTCGCGGTCGTTTCTTTGATCGTAAATTTTGTAAAAACTAAATTTTGTCTCAGAAAAAGAATTGCTACACCCACCTCCTTTGGAGGTCTGGCGACAGTACGCTTCTGCCAAGTTGTAATTTGGAATTTTGCATAGTTCAAGGTTTTCGTTGTTAAAACCGTTCTCGGTTACAACGAGTATATCTGATTTCAGCTCCTCACACATCAGCTGAATTTCATCCAATTTGTTGGTTGCCTACTGGGCGTTTAGGTGGAGTAGTCTTAGGGAACCTTGAACATGTAATTTTTGATTTGTCTGATTTTGCCGATTTTGGTCGGTCAATTTAGTCCTTTGCTGTAAAGTGGGGTCCCCTAAAAAAAACTGAATTTTTCTTTTAGGTTTGTAGAGCCTTCTTTGATCTGCAGAATGTCTGGACTGGGGGAGCGTCTCACGGCGTCCGCGTAGGAGACATCCTGGATGCTAGCTGGCCGTTGAGGGGTGGTCGCCGACTCTTCTCGGGCAGCAGCGGGCGTTGGCATGCTGGAAGTGGAAGCAGGCGCTGCGCGAGGATTCCTCCAAAGTCGCGGCTGCGCCTTCATTTTTGATTCTTGAGTGGCTGGACTCATCGCCGCCACGATCATCCCAGCCAGTAACCGCTTGCCCCGCCAGGAGAGATGTTGGCCGTGTCTCGTGAAATACCTACGGCTGATGTCATCGAAGTTTAACACTCTAATATTGTGTCTAACAGCCAGTTCCTCAATGTAGGCATTCACGAGAACGGTCTGATAGTGGACAGGGTGGGTCGGGTCCAGATCGTGGCGATGCGGCAGTGTGGTGAGGATGATCTCGGTGCTGGAAGATCCAGCAGCGATGTACCCCTCCAGATGGCGGTAAATATTTCGCTGCCCGCCAACCGCCAGGTCGTTAGTGCCGGCGATCAGCACCTCGCAGCAGGGCCGGGGCTCAGATGCCGTTCGAGCTGGTCTCACAATATCCAGAAACCGGCCGCCGCCGGGTACACAGACGTCGCTCACCGCGGTTGCAGGGCCGAGCTGTTTCCTCACGAGTCCAGCGATGTGGCGAGCGTGGCTATCCCCTCGAACAGTTATGGACTTAAACTGTTACGTTGCGTGTAGGGATTTTTGGAGCTTGCCATGATTTTTTTTGACGTTTTTTGAAAGCTAGTTGGATAATTTTAATTTTTTTCCATTTTAGAAAAAGATTCACTTTTTTGTTGAGTTTCATTTTTGTTTGGGGGGGCAAAATAAATTTATTTGAACCGGTGCCGGGTATTTGGGCTTCCTCTTCTTCACTTCTGTCCACCTGTAGTTCTCTTTGAGATCAGCGCACTCGCAAGTTTTCAGCTGCTGCTTGAGACTCTGGTTCTCCGCCTCCCTCTACTGTTGTCCTCAATCGGTCGAGAAGGTCAGTCCGCTCACCACGTGGCAGCGGTTGGCTGTTCCGGCAGGTCGCACTGCACTCCGAACTCCACAGAAAACGGTGGGGCTGAGGAGCAGCTCGCACTGCACTCCGCGGTCCGAAGTCAAGGGGAGCATGAGTCGTCTGGTCGTCGCGGGGACGAGGTGTCGACAGGGAAAATCTGGTCCGTGAACTGCAGTAGGCGGGTGTCGGGATTCAATAGTATGATCTAGGAGACCCTGGAACTCTTTGTTAAGGCGTTCTATCTCCTTGTTTAGTCTTGCGATCTCTGCTGCTGCATCCTCAGGTGTTGTTTCAGGGGTCGGTTCGGGTTCCGTAGAGACAGACGCAGGTGGAAAGGCGGTGGTGAGTGAGGTGGCGGGGTCCGGGCCGGGCGTGGAGCAGGCGGGCGCGGGCGTCGTTCGTGTGTCGGGGGACGCGGTGGACGCAATACGGGGCTTAAGTAATGGCGAAGAGAGGGTTCGCATAGTGACTGGATGACTTTAGTGACAAACATAGTGACCTCCGAATAATACTAAAGTACAACTGGCTAGAAGCAGCGACTAGCGCGTAGTCTGAACATTGAGGAGACAGAGGGGCGGCTGTACGTGTACAAACATAGTGGCCTCCGGATAATACTAAAGTACCAATGGCGAGAAGCAGCGACTGGCGCGTAGTCTGAACATTGAGGAGACAGACGGGCGGCTGCATGTGTACAAACATAGTGGCCTCCGAATAATACTAAAGTACCACTGGCGAGAAGCAGGGACTGGTTCGTAGTCTGATCGTTTAGGAGGCAGACGGTTGACTGCATTGTGTACAGACATAGAATAAACAATCAAAAAGTCAAATACTGCAAAACTATTATATTTCGTGACTTTTGTTATCTATTTTGAGTTTTTCGTGAAGATTTGATTGAAACGCGTCACTGAATTAAGGAAACACATTCGATACGAATCTTCCGATATATCGGAAGTTGATCTCAAAAAGGTTAAATATCTCATTATATTAGCATTATATCAGTTTTATATAAAAATAGTAATTATTTATTCACGATCACATTATTAAAATATTGACGCTAAAGAATTTAGGATTCTGGTTTAAGGATATTTATATTGTCTAATTATTTTTTCACTAAAGAAATATTTTTCAGTATACCGTACATCTGAAGTTTTGAGGTAGCTCGAGAAAACTAGCATTCTTATTAATAGCCAGCATTATCAAATGTAGGAGGTCCGTGTCCTTGATATGCCACTATCGCTTTCAGGAACTTATGAGACAACAACAGACAAATCTAGTGATACAACATGTTTTACAATATTTATTAGGTGTGTTCTAAAAGGAATTCACTGAACTGTTAGTTATCCTATTTATTTTAGTGTTAAGTATATTATTAGGAATTGAAGTATTCTGTTTATTTGTGTATATTTATGGTGGGCTTTCATGGTGGGCACATATTAGTTATTTCGTTCTAAAAAGGTTTTGATTGTTGAGTTCATAATAGTTAACGATTGTTCTATTAATTTCATTTATTGCTGTTGTAAAAGTCTTGTCTGAATTCCTTTTAAATACAAAACAATTGTATTACTCCACCACATTTGAGAGTATTTTTCAGGTATTATTATTTCATTTTTTGGAGCGTTAAATCTTTTTTAACATTCTTGAGTATCTTTGTAATATGTTTCTAAAAAGTTCAATATTCAATTGAAACCTTATTTGTATAAAATATATCAAAATTAATTATCAAATTAATAAATAGTGTATATTTCACATATTTAATAAATACAGATATTATAAAGCCGGTCCTAACTAACTTTGATATTGTATATAAGGACCAGCTACATTGACATACTGTGAACTGTCAACAAACAGAACGGATAATCTACTCATCGTCACCCCGCCCTGATTATAAATTATTACTAACCTTCAGATCCTTTCCTTCTTTGAGCTAGCACCAATACAGTATTGCGATTATTAAAATGGAGGTTAAAAATATTGTATTTTTAACAATCATTACAACATAAAGTCTCAGAATGATATATTTTCTATGTGGAAATTATTATCCTATTAAATAAATATATGGACACAGTGGGTAAGATATAATTTATTATTGGCGTTAACATAACATATCTAAGACAAAAGTTCTGAAAAATTAAATACGCATTTGCTAGTTTTAAAAGCAAAGCATTTAGACCTAGTATACTTATGTACAAATCAAATTTGTTGGATTTCATATTATCATAATCTTAGGTATATTGATATTTTTCTAGTCATGTGACATGGACTTTTTATTGCTTTTTATCGTATAAACAATTAGGAGTTTCTACAGTAATTTGTTCTTCATACCTCATACATACTACAGAGCTACAAAGACAGTTTTTTTTGTTACTTTATTCCATGATAAGAATTGAACAAAGATTTGGAAGAGAATTGAAGTGATGTAACATATATATTCTGATGCGAAACAATATATTTACACAGACTGGATACAATCATATGTAACTTACGAAAAAATGTGTCATTAAGTGTTGAAAATTCAAACAAACTTGTACGTGTGGTTCGTTGGAATAGAAAATGTTTTCGTAAGTAAAAATTAAAATGTAATGATACAATCTGTTGTAATACAAGTAGGTATAATGTAATTTATTTGGATATCTCTAGTATTGTAATTATTATTTTACTACAGATACAGAGAAGATCAGACTCAAAGTTGCTTTGTTTGACTGAATGATCATGCTATACTAAATTTTAATATTATTAGTATATCGAATCAATTTCTTCAAGGATGATAATTTTGTACATTTTGTAACCGGAAATAACCTGTATTATATAAATTATGTCATTAAAAATAATCTTCCGGGCGAATTACATGAATCGTATTCAAGTAAAGTGAGGATAAAATCCCAGTGTAAAAGTCCTCGTTAAATAATTATGTGCGCCTGCACTACTCGAGGGTGCGTACATGCTACTCAAATGTACGTACTAACTTGTGGCCCCAGTATACTTTAAAACTAATATTTACCACAAAATTTAAAAAAATAAATTTCTATAAACAAACATATTTATCTTATACTGTGAATAAGAAAAAAGTAAATACATTGTATGTTGTATTATACTCATAACTTATGCACGTATAATTTCAGGAGAAGCTACACTATCATGTACGACATTAGATACAAGCCCTCCCTGTACGTTAGGAGGGATACTGATTATCATTATAACGTTAAAGTAAAAAGACCAAAACTCCTATCAGTTGAGGCACATAAAGAGGAAGTTACAACTCAAGAACAACACAGTAAGTACGTAAAATACTTATATGGTAATCTATATAACGACTAACGATGAAAAATATTCATTGGTTTGTATCTAATTCAAAGAAAACCATACTCGTAAGCTTAAAAATATAGCATCACCCTATTGAGTGATGAGCCAGCACTCAGA
The DNA here is from genome assembly GCF_021130785.1 of Homalodisca vitripennis. Lineage (NCBI taxonomy): Eukaryota > Metazoa > Arthropoda > Insecta > Hemiptera > Cicadellidae > Homalodisca > Homalodisca vitripennis. Next base: position 152,817,660 of record NC_060210.1, on the reverse strand, counting down.
TAAGAAGGATCTAGTAGATAACGCTCCGGTCTCGCTCGCGAGTTTTAATTTCGCGTCCATAAGTGCGTGCCAGATATAAAAAGTACTATATAAAAACATTTTGCCGGAGTTTTATTTTCGCAAATAAATATTTTCACTGCAATTCGATATATTCGACTATTAGAGATATCAAGCTGTGAAGTATGTCTAAAGTCAATAACTTCAAAGCAAGTAAAGCTACAATGTCATGATTGTGAGAAGGAACTTCACGGCAGTTGTCCCCGGATGAGTAAAGCGGACATCGAGTGTATATAGGTCGATGGCTTGGTGTGGAGGTGTCAGGCTTGTGCTCAGACGAGACAGATGAGATTCGACTCAGAAATGACGGAAGGAAAACTTACACTGGAAGATGTAATGAAAAAGGTGAAGGAAGTTTTTGAAAATCAAAAACAAGCTGAAAGAATTCTGAATACACCATATGAAGCTTTAAGTGATAAACTGTATGACAACACGAGAGCTGTCAAAGAGCCAACTGCTTTTAAAAATTGCATTTAATCTTAATACAGCTTAATTATCTTGTTAAAATACTGTCTATTAGCACTCAGATGTATAAACATAATACAGCGTAGTAATTTTGAAACAAACAGATAAGTATAAATATTTATATTTATCCGTGTGTGTATGTGTATGCATATTAAAATATTCTTTAAAAAAATTAATTTACCCATTACTATTTTTTTAAACATTTTAAACTAACGTATTATAATATAATTAATAAAAACATAAGAAGTATGAGGAAAAGTTTTTACCTATTCATTGTAGACTTGATTGCTAAAGCTAACATATCGGATATAATTATACTATCTGAAATATGGATATATTCTAATGAAATAAATTTATACGAAATTCCTGACTTTACAATGATAGGGATATGCAATAATTATTATAGAGCGGGTGAACGGCATAAGTGTAAATACAACTGAGGTGCATTTCACGACAGCTGATGCAGTATATATAGTTATAACACTCTTCAATATAGATATCCATATTTTAGCGCTATATAGACTGCAATTTTTATCAGTGGACTCTTTTATTACTGATTTAACATCTTATTTCAGAGATTGTATTAAAACTAAGAACATGTTAATTGTAGGGGATTTAAATATTAATATTTTAGAGAACACGTTTGCAACAGAATGGTAATGGCGGTAAATAGTTTTGAATGTGTGTTAATGGTCCAACGAGAATAACAGCAGATACAGCAACATGCATCGATCATGTCTTTGCGAGGGTTTCACGTGTGGACCTGATGTCTGTGGTGGCAGACGTTGAGCAGGCAGGCATAACTTTACTGACCACTCTTTAGTGCGCGTGTGTGAGGCTAAAGACAGTGGCGGTGGCCCCCGCCCCGCCATCGCCAATGCTTATAGAACTAACTACGATAAGCAATCGTCTGTTGGTCTGTGCGGACTGGGCTGGTGTGTACCGCCAATCAGATGCGTCATGTGCTTTCGATTGTTTCTTTCACACTTTCATTTGTTTTATTTCAAAAAGTAAAATACCTATACGGAATCAAACTAAAAATAAGAAACTTAAGCCTTGGATAAATGAATCACTCTGCTTAAAAATAAAGAGAAGGGATGTACTTTTTAAAATTTTAAAAAGACACCCGAATAAAAAAATTTCAAGAAATATTACTTCAGATTTAGGAATGATTTCCAAAAGGAAATTAGAAAAGAAAAAACTAATATAATTTTAATAAATTTGAAAAATGCAAGGGTAATTCGAGAGCTACTTTGAATATTGTTAATGAAGTAACTGGGCAAAAGAAAGAAAATAATAGGATTGTGTTTTTAGAGGTGGGCGGTAGGATTGAACAAGACTGTAGAATAGTGGGAACCGAATTTAATTAGTATTTTCTCAATATAGTAGACAATCTCGATTTAGGCAATACTCCGCTTATTGGGTTCTCTTCGCTGATATTGAAGGACTATTTTCGGTTAACCTATTAGCTGAGCTCAATATTTATCCATCCCGTCTTATCACAGAATGTTGAAAGTGTAATAAAATCTCTAAAAAATAATACAGATCCAGAAATTGATGGGATTAGTTCTTTTTTATTAAAACACGTTTCTTGTAATATAATACAAGTTCTAACATTTAATTAATTTAAGTTTTCAGACTGGGGTTTTTCCTGAGCGTCTGAAAGCTGCAGTAGTCATACCCATATACAAAACAGGCTCGAATAAAAAATGCAGCAACTTCAGGCCTATATCTTTGCTTTCATGTTTTTCTAAAGTATACAAAAAGATTATGAAGCAAATATTGGTTCAGTTTTTTTAGCATGAATCAATTTGGTTTCATGGAGAGGATGAATACTGAATGTGCTGTGTCAAATTTTATAACTGATATATATATAATGGAATCAATGAAAACAAATGTGTCAGTGGGTTGTTTTTAGATATGAGAAAGGCTTTCAACACTGTTGATCATGGTATTCTGTTAGACAAATTACATAAAAGTGGAATGAGGGGTGTTAGTCTCAAATGGTTTAGGAGTTATTTACTAGAAAGAAAACAGTGTGTTAAAATAAATTCGTACATCAGTGAAATGGGTATTATAAAGCAAGGGGTTCCTCAGGGCTCTGTGCTGGGAGCAACCATTTTCAAAATGTATACAAATGATCTATGTAATGCCAGATTTGAAGAAAAAGTTACATCATTTGCCGATGACACTGCCCTTTGCTATGTTGGTAGAAGTTGTGATCTGGTTCAATAATCAATGCAAAACGATCTTAAGGCATTTCAATGGTGGTTTACCAACAATAATATGCTGTTAAGTGCAGAGAAAACCAAGTACATAAATTTTATTTTGAAGCAGAACATTATTTTTTATATTAATCTAGAATATAAGTGTGCTCACTGTCTTGTTTACCAGGGAGTTTGTGGGACGGATAAATGTGCTGTTGTAGAAAGAGCGGAATACATTAAATATTTAGGAATTCATCTTGACGAAGAATACACTTAAAAATTCATATTAATAAATTAAAAAACAATTTAAACAATATTTTGAGATACTTTTATTTTTTATGAGAAATGTGTAATGAGACATTGTTACGAATGTTATATTTGGCTTTGGTCCAAATTAGATTAGATTATGGCATAGTTTTTTTGGGAGGGACATATTTTTCAAACATCAAACCATTATACATTCTGTAAAAACATTTCATAAGATCCTTTAAAAATAGAATTGAGTTTTCACGTCCTCTTTTTGAACATTTAAAAATACTTCCATTACAGTATATGTTTGTCTACAGTGTAATGAAACGGTTATATAATAAGAATGGTAGCATGCCTCGTGATAATAATGCATACAAGCATAGACTTAAGAATACTGTAGAAATGCATTTTTGTCCCAAAACCTAGTACAACATTTTTTTAAGAAATCCTATATTTTTGTTGCACCTAGGATTTATAATAAATTACCAGATTTCATGAACACTTCTAAAAATATAAATATATTCGTAAAAAAGAATTAAAAATTGGTTATTTAGTATGAAAGAGTGAAACACTGCTAGAAATTCCTGGATGAAGTAAATTAAAGTTTTAGTAGCAAAACTTGTAACAAGGTATTGTTAATTAATTGTTTGATTTCTTATATTTCAATATTCGTAGTAGCTGCATTAATATTATTTTGTTGTTATATGTATATATGTATGTATGTGAGTATGTATGTAAATATAGATATGTGTGTGAATGTATATTTTACCAGGAGTTATTTTATTTCATATTATATGGCACAATTTAAGCACATTAAATGCGTTTTTTGTTTTGATTGTTTTTGAGCGAGAAGTTGAATTTAATGTTTTTGTAATTATGAAGCTGGATTCTTGTAAACCATTTGTCAAAATACATTGATGGAACCTCCAAACAGGCTTAGCCTTGGAAGACCTATTCTTTCCTGAAACACATTAATACCATATATTTATTTTGTTTTAAAACTATAAATTAAACTGGCATTTAATTTAATTTAATTTCAGTTTATTTTTAAGTAGGACTTATGTAGCCTAAAAATCCCTGGCAACAAGACATTTGAGTTTTAGTTTTAATTTTTTTCTATGTAAAAATGAATAACTTGTAAATGTTTATTGTATTTTGAGGAAATAAATATATTCATTCTATTGTATTCTATTCCAATTAAAACAGTTGATCAGCGTAGAGAATTAGTTAGGGTTTCTTTAAGATTAATCCCCTCAACATTTAGTATTTAAATTAAAGTAAGTGGTTTTCTTCAATGTAGGGTAGCATCACACTATATGTCGTGTAACAGTCTTCGTTGAGGTTGGGTTCTAAATTTCAAGGCTATATATATAGTTTTATTCTTGACGTGCTCTACGGATAAATAAGCAGATACATACAATTAAACAACTTTCCTGCGGCACACGAAAAAACATTGTCACACCCTACTAAATGATATGCTTCAAAGACGTTCAGCCAAATTCCATGGATAGACAATCACTATCATAGCCTATAAATAATATTAATAATAACCTTTAATTTTCTCAAATGTATGAACAGTTGTTTTACAAGCAATAGTTTCTCACAAAACCAGGTCTGAATACATGAATAAAATTATGTACACACACACACACACACACACACACACACACACACACACACACACACACACACACACACACACACACACACACACACACACACACACACACACACACACACACACACACACACACTTACATGTATAAATAAAAAATATAAATCAAATAATCTAACAGTTGTTGGTAACAAAGTAAATAAAAAATTCTACTCATCACTAGTTATAAATACTAAATATCAATATATACAGTATATAATTTGAGAAAATTTAGGGCGTCTAAGGCTAAGCCTGTTTTGAGGATGCATTAGTAATAATAAAATATTTACTTTTAAAATTAGCTCTGTAATTAAAAAAAATCTCAAAACTTACTTATAAAATACATAAAAAATTGTATACTCATCGCTATATGAGCAGTATTTGTTCAATCTCAGTTTCAAGCAAAAACTTTTTTAACTTCACAAGGAATATTTTACTATCTCGTCGGCTCATGTATCAAACATACATATTTTGTATATATCTGTATGATAACTAGGCTACTTATTTCTAAAACATTAATATTAAATAATAATTATCTTCTTTTTTAAATAATACTTATATTACTATTAATATAATAAATTTTTATTATCCTTGTATTGCTTTTTGGGACTATTTTATTTAATTTACGAACTTGTTTATAGTGTGGAAATGCAATGTGAAAAATAAAACAAAATAAAATATTTACCTTTCGAAATTAAAAGTAATCAATAATGCATCAGCCGTTTGTAATTGCAGTTTTTCTTCATTTACAATTATAATGTTATCCTTCATATAAACAGCAACTCCTCCCGCTATCCTATGCATTATTACATTTTAATTATGTGATGTAATTTTCAATATTAGAATAATTAGGATCATAAGTATTAATCATTACTTCTGTTAAAATCAATATATCTGGATACTTATAATTTGTTTATAACTCAAATAACAATTTTACAAAATTGTGTCTAATACTTTTTATATTTTATGTAATATAGTAAATGGTTTATACGAATTAATTTCCTCTGAAAGTAATATTTAATAAGGATCTATATTTATTTATTTATTTATTTATTATTATTTCAACGGCATCCGCCAATATACAATAATTTCACAACATTTTCATGCAACTTAAATATAACATCAACAAAATAAATAACAACTAATTAAATTACAGAAAGTAGTGATTATGCAGTGGAATAATAAATAAGTATTAAGATTTGTGAAATAATGTTACAATAGTGAAAAATCACAAACATCATCTCCAACTGATATTAAGGGGAAAAACTCTATCACTCATTACTGTTGCAGTCTCTTTTTAAGGTGTGCGATGCTGTCATAAAACATATCACCATCGGAAGGAATGCTGTTTCCACGCCTATGAAGTCGAGCAATAGGACCGTGATAGCTGTAATTGTTTGAGTGGTGGCAGGTTGAAAACATATTCCTGGATCTGGTTCCAGCAGGCACCAAGAGGGATATCCTACTCAGAAGCTCTGGTGAATCGATCGCCCCGTTGATAAGCTTGTGCAGGAAAATAATATCAAACATTCTCCTTCTGCACTCCAGCGTAGGCAGAAGAAATTCCTGCTCAAGTGCGGGGACAGAGACCTCCCGATAGGCTGCACCTCTCCGGACTCCTTGAAGTCTGCAAAATTTGTTTTGAATACTCTGTAGTTTGTGAATATGAGATGCGTAATGAGGGGACCAAACAAGAGTACAATATTCCAGATTAGGCCGAACTAAAGCCTTATACAAGAGCAGTAGTGTCTCGTCACCGAACGTCCCTCTAGACATTCGAAAAATGAATCCTAGCATTTTGTTTGCCTTCAAAGATACCGCATCAATGTGTGCATCGGGTGACAAATTTGTAGTCAAACTTACTCCAAGGTCGTTTATCGAGGTCACTCGCTTGATGTCGCCGGATACAGTGTAATTGAAAGCAACAGGATTCTTCAGACGACAGAAGGTGATTGTAAGACATTTGGTTGAGTTAATGACCATCTTATTATCATCGCACCACTCAGCAATTAGGTTCAGATCACGTTGAAGATTGAGACAGTCATCACGAGAGTAGATTTCTTTGAATATCTTGAGGTCATCTGCGAAGAGGAGATATTCCGATGATAGGTGGCTGATGATGTCGTTGACAAACAAGTTGAAAAGAATAGGGCCAAGCTTGGACCCCTGTGGGACACCTGAGGTGGGAGGAAATTCTTCAGACAAATGGTTTCCAAGTTTGACCCTCAGCGAGCGTCCACTTAAATAGCTCTTGAACCATTCTAGAGAGAGTCCGCAGAAACCATATCCTTCGAGCTTGGAAATCAGAAGTGAGTGACTAATCTTGTCAAATGCCTTGGAAAGGTCTAAATAAATGCTGTCCACTTGATGTCTTCGATTAAACGCAGAAAGAATATAGTCTGTGTAGATGACAAGGTTGGTCTGGGTGGAACGACCCTTGCAAAACCCATGTTGTTGGGGGACAATGATACTCTTTATGTCATTAGATATCAATTCCAGCACTAAACCTTCCACAACCTTAGCCAAAGCAGGCTGGATGACGACTGGCCTGAAGCTGGTGACATCAGTAGCATTTGGTGTTTTAGGAATCGGCACAACATAACTGGACTTGAGTGCTGTGGGAAAGATGCCGTCCATAAATAGTCTGTTAAGTAAATTGGTGAGAGTTATATCTAAAGTATAACAAAGCATTGAAAAACTGATGTCTACTATTCACATTATTTAGAAATAATTCATATTTCATTTAAAAAGTAAAAGAGTTTTTGCTGTGTAGAAATGAAAGAAAGTGTGTTCCGTTATTATTCCAAACACCCAAAATAAATGCTGTGTTTATAAAAACAGAATTGAGTCATGTACGTAAATTAACAGAAAAGCATACCTAGTTACTACAATTACAGGATCTGATGTTTTTCTTCAGATAAACATTTTTTCCACGTCTAAACCGCATATACTTGTAGTGTTTGTCAGCCTTTGTTTGCCACGCCGCCGCCGTAAATAGCCACCTCCTAAACAGCCAAAACTGAGTTTGATCATGGGCTTTCTAAGGGAATAATTTTAGATTAGCTCTATTGAAGCACATCAAAGGACTCAAAACAAAACTTAAAGGACTCAGGAGGCTATTGAAATGTATAATCTAACTTCGGGCGGTATGTTGTGAATCAAATAAATAATTAGAATGCAACTTCAGTTAAAGCTGTTAGGTGACAAATGATCAGACATACATGAATTAGCTTTCATTCCATAACACAAATTTCATTTCACAAAACAAATTTTCCATAAATGTAAACAATTTGCTAATAAAGCGAATTTTAATATTGCAGAACTTATGGAACTTTTAGACAAAAGCAAATATTCCAGTCAGGTAAACTTTTTACTAAAAATAAAGTAGCCATACACTCAATGATACGATTTTAGTAAAAAATTTTTATACATTACATTTACTCGTTATATATAAGAAAGACAACATTGGAAATAATAATATATAAAATGTGGGTTTACATCCAACGTTGGGTAAACGTGTACCTCAGTATTGATTATTGTACTCAATACTCATTACTTTAATTGCAACGGTTTTTTACTTTGTAGGATTAATAGTTTAGCTCAAGTAAGGTCTTGATATGAAAAGCCCAAATTTGAAAATTAGATTATTGTCTTCACAATTTCATAATGATAAAAAGAAACATTTTATTGTTAGAATAATAAGAAATAAAATAAGAAATCATTAATGTCACCTGCAAAGGGAATGTCGGGACTATAATTTAAAGGTCAACTCAGCTTAAGCCAAAAGCAGTTGTATGGAAACAATAACAACAGTTTAGGTAAAGGTAGGCTATTTTACCTTTCATATCTTTATCTTTCATGAAGACGATAAAAGTCAAAAGAGTACTCGGTGTATTCCCAATACTACTCTAAAGTCCAATAATAACTAAGGCCAAAAGCATATTGAAGTTATGTATTTAATGGCGGAATAAAATATAAAGTTTGTGTATTGTTAAACGCTGCTCTAACCATATACAAACTAATAATAATAACATTAAGGCTAATAATAATAATAGTATATTGAGAAAGCGAATCGTGACGTCCTCATACCTTTTATAAAACCATTTATTTATATTTAAACGTTTAAGGCAATTGGTAAGCAGGATGAGGCTGAAGCACAACGTACATAGTCCTCTATGATTTTCAAATGTTTTATATTAGATTCAAGCGTAAGTTTCTCTCGTTGTAAGAAATGCATAAAATGTGTTAAATCTATCCACATAATTATAGCTTAAAACTGCAGACATAAATATCTTCAAAGAATGTAAAAAATACAACCTTTACATTACTGTACTGTTTGATTCTTGTGTTTGAATGATTAAAATGCTGATTGCTATGTATACACAAATGTTTGTTACTTAATATTATCTGTATACTATAAATTAGGCTACGAGGCTGAAAAGCTGTATTTTAATATTAATTAGTATTTTACTCTTGTATTACTAATATGTAAATGATATGAATCCAGATAAATCCGTGTACCAGAACTGTCTTCGATTGCTTGTAAAAGTTTTGAGAACACCACCTTTGCCACCAGTTCAGTTACCCCCATTCTACATAGTGATTAAGAAGAGGAAAATATGGTTTGCATTGGCATGGTAATATTACGCAGTACTAAATTTGTATGCACTGGAATAGGGTAGTTAGGTATACGATAACCTATTACTAAGTCCGTACTAATTAAAAATTGTAAATAAGATTAATTTAACTACCTAATCTGGAAATACCCTAAGAAATGGATTTCTATGATTGATACTTCAGTGGAAAATTCGCACTCCTCAAAATGTATAGAACCGGAGGTATTTCTACTGAAATTTTCATGTTCAAATACTAGTATAAAAATCACTCTGATGTATGCTGTCGTACTTAATTTCAACATAAAATTCGATTTTCTTGTAACCAGATTACCTGGTATCAATATATGTATTACGATCTTAAGATGGTGTCACTGCGACCTTGATTGTTTTACCAACCTGATCAGCTACAAACGATACAGCTAGTGTGTGCACGAAATTGTGAGCTGACACATATAAAGTGGCAATACAAAATAATTAAGTTAATTTACGTTTCTAGTTATACTACAAATAGACAAAAAATAATTCTTTGTAAACGTATTATGGCTTAAAAATATGAACTTTTAAATATTTTTAAATGGCAGTGTTATCTTGTAATTTATGTACAGTGCATTCTCCTGTTTCTATACTTGAATGAATAAGGAGACCATGCGATTTAACCAAATGGCCTATTTGACTGGCCTTCTGTAATTTTCGTAATAACGTGTAATTACGATGGTTATGAAATTACTGTGTCCTTATCAGTTGAAAACAGTAATTTTATATCGTAGATTGGTTAATATATTATGTTTCAAGTTGTTACAAAATAAAATTCGAATATAATTTAGTAGCCCTACAAAACTGAAACTCCATATTTTTATACAAGATATATATATAAAATAAGCTTTGAACTGCTACATATTTACATAATTTATTTCTGTAAGGCAAAGTTCCATAGTGGCCCATGAAATTCGTTCGTGTCAGCGAACTCTATCTTTTTACTATCTAGTATATCTACGTTGATAGAGACTTGGAATTAAGTGTATTTTGCTATCCACAAGGAGAAATGGCACTATTCGACTTCTGTTTTTATGTCTCACGCAAAATATCGGACTTGATCACGTGTATAACAAATTAGAATATATACTCCAAGTATTTTTGAAGTCACTATATGTCTAAAATTGTATGAATTTCTTTATCAAATGGTAACAACTTTGGTAAAGCATGATCTGAGTACATCAGGTATCCTAGAATTATGGAGAATGTTCCATTCTTCCAAAAATCCTCCTCGTTTAGCTGTGGATTTTGCAAATGCCTTATACATTTTAAGGAAATTTTCCAATATAAAATAATTTTACCATTCAAACGTTCATATTTAAATTTGTGTTCTTCAACGTCTATAAAATAAAACATGTTTATAATTTTGTTTATAAAGATTTATAACGCTACTGTTAAACTGTTTCAGGATATTTTGTCTTGCTGCAATTTTTTTATCTGCTTATTTTGTGATGCTTTATGGATTGAAACTTGGTCCAGTACAAAGTAAAGAATGGCTCTCGACTGTATTAGCCTCTTCAGGGGCAGACACGTTTGTTTCAAGCCCAATCAAGATAATATTCTTCGCTCTTATCTTGACTATGGTTTTCCAGGTAAATTATAATCACATACAAAACTAACATTGTACACATGGTTATGCTGTAGAAGCATCCCTCCACACCACCCGACTGGACCGACTTGTGATTTATAGAAGTAACCATCATCCTACATATAAGTAATAGTATTGTTCATACAATCACGAAAGAAGTACTCTACATTACATGAGCATAGATCAAATATGACAATGTTTTTATCGAATATTAATTTACTTCATCCCATGACTTTAAACACCAGCTGGAAGAGAATGGAGTTGTGTCTGAAAATCGTAGCTTTCTGTATTACTCACAGCATACGGTTTCTGTACTACTCAAAACACAATTCTTCAATTGTTTGCACTAGTTTCTACACAGTTACAGTACACTTCTACTAATTTCATGAATATCTCTGGGAAGTTGTGTCACTTTAATAAGATTATATTACTTAAGGCGACTTAGGTTGTATTACAGCTAGAACAAAATATTGTGTGTACATTTTCAAACAAACGTGAACTTATTTGTATATTTCACAACTCTCTGCACCAGATCAAAATCAAAACACTATCTTGAAATAAAGTCTTTCATCGAACTTAATTCATGTATCGAGTATTTTTCCGGAACCAATTTGAAAACAAACAGTTTAAAATCAAACGTCATGAGCTTCTGTCTTCGGCAGCATGACGACCAAGAGCTCCGGCCCGCCGTGATGGTAGACGACGTTCATCTGGATGAAGCTGAATCCACCAAGATCCTTGGAATGTACCTTAACCGAGGGCTGACATGCAACACCCACGTTGAGAGCATTTGCTCTAAGGTTGCCTCGGGCATTTACGTCCTGCGCAACCTTGCAAATTGTTGTTCTTTGGATGTTTTAAAACTGGCCTACTTTGGTCTTATACATCCATATCTGTCCTACGGCTTGATATTGTGGGGCAGTTGTTCCAAAAGCATGTTTCAAAGACTTTTTAGATCTAAAAAGAAAGCCGTTAGAGTTTTGTTAAAGTTGAACCCCAGAAAGTCGTGCAAAGACGCCTTCAGGAGACTTGGATTACTGATTTTATCCTGTCTCTTTATTTTAGATGTTATCCTTTACTGTCGACTCAAATGTGAGTTGGGATGGAGTAGGGATGTACAACAATACGGGACTAGAGGCAGGGACAACTTCCGGCTCAATCAGCACAGAACGACGGTTTATGGACGTTTACCGTCCCAAATTGGTGTCAGGCTAATCAACAGGCTCCCTGAGGGTATTAAAAATTTAAACGATCCTAATAAATTTAAAGCTCGACTAAAACACTTCCTGGTGTCAAAGGCATTTTACTCTGTTGATGAGTTCATAATGGGCCGCTGGGATGAAAACATTAGAAATTAATGAAGTTATTCAAGAGTATTACCACATAACCCGGTTCTGATATAGATAAACAAAGACCGAATGACATCTTTATGACATACTGTGTTTATAAAAAATAGGCTAATAATTTATAATGGTTTTATTTTAAAGATTCAATTTAAGTTTCACCTTACATTCCAATTTATGACGCATGCAATGCAGTTGTAACTATTCTTCATGCAATAAAGAGTACTATTATTATTTTTGATTTCTTATAACATGGACTTGAAGCATATTTATGTATTTATATCTAATTTTTTATAAGCCGACATTTATCCAATTACTTATAAGCATTGCTTGATAACACTAATAAATCTTATTGGAGAATAAACTCGTAATGGTCCACTCGTAATGTTATAATTTTGTAAATATAAATAAAGACCCATAAAAGTGTGTATACTAAATAGTTTATACTAAAGACTTAATTGATCTTAATTATTAGACTTCCTCAACTGAATTTACAACTAACATCTAGGTTTCTCGTTTCATCCCAGCTGCGTCGATATTCTAATTAATTATTGAAATGTCATCCTCAGAGTAGATCCATTTTCAATTATATTAAGACTTGGATAACAGGTATTAATATTCCAGAATATTGTGAATAAAATAATCAATCAGACATCCAAGACGATATAACATATTTTTTTATTAGTAAGCTCCGAGTGAATATTCAGTAAAATGTATTACTAGATGTTTAGTTACTAAATATTATCTGGTTTGTGTAAAATAAAAATCACAGTTCAAAATAAAAATAATGGATTTAAAAAAATGGCTAATTAAATAGTTCAATGCTTCAGAATTTCATCACTCACTATTTTTCACAAAAGAATTGACAAACCGTTTAGTAATATTGAAAAGATCCTTTGGCAAGAAATAAAAATTTCAGTCAAATATATCAAACTAAATACCAGAGCTCTCTTCTGAAATAAAATAATAACGTTTTCAAATAAAAATCAAATACCACTTTTAAATAACTAAAATAAAAATGCTCACTAAGTTCACTCAAAATTCAAAAATAAAAAATCAAACTTCTCTTTCCACTAGTTGTACCTTAACTTCCAAGTCTTCTCAATTTAGATACAACTCTCTCAAAAGATTATTACAGTTAATTATTTTCCAATAAAAAATTCACAATAAAACAGTTTAAATTAGATATAAATAAATTAATAAATTTCCAAAATTCAATCAAAGTTATTAAAAAGTTTAATTTTAATTCACTTTTCTTGCATATTTGAACCATATGTAAATTGTTTGATTGTATTGTGTTTTATTGTTCATCAATAATCAGTTAGGCAGATTGCTCTGTAATTTCTATAAATTAAATTTTTCCTATAAAAAAGACAAAAAAATTAATTTAATACCAGATCTGGAAGACTATTTCAATATAACGTACAATAAATTTGGTGCTTACTTCAAAATCCCTCGCGGAAAACAATTTTGAAACGCGGCGCACTGTCATCAACTTACTCACGTTAAATTACCAAAACGGAGCCGAAATTTATGAGCTGGCAGGTTTTATAGTTCCCCTTCCACCCCCTTCTGATGGACATCCGCGGTGGTCTCTCATTGGCCCAGCCGTGTCCAACTTGAGAAACAATAGCTCTCTCAGATCTGACGTAACTGCAGTACACAAGACAAGTTCTCATTAATTCAAGGCAGTGAACCGCCTTCCTAATAATTAAAAGTTACTACCACTAACTTGCCAAAGGATTACATATTCGTATTTATCCTAACTTTTCACAATCTAAATAAAATTAAATCCCAAAATGTTTTTCCCAAAAATTTCATTTTATTTAAGTTTAAATAAAAAGAAATCAACCAATGTAGCTTTAAAAACGCTACAAAGTAACAGATTTTAAATTAATACTTCGTATGGTTTAACATCCAAATGTTAAATACTGCGAAGTATATAGCAGAATATAGTATTGGAGTGGATGACGGCAATGTCATGGTCGGTCAGAGGGCATCATCTGGAACTTAGCACTCAGCCACACAACTTCTCCTGTCCAACCGACCCTCAGCTAAAATATAGATAAAGCTGCCCCCCCATCGGTGTTTCTCCCTCACACACCAACTCATCAACACATATCAGACCTGATCTATTATCTGTAACTTTTAGTTTACTATCGCATTTAAAAAGTATCGAGTAAAAAGTATTAATTAATTCCTATACAAAATTAGTATGTGCACTAGTTACTGTATTTATTGGTATTTCTTTGAATAAAAAATATTTTACTTTTAAATATTTAAGACTAGTTTTCTAGTCTCTACTGCGACAGTAATGTATTAGTGACAGTTGAAGGGTACGATCTGATAGCGGCAAAACAATATATAAATTAAAATGATGGAAAATGTTATGTAAGAAAAGACGTCTCCGTGCCTGGATATTGCTAAGACAATCAAACAGCTCAGAGGACAGTATCTTGTGGTGACAGGATAGGACACGGGAATCTACTAGGTGGGCCAATAAAGTAATGAGGCTGATGTAAAAAAATTTGTTTTACCTTTTTAGTCAAGTTTAGTGTTGTCTCCTTCAAAGTAGTTCCCTTATGATTGCACAAACGTTTCCTATCGCTTCTGCCATTGATGGTAACATTTCTGGAACTTATCTTCTGCAATATCCTCCAAGGCCCTCGTCACATCTTTTTTGACATTGTTTGTTATTTGAAAACGGTGTCCCTTGACCGCCGTTTTGAGTCTTACAAATAGGAAAAAGTCGCACGGAGTGATATCTGGTAAATAAGGGGGCTGTGGTAGCGCTGAAATTTGTTTTGAGGTTAAATATTGCAGTAGCTACTGACCAAGCAGTATAAGATGAAGTATCGTGATGCAGAATCCCATTATCAGCAATGTTGGCACGGTTATGAAAAACTCTTTTACGAAGTCTTTTTTAACTTTCTTTGTAGGAATATTGGCTCATTGTTTGTCCAGGAGGTATACACTCTTTAATAACAACTATCTTGGAATCAAAGAAGCAGACAAGCATGCATTTCACTTTTGACTTTGACTTGCGAGCTTTTTGACGTGACAACGTCTTAAATTAGGTTGCGGCTCGGAGTCACTCATGAAAAAGTGTAACGCCCGGTAACGTTACGATGCCCGTCCAGTGGGTCCGCCGCACGGGATCCGCACGGGATAAAGCAGATAACTGTGGGTCCGCCGCACGGGATAAAGCAGATAACTATGTTTATTCGTGAAAATGTGGAGTGCTTAGATTCGTCATTTACAACAACTACAACAATAAAGGTAAATAATTGTACACTGATATTTCATTATCGTAAACTATGATTGATTGATTAATTGTTAGATTGACACAAAAGTTGAGAAACTGAGTTTATAGGTTATGTCATACTATTGACAAATGTTGATAGTGTTAAGTAAATTATTAGTTTAAATCACTCTGCAATCAATCGTAATTCAGTCGATTGAGAAGAAACAGCGCGTATTGCTAGTCAAACATTTAAAATAACAAATTATAACCTCTAACCTGTCATAACAGTGCGACCAAACAAACGAACTAAACCGACCAATCACCACGCGCGGAGTTAGAATTTAACTGTGTTTAGCAAGAATTTCAAATTCAAATTTTAGTAAATGTTTTATTCAACTTTACCATTTACAATAACAAATTTTAATTAATTTCAAATTATGTACAATATTTTAGTAAACAAAATATATTTCTATAGTTAAAATTTGTGCAATTCTTATTTTCATTCAATTCCTTGTTCCTATTGTGCAATTTAATAATATTCATATCAATAAATATTCTACCGAGAAAAAGACGTTGTCACGTAAAATCTTCGCCCGTAAAACCGACTTTACAGGCAACCATAATTTTTTTGTTTGGGTGATCCCTTTGAGCGCCATTGCGTACTTTGGCGTTTTGTTTCTGGATTGTAATGATAAAACCTAATTTCATCACTAGTGATAACACGGCTCATCAATTCTGGATTGATTTCAGTTTGATCTAACAGATCGGTTCCCATATTTTTCAGTGTTTTTTGCTGTTGTAGTGTGAGATTTTTGAGAACCATTTTTCTACAAATCTATCTCATACCAACACCTTCAGTTATTATTAGACGAACCGTTTCTCGATTAATGTTCAGTTCTTCTACAATCTATTCTTCGGATACTCTTTGATCAGAACGTATGACGTCACACACTCTGGTCAAGTTGACATCGGTCCGTGAGGTTAGTGGTCGTCCACTCAGGTTTTCATCTTCAACATTCATCAATCTGCCATCACTAAACATTTTATGTCAACGAAAACCTGTTGATACAACCTCCTCCTCTCCAAAAGCCTTTTGAAGCTTACCGTAAGTTGTCGCGTTTTTACGCAATTTAATGCAAAAAAGTGGCATACCGTTGCGCAATATTAAGTGGTTCCATATCTTTGACGAGAGACACAAATGCGTGTTAAATTATTACAGGACAACTCACGACTGAGCAGATGCATCGATGTGCCGCTTGGACTAGAAACAGCTTATAGACCAAGGTTGAAGAGGTTGGGCCCACGCAAGCCTGTAGAGTTGCCACACCTTGCAAAGGAAATCAGTCTCATTACTTTATTTTCGCACCTCGAACATCTACATTTACATTGACTATACAAGAGTTGAACCTTCTCTCGTATAGCGAAGAGAACAATTCTTATTATAGAGTTTGTTTAAAAAATAATATTAAAAGTTAATTTATTCAATTACTATCACATACCCGCGGCTTCGTCCGGAATTTCTATGGCACATTCTGTGTAATCATTTGGATACCTGTTACAAGTTCAGTAACACAACCTATTTCAGATCAATGTAGAGGAAATCCAAAGTCAAAATTCTTAGTTTTCTTCTTTGAATTTACTTCAGATGTAATTTAATAGGTTCATATGATATTTTTAAACTGGAATTAGTTATACATCGTGCATAAGGTACCCATTTTCAGAGTTCATAATTATAAGGGCCAAGTAAAGAAGAACTGCGAGTAATATATGAGGTTTTGCACTTCTAATTAATTATATTTACAAACCAAAATTGGAGTTTCACATTTCCCACGATATATATATATATATTAATTTTTTTTTTTTTTTGAATTCTGAGATTATATACACTTTTTGTATCCTTTTTTATAACGACAATACAGTCGAAATATAAAAGCATTTATGTGAAGTCTTTTTCTTTTATTATTTAAAGAAACCTCTATATATATATATATATATATATATATATATATATATATATATAATTAGTTGGGATTCAAAACAGTAAATCTGTCCAAATTTTATGTATATAGATTTGTATATTAAAAATTAAAGGTAAACTCAATAATACTAATTCATTTCAATACACAAATTTTGACAGTTGTCATCCATATGTAAAGATGAAACATAAAATAGTCAAATACATGTTCTTGCTTCACGATCCACGTTCGTCATATCATATTATTTCCTCGGTCCAGTCTAGGAGTTATATCAGTATTTATGTACCTCATTAGAATCTTATAACTCTTCAGTAGGACATAGATGAGATGTCCCATCGACGATTTTGTGTCAGCGCTCACGTGCTTCCACCCAGCGAATGGTTTGTTGAATCAAAGTAACGCTCAGTCCCTCCGTTTTTGGTTTTTTATATATTGTAAATTTGCCGCTCCATAATACCTAAGAAAACTGAATCTAATAAATTTACATTTCCAATTTACTTAATTTAGTAAAATACATTAACAGGTTTTTCTTGTTTGCACGACGTTGAAATAAGAAGTGATTTATTTTTGATATGCTTTCACTCTATAAATAAAAACAAATTTAGAATAGTAGTTAAATTATAAATTAATGAAACATATGACCGCGTTTTCACTATAAAATGTTTACATGGAATAGTTGATTATATTTTACAAGCTCTTTGAATTAATTTGTTGCAGCGTATTGACCAAGATGGGAATTTTAGAGACCACTGGGGCGTAGTCCGGAGGAACTTTATATGTAGGAATAAGCCTATATTTATCCCAGAGAGTCTAAGAATGTTCATGTACAATTTTAGTAAAGTCGGTTAAATAATTGATGCACGAAAGCAAAACAAACAAACAAAGGCACTTTTGCATTAACAATTTTATTAGGATATTGGTTTCTGAGTATAATTATTCTTGTTAAATATATATATATATATATATATATATATATATATATATATGTATATATATATATATTTAAAATATAGTTTCAATTTGAGAATTTACTTATAATACAGTTTACCACATATTTTCCATGTTTGTTTGTTCTAATGAAACGAAGCAGTGCGACTTTATTACAAGGTTTAATTAACTTTAATAGAACTCGGATAAAGCTCATAACTCATTGATTTACGAGACTTTTTGTAGCAATTTGGATCCAATTAACTATAGGTTTATGTATTAATTGAGTATTGATATAAAAGATAGAGAATTTATCAAGCATGCACAAACTTGTGTTACAAATTTAGACAATTTTCACGAAATAATAATATTGGAGGTATCAAACGTGTATTGCAAAAAAGCAGGACCTAGAAAGCTATACTTGTAAAGAATATATTTTACCATATTTATGTTTATATTAACTGATGATACCATCGGCGAAAGCATTTTTGAAATAGAACTTTGTAGAAGAAATAAAAGGTTTATTGATAGTAAACATACTTATAATTTAATAAATTAGTTTGCATAGTATTCATATTGTTTCATTTTGTTTAGAGCATGTATGAAGTAAATACCCATGCAGTAAGCTACAAGGAAGCTATGCGTGTGGTCCTCGAAAATAACGAAGAGAGTCTAGCTAAAGTATTAGCAATAAGACATCATCCAATGTACTCTCCACTTACTCATGCAAAGAGATATGTATGTACTATTCTTAATAGTGTTAATATAAGTAATGGAGTACAGTGATTTAATGTAGGTGGAACAACGTTTTATTCTAAAAATAGTTTTATTCATAATACCAATTGTAACTTCGTACTCGATAAATATTACTCTTATATTAAATCTAAAAATATGCTGCAGAGACATTTTTCATTTGAACAAAAATGTTATAACTTAGATAGTTACAACAAAACTCAATAAATATCCGACTTTTGTACTCGTTTATTTCTTTCCCCGCTTAAAACAAAGAGAAGTAAATATCAAGATATGTTATTGGAAACTATGTGATAATTCACACTAATCTATAGCTGCTTATGTTACAAAAATTAAATAATTATTACTTAATGAGTCATAAAGTATCTAGGTTAAATCGACAAGTATGATTTTCATAGAGACATTGACACCATTCAACCAAAAATATTGTAAACATATTTTGTAGTGTCTATATAAAGATCATATATTTGCGAGATTTTAATGTTTTAACTAAAATGGTCATTTACTCTAAATTAAAAATTTGAATATAATATTATGCATTATTAGTTGTCAAAATGGCAAAGGATAAGATCTTTTAGAATGTTTTTGTTGAAACAACACAAACCAGTGTAGTGAGTGAAAATTGTCACATTAGTTGAAACATATTGTATAATGTAATAAAATAACCGTTTAATAAATTTTTAAAATTTGTTTCCCGTATAGGAAATGATCCAAAAGAAACAGTTGAAGAAGAATTGGTTTGATTTAATAGACTTTGTTATATCCGCGTTCTTCGTCATTGTTGTTTGTACCGTCATCTCTATTTTGTGGAGTTCCCGTTATCGCACAAACAATCAACTGCATACGGTAATGACAAGCTCTCATCACATTAACTTGGGAGCTGTTAACTTCTATTCTATTTCCGACATTAACCAGTAAGTATTTCTGTATTAGTCATATTTTAATGTTTAAATTTACAAATATTATCCATATTTCTTTTCTTTAATTGTTTTACAGTTTTATAGATCCAAAGATTCTAGGATAACCTAAAGTTATAGTTTAATTAGGATATTTTTCTTTACGATTATCACAAAATTAGATATGTCATGGAATATTCCAGAATAAACGGTTTTTAGTGGATATGACAATTGGCTAGGAGGTTGATGTGAGCCTATAATGCAATAAGCTAATCCACAGGTGCTAATATTGCCATAGTAACCAATACTTTAACCATTTATATAAGGAATGGAAAAATATAATTATCAAACTATTCAATATTTGAAATTTTTATAATAGATATTTTAAACACATACCTAAGGTCTTGGATGAAATAGCTAATCAAATATAAACTTTGTTATGGAGAAGTATCTCACACAACAAAAATAATTAATATAATAAATTATTCTTTTTCAATTTCTGGACAGGTAGAGTCCAGAAGTAAGTTATATGGATACTAAACCCAATCATTTACATTGAATTTATGTAGTTACAAGGAAAGAATTTTGTATTTATTTCTTTTTGGAGGTTCTATTTTACAATATAAAACGAAAACAAATTTATATTGTAAATCTAATAAATAAGAAGACAGCAGAATAACAGCAAAACTATGAATTATAAATAACTAATACGACTGTAATTTCCTAAGTGAGCATTTATAAATTTTGTTTATACAGAATGGAAAAGTATTTGGAGCACACATTCATGTATGCAGCGTACAACACAAGATGGTATAATGACGTCACGTTTGTGAAGAAGAATGAAGAGATGAATGCGACACAGGGTATTGTTGTATATTCTGCACAAACAATTTTATTTTTTATTAATAGAAGTTTCATCCTTGACGAGTTTCTTTTAGTTCTCCCGGAGAAGTGTTGGGTACAGCCAAAGCTAATGGACTATTACTTGCATGTAGGGAACACAGCTGATTAGCAAGGGAGTTACGTATGTATATTCACAATGTTTCGAGTTTGCGAATTAATTTCACGAGTTTAGGACATTTGTTTGGCTAGTTCACAAGACAGAATGGCTGTTGGAAGGGGTTGGGCTCCCTCAGGTTACTACGCTAAAAACTATACTTGTGAAATAAATTCCCTATTATAGAATAATAACCACATTATAGTATTTCAAGTGTCACTTTCACTTTTAACACGCAGGGAAACTCAATTGTCTAAAAACTAGTAGTGAGAATGAATGATTGCATGAATATATAAAATGAAAAATGGTGATTCGTTTTATTCTGTATAGCATTTTCAGCTCAATTATATACATGTTTGTAGTAATTTGAGATGATACGTGAAACATTACTGAAAAGAACAGTTCTGTCAAATAATTATTAATTATTTTAAGAGTACTAAAATCGTTTATATATATATATATATATATATATATATATATATATATATATACTTTTAAAAGTATTAAATTAAAAATGTAATTGCAATGGAACAAACCAATTGTTTCGTACTGGGTGTCAATTAAATCCCGGGACTTATTTATTAAAACATAGCAATTAAAAATAGAGCTACACAACATAATCAAATACAATTTTGGTATATTTATTGATCCTTAAGATGTAATGTTGGCATAAGATATACTAATAGGCCTAATCTGAAAAATTTCATGGAACAAAATAATAACTGATTATAACAGCGTATATTTAAAATAGTATTTTTCAACTGCATATGTAAAGAATGATGATTAAAAATGTCATCACATGGCATGGCAACTGGGACCACTACTTTTATTTAAAAACTGTCACCTATTTACAATAAGTACTTTACCTGCCAAGTTTAATATTAATCCCTTTTAGTTTTCTTAACAGTGATTTTTCCTAACAGTGATATTTAATAAATACTATTTTTTATATCTGATGTTTGGAATATGAGAGAGGCTATAAAACATTAAGAATGCATAATGCTAAAATTTACCCTTGTATAACCACCTGTTATGTTGTGCATACAATTTTTGGGAACAGGCGAGTAACCTTAAGTGTCCCTTATGCGAAAGTGGACTGACATCCGGCTTCTTAACAATAAATATATAAACCTAAATTCTATTTTACTGATCGAATATTTAATTTGTTTAACGACTTTTTCTGTCACCGTTGCATTTACTCTTCACAGATAAAATGAAAATAATACAAAATTTGATACATTTTGGTTAAACTCAACATTTTATAATAATAACAAAGGCATAATACATAAAATACTACTCGACGTATGCCCCGATCATACCATTTTCCTCTAAATCATTGCAGGCCGTCACCCTGGCATCCCTTATATTGTTATTAATATGTGTTAAAATAGTGTTTTATGTGTACTATCAGTATTGAAGTCTTTTTAGCCATAGTTTAATTGCTTAAATAATATAAAGCCGTCCCGGGACATTTTTTTAAACCCTGTTTAGTAAAATAACGCTGATTACAATGTGTGTCGATTGATTTTAAGTGTGTACTTTCACTGTCACCTCTTCTTATCACTTAGTTGCCCTGTGACTAACCTTCACTGGCAGGGACCTGGACACCATTATCCTGAGGAAAGTAGGGTTCCTTGCAGTGCACGCAAGTACGGTGCCTGGAGAGAGTGAGTTAGACAATCTGTGGTGATTGATAAGAAGTATCATCTGGCCCTTCAAAACCGTAATCTGAAAAAGAGGAGTTTTCTTATTATTTTCTCTTATGATATTTTCATTTAGATGTTTTATTTATCAGAAACACAAGACACAAACTATTAGCAAGCTTGGACTGAGCTTTAAAATTTACCAAAAGCTCAGAATATATCTCAAAATCTTTACCTTAAATTGAACAGTATGACACAGCATCTTAGAGTGGTTTTATTTTATGATTACAGATTTGAAGACCGGGGCGTACTGGCTATCAGACTTTACTGGGATAGTGTTAGGACTGCCCTTGTTGAGGCAGCTCCGCGTACACACAAGTAAGATCAAAACATACAACGCGTAGAACGTGAATGAGAGAAAGATACGTAAATAATCTCCTCTACTATATTCTTCTAGTTTTTTAAAAGATGAAAACTGTAATTTTTCAAGAATATATATCAAAACTATTTAACTTCATTCAATATTCCACTACACGAATTGTGTTACGTATTTAAATTTTAAAATTAGTCTGGATAGTAAATAATAATAGATTGCCTGCCGACTTAGCTCCTTTGTCACGAAGAAAATATCCAAGCATTTTTTATCCAAAGGATTTTGATATGTATCGGTGTAAATACTCTAATAAATACCAGTATGAATTGGAATGAATCTACAAGTTTATTTGAGTATCTTTTCTTATTGATCACGATATTCACACATACAACATAGTTAATTTAGTTGTAGGTTAGTTTTAGTTTTAACTGTCGTTGCCTTTAAGTTTAACTTTATTACATTTTATTTTATCTTTGAATAAAATCCGTTTAGGATAAAACAATATAATCCTCTATTCCCCTACTTATATTTATAGTATTTAATACATAAACGTAATATTCTTTATCACTTAGGAATCATTTTCAGTTACAGGCATACTGTGTTATAAGGTACTGAGATTCAGTATTAGGTATCTATGAATAAGTTAACTCCAGTTTCACCAGTACCAGGTTTTCCAGTCATTAAAGTAAAGAACCTTTCTGCTTATTAAGCTTTGCTCAAATCTTATTCTAAATCATTGTTCCTAGTTTATTACAAATAATTTCCAGTTTTTACCTATCGGACTAAAAGTTGTGACCTAACTTGCATGTTGCCTAGCCTCTTGAACAATAGGTCTCTAAAATACACGGGATTCAGTAAGCCTGGGATACTAAAACTACAAAGAAACAGGTTTTATGAGAATCTGAATCCATCTTCTGAGTCAGAATATCCATATGTTAAACAAGGTGTCATGTACAAGTTCAAGTATTTAGCTGATTTCATTAGACTACATTTGATATTGAGTTTAAATTGCATATGATTTTATTGAGTTTGAAATTATAACATGTTTATAAATTGTCCATTGTTGTACCAAGTGTTATACATTTTGTAACATATAACGATAGCAAATATCTGACATCCTTTTATTAATCTAACCTTCCATCGTCGTTAACAAACTTTAAACAAAGAAGTACTCAGTTTGTTTACAAATAAGTACTCTGTTATTTTCTCCTTGCCATTGTGATTACCCATAAGACCAATGTTAAAAATATTTGCTACCCCTCAGCCGAATCCCATGGAGTGACTTACACCACCATCGATATCAGTATTGACTTCACAGAAAGGAGAAATATTCTTGCAAGAAGTCTATATATCTGTTCATTCTGAAGGTATCGTGTCAGGAGACACACATAATGGAGACTTTTTCAGACTCCTAAGAGTGCTAACACTCTGTCAATAAACTTCTAGATATCTTACATTGTAGTTGCTACAGTTTACTTAAAACGTATTATTGTGTCTTCCGGTTACTAGGCACCTATTTGCATTTTAAATTCTCCCTTTGTAAATAATTAGAACCAATATTTTATAAAACATTAAATACTAGATCATAATTTAACTTACTCTATAATTGTTTCTCTGAGCTAGCAAGCTTTAATATCTATAATTTTTGAGCTATTTGATAACGATGAATTTCAAAATTTCTAGCTCTATACATTAAATTTACTTTTGGAGACCACCCTCTACGAGTAGCATTTCATATCAGAAGTGGTGTCTGTCTGGTCTTTTTATTGTCTTTTTTCAAAACAATACATACCAGTTAACCTCTGATTATATAGTTTATGAAGAAATTATTAAAATACACAAAAAATCCCTGCATTTGTACATTCGTTAATGGAAAGTATAAATTATATGTACATGATGTTTTATTTTATGTCACGAATGCCCTAATATTTCTTTTAATACTGAAGTTCACAGATTTTAAATTCGTTACGAAAATAAATTTTAAGAAAAGCAGAGTCTACATATTTAACTACTAATATATTTGCTGAATATCTACATATGAAGCGATATTATTCGAATAATTTTAAATGTGTTTTACTTCTCTTAAATTATAGGTATAATTAATTGTTAAAGTCTAATAAAATCGGTATTATTTTAACTATTTATTATAAACATTTAAAGAATTTAAAATCAATGTACTGTATATGGTAAAGATAATATTACAACATTTTCTTATTTTTCTTTTATAAATAGCCATTTTTATTAATAAATTATATGTAGACTTATTTACTTGACAATATGACTTTATACCTAATAGAACACGTAGGATATTTATTTAATAGCCTATTTTTTCTTACTTATTTATCGTTATGTAAATGTGCTTTTCCTCTGACATAATACAGTACCATGTGGGAACCAAGTCAACCAAAATGCAAGCTGCATACCTGGACTCAGTCAATCGCATGAGGATACCGGCGTTTATGGAGTGGGTTGGGAGTCAGCCCTCTATTCTGACGTAATGAAAAACAACTCTCCTTGGAAATATACCGAAAAAGATTCAACATTATCATTTACACTGTTCAGATTATATGGTAAGTACAGTCCATTTACTTAGTAGGATAAAGCTGTAATAAGTTTTGCTTAAAACCTACATCTCTATACAATACTCTAATGGAAATATTAAGGAATTTGTAGTGTTCAGATGAACGTTATGAAACTGATTGGTAATACTACAATCTTATAATTTTACAATATAAAACTAAAACAACTTACACGGACCTAGACGTTATCACATATATGGAGACTGAAACACCGTTTCAATCAGTACAAATATTCAGGTTCTACCAGTTGAAATCTAAGCAGTGGATTATTGGACGTTTCTGAAAGTGGTTTGCCATACTATTAATATTAAAATATCTGAGAATGTAAAGTTGAGTTTAAAGTTGAATAAATATGTATGTATAATGAATAAACAATAATTTTAAGGCCGTAGCAGAAAATCAGCCGTGTATTCTAATTTAAAAACATCAAATAATTTACATCTGATAAAACAATGAAGTTCATTAGTGTTGTCAAGATCAAAGTGCTTGTCATTTACTGAGGTCGTTCTAGCACATGTCACAAATTTAATAAGACATTTACTCAACTAATAATGCATGTGACTGAGATTATTATAGGCAAGAATAAAGCTTCCGTCGAAATTTCAATTTTTTTACTGAGGTTCTTTTAGCATTTGATGACTCAATTATTATGAATGCGAGAGTTTGTGGGAAACTATGTTTGCAAGTTTGGATATTTGTACAATGGTGTTTAGATATTTGATACTCCACCTCACAAAATGTAATGGTCTGATTTATGTGAAATTCTTTATGAATGTTAATGAGATAAAAGAATAACCAAATTGTATAACCATATTTTTTTTATATACATTTTAAATTTGATATACTACTTATATTATCCTTATTCAGAGTATTTTTACTTTCATGAAAAAGTACCATCCGTATCAGTGTTCTGTTAATAGTTATGGCAGTAGTATTATCCAAGTTTTAAGGGAACAGGGTAAGCAAAACACTTTTTTTTGAAAATCATTTTAATGTTTTTTCTTGTTCTCTGAAGTATTCTGAACATTTTTATATATAATACAATACATATATTTATATATATTGTATATTCAATATTTATTGAAATAAATTAAATTCCCCCCCCCCCCCCCGGCTATTGCCATTTATACAAATTTAATGAATGTAAATAGAAGTCATTTGGACAGGTATTTGGTCTTCCGATCATATGTTAGTTTGGTTATTTAAACACATATGTGAAAGAAACGGCAGATACAAAATAATTGAATCGTAAAAAGTGAGGGCTCTGTGGTGTAATGTTAGCACATTCACCCGGCAAGTGAGAGATCCGGGTTCGAGTCCCGGCGGAGCAAGTACTTTTTTTGCGATTCAATATTTATTGAAATAAATTAAATTCGGCTATTGCCATTTATACAAATTTAATGAATGTAAATAGAAGTCATTTTACAGGTATTTGGTCTTCCGATCATATGTTAGTTTGGTTATTTAAACACATATGTGAAAGAAACGGCCAGATACAAAATAATTGAATCGTAAAAAGTGAGGGCTCTGTGGTGTAATGGTAGCACATTCACCCGGCAAGTGAGAGATCCGGGTTCGAGTCCCGGCGGAGCAAGTACTTTTT
This sequence comes from Homalodisca vitripennis, assembly GCF_021130785.1. NCBI lineage: Eukaryota > Metazoa > Arthropoda > Insecta > Hemiptera > Cicadellidae > Homalodisca > Homalodisca vitripennis. The sequence goes on along the minus strand of NC_060210.1, from coordinate 152,790,457 downwards.
GCGATTCAATATTTATTGAAATAAAATTAAATTCGGCTATTGCCATTATACAAATTTAATGAATGTAAATAGAAGTCATTTGACAGGTATTTGGTCTTCCGAATCATATGTTAGTTTGGTTATTTAAACACAAATGTGAAAAGAAACGGCCAGATACAAAATAATTGAATCGTAAAAAGTGAGGGCTCTGTGGTGTAATGGTAGCACATTCACCCGGCAAGTGAGAGATTCTGGGTTCGAGTCCCCGCGGATGCAAGTACTTTTTGCGATTCAATATTTATTGAAATAAATTAAATTCGGCTATTGCCCATTTATACAAATTTAATGAATGAAAATAGAAGTCATTTGACAGGTATTTGGTCTTCCGATCATATGTTAGTTTTGGTTATTTAAACACAAATGTGAAAGAAAACGGCCAGATACAAAATAATTTGAATCGTAAAAAGTGAGGGCTCTGTTGTGTAATGGTAGCACATTCACCCGGCAAGTGAGAGATCCGGGTTCGAGTCCCGGCGGAGCAAGTACGTTTTGCGATTCAATATTTATTGAAATAAATTAAATTCGGCTATTGCCCGGGGTCGGGCGGGTCTCGATTGCTAAAATTTTATGAATCGGCGGCTCGGAAATTAAATTCGAGGGGCGGGGTCACTCTTGCCATTTTATAACAAATTTAATGAAAATAGAAGTCATTTTAGGGGGGGGGGGGGGGGGGGGGGGGGACAGGTATTTGGTCTTCCGATCATATGTTAGTTTGGTTATTTAAACACATATGTGAAAGAAACCGGCCAGATACAAAATAATTGAATCGTAAAAAGTGAGGGCTCTGTGGTGTAATGGTAGCACATTCACCCGGCAAGTGAGAGATCCGGGTTCGAGTCCCGGCGGAGGCAAGTTACTTTTTTGCGATTCAATATTTATTGAAATAAATTAAATTCGGCTATTGCCATTTATACAAATTTAATGAATGTAAATAGAAGTCATTTTACAGGTATTTGGTCTTGCCGATCAATATGTTAGTTTGGTTATTTAAACACATATGTGAAAGAAACGGCCAGATACAAAATAATTGAATCGTAAAAAGTGAGGGCTCTGTGGTGTAATGGTAGCACATTCACCCGGCAAGTGAGAGATCCGGGTTCGAGTCCCGGCGGAGCAAGTACTTTTTGCGATTCAATATTTATTGAAAATAAATTAAATTCGCTATTGCCATTTATACAAATTTAATGAATGTAAATAGAAGTCATTTGACAGGTATTTGGTCTTCCGATCATATGTTAGTTTTGGTTATTTAAACACATATGTGAAAGAAACGGCCAGATACAAAAATAATTGAATCGTAAAAAGTGAGGGCTCTGTGGTGTAATGGTAGCACATTCACCCGGCAAGTGAGAGATCCGGGTTCGAGTCCCGGCGGAGCAAGTACTTTTGCGATTCAAAATATTTATTGAAATAAAATTAAATTCGGCTATTGTCATTTCTATACAAATTTAATGAATGTAAAATAGAAGTCATTTGACAGGTATTTGGTCTTCCGATCATATGTTAGTTTGGTTATTTAAACACAAATGTGAAAGAAACGGCCAGATACAAAATAATTGAATCGTAAAAAGTGAGGGCTCTGTGGTGTAATGGTAGCACATTCTCCCGGCAAGTGAGAGATCCGGGTTCGAGTCCCGGTGGGGGGCGGAGCAAGTACTTTTTGCGATTCAATATTTATTGAAATAAATTAAATTCGGCTATTGCCATTTATACAAATTTAATGAATGTAAATAGAAGTCATTTGACAGGTATTTGGTCTTCCGATCATATGTTAGTTTGGTTATTTAAAACACATATGTGAAAGAAACGGCCAGATACAAAATAATTGAATCGTAAAAAGTGAGGGCTCTGTGGTGTAATGGTAGCACATTCACCCGGCAAGTGAGAGATCCGGGTTCGAGTCCCGGCGGAGCAAGTACTTTTTGCGATTCAATGTTTATTGAATAAATTAAATTCGGCTATTGCCATTTATACAAATTTAATGAATGTAAATAGAAGTCATTTGACAGGGTATTTGGTCTTCCGATCATATGTTAGTTTGGTTATTTAAAACACATATGTGAAAGAAACGGCAGATACAAAATAATTGAATCGTAAAAAGTGAGGGCTCTGTGGTGTAATGGTATGCACATTCACCCGGCAAGTGAGAGATCCGGGTTCGAGTCCCGGCGGAGCAAGTACTTTTTGCGATTCAATATTTATTGAAATAAATTAAATTCGGCTATTGCCATTTATACAAATTTAATGAATGTAAATAGAAGTCATTTGACAGGTTATTTGGTCTTCCGATCATATGTTAGTTTTGGTTATTTAAACACATATGTGAAAGAAACGGCCAGATACAAAATAATTGAAGGACCCCCCCCCCCCTCGTAAAAAGTGAGGGCTCTGTGGTGTAATGGTAGCACATTCACCCGGCAAGTGAGAGATCCGGGTTTCGAGTCCCGGCGGAGCAAGTACTTTTTTGCGATTCAATATTTATATTGAAATAAATTAAATTCGGCTATTGCCATTTATTACAAATTTAATGAATGTATATATATATATATATATATATATATATATATATATATATATATATATATATATATGTGTGTGTGTGTAAGTCATGTTTAATTTACGATATTTGTGGACATTTTTCCCATAAAAGGGCACTACCTGCAGTAGTTATGAAGGAGATTAAATCTATTTTTAATGACCTAACCAAAGCAAATCTACTAAAAAATGTGTTCATGAGAAAACCCAAAATCCAAATGAGAGCGTGAACAATATTTTTGGAACCACAATCCCAAAACTGTCTTTGTAGCTTATAAAAGATTTCATTTTGGCATTTATGGTGCAATTTCATGTTTTAATGATGGTTACATTGCCAAATGTGAAACTATGAAAAAATGTAACATGAAAATATTCCTAAACACAATTGAAGCTATGAGGGAAAGACGGAAAATTGTTTCAAATTCCACACAAACACACACACGCGCGCGCGCGCGCGCGCGCTTGTGTAAATCTATGCACTGTTTCAGGTAACATAAACTCTTCAATGTTTGTAATATTTGCAAGATTAAAAATTAAAACTTTTAAAACTACTACTATTATTAAAAAAATCTAATTTTTTATGACAGAAAATACTAATATACTCATATATTGTGTGTGTGTGTGTGTGTGTGTGTGTGCGTGTGTGTGCGCGCGCGCGCTCGCGCTCGCGCGCGTGAGCGTTACAGTCAAATGCCATAATTAAACCTTCAACGCTGTTCTATCAAAATAAGTAACTTTAATTAAAACGAATATTAAACAGTAATTTAAAATGATCTATTCAAAATAGAAAATGGCAATTTAAAATAATTTTTATATGCTTGCAGTTGCCAATCATCAAATATATAGCTCATGTAATTCGCTCAAATAAAATCAATGTCAAAATTATATTAATTTATACTATATTTACTAAGTATATGATAAAATAAATTAACAGAATAAATCATAATTGTATTATTTTTTAGTCTGTTTTAATATTACCCTAATACACTCTACAAATATTATAAAATATTATAGAAAAGTATAAAAACGAAAAACCTCAGTTACTGAATAACACCTATAACAAGTATTATTCAATGTCATTATCATACATAAAAATAACCAGACACACCTGGAAATAACCTGTTTTAAGATCCAGACACAAGTCTTGGAACAGTATTGTTCAACATAGAGGGAGGGATGTTCTAAGAGCATTGAAATTTCCAGTCAAGATAATCCCCAGTGTTGTGTATTTGGTCATTATGAAATTTAACATTAACTAGTTCTGTTAAAAAGCCACAAACACGTAACTTGTAGGATATGGCAATATTATCCTAGTGAAAACAGAATAATAATACGTGTTATACAGTACTAATAATTATTTCAGGTAAATCTGGCAGGTTACACGAGCGTGGAGGGTTATGCTGTTACATTGGGGCCTACGAGACATGAAGCAGACATTACACTGGTAGAACTGAGAAGAAACAATTGGCAGGACAAGTTAACACGAGTCGTAATTTTAGAGATTACTGTCTACAACATTAATCTGGACCTCTTGAGTCAAGTCACTCTCATTGTGGAGTACATGATTACTGGCAATATTCTCCTAAAGGGACAGGTGAGATAAATAAATAAAGACTACACGGTTTGTTATACTAGTCTGCGTATTCTATGTAAGAGTGACTATGAACAACGTTAATCTTGACTTCTTCTTCTTCAGTCAGCCCACTATTGTAGTGGAGTTAAAATGAATGAATACCTTCAAATTATCCTTATGTGCCACTGAGATCATAAATACGGGAGTTTCTGATCCCACTGGGTTAGGTTTATTAGGTTAGTTAAGGTTACATTGGGATAGGTCTGATTAGGTTAGATGGAGTAAGTAACGATGTAAAGTTAATGTAGGTTCGTAATATTATAATACTGCTATATACTATACTACCGTAAGCAATCTGGGCCGCAGCAAAGTATTTTTACAGGAGTGCAACCCCTAAATTTGCCGCCCCCTTTCCAGCATTCAACTCCGGCAATTTAAGAAGTATTTTAAGTGCTTCTTCTAAATTAATTAGTAAATAACTCTGAAGTTCTAAATTATAACTATTATATTTGGGGATTTTGTATCAATGATAGAACTAAGGTTTGTAACTTAAGTTTACTATAAATGTTGGAACAATGCAAAACAATTATTCATCTAATTTTTTTTTATTAATTCAGTTAAATATAATTTTAAGAAACATAAAGTAGTAACGTTGTCATAATAATATACATTACAATAATATTGTTACTTAAATCTCGTAATGTTTACAGTTTTCTAAATGGCACAACCAACATTTCTAATTTTACATTCTTTGAAGTTTGAATAGTCCATTACGTACATGCTTTTAAAAACGAAAAAAATACCATATTTTGTAAAAAAACACAAACTGAACTCTGCATAGAAACTTTGTAGTATATTAATTAGTGATTAAAATGCGGTTTAACCTATTTGTGACCTCAATTAAATATATTTTTCTCGATTTATTGGCAGAAAATATATTAGTTATTTCGTCAAATGATATTTTTGAAGCACCCTGGTGTTAAATTGATAGTATACTATGTATTAATCTGTTTTGTTTCATATTGGTTCTTAGATAATTTTTGATTAATTTCAGCTTGCTAAAGCTTCTTTCTCCTGAACCAACAAAGACTGGGAGAGTAGGGAATATGTGAAGAGCTATTGTAGTGTTTGCGTGGGCTTCTTGTAACTGTTCCTTAAAAATAACTTTAAAAGTCGAGTGTTGTGTGGCATTTTTTAAGTTTGATCCATATCAAGGGCATGCCATTTAAAAAATTTACATTTCATTTACTAGTTCCTCTTTGATAAAATCTTCTGGATAACTATCAACCAATAGTTTTGCTTTAATTTGTATTTCCTCCAAATCGAGTTCATTTATTTGTGAGGTACTCAAAATCCCAAATTTACAATTAACATTTCTTACTGCTTTAAATCTCGTATTCATATCAATCAAATTTCCGTCCAGTATTTTCATTAGAGACATTATAAAAATGTCTTCTTGCGCTAAACAATATTCTTCATCTTCACAGATTTCGTAAGCATCTTCATAATTTTTCTATATTTTTCTTTAAAATCAATTTCCAAACCGTCATCTCGGACCGTGATCTCGGCATCTGCGATAGCTTCCGACCCTAGCTTTCTCTCTTTGACGACAACAGATTTATTACTCTTGGATATTTCGCATAACTCTGTCAAAATTTTTTGTCTTCTCCTTCTAGGAACTTATTGAATATATCAATTTGCTTTATTACACTGTACCAAAAGCAAGTCCACAAAACAAATTTAAAATATTTAATTTCATACAACAGAGCCCCAGTTTCACTTTTAGTCTCTGGCGTGGGTCCATAAATACGTAAATCTTCGCGCTAGATATATTTTATCAATATGTTTGAAGACTATTTGAACTATCTTGTTTTGTTTTCTGCAATCACGGTTAAGGGACCGTATATTTTCAGCACATCCCATATTGAAGTAGATGCACTGAAATAGCTATAAAGGGAATTTAGCACGCTATAATATTTTGTGCAGGGAGACAAGTATCAGCAGCGTGAACTGCGACTAAGTTTATTGAATGAGTTGAGCATGGTACAAATAATGTATCAATTTATCCTAAATTTCAGATGAAAAATAGCTTACATGCACTTTCTTATAACGTTCAATATGTTTCTAAGTGAGATATTGTAATGGGACATAAGAGCTATTGTGTTACAAATTCCCATTTTATGGATTTTGAAAATCACATCTTTTACTTGTTCTTATAACTGGACTTTTGTTAGACGTTTTGTTAAAATAAAAAAGAATCATAATAAAATGTATGACTTCTTTCTAATGACATTCTTCTCTTACAATAGCGATTTTTAGTTCGTTATCTACCTCCTTTCTTTAGATAAACCGCATAAACAAGCAACGTTTGTGATTCGAGGTATTTTCATGTTCTGATAGTTTACTACTAAGATTTTCCATTTTACAAATCCTTCTTCTTTGGCTAATGAGGAAATGTTCGATGCATGCGAAAATGAATGAAATAATTCTGCAAGGAATGCAGTACAAAGAACTTTTGTTTCACTATAAGTTAATTAATACAGGTTTGAAGTATCCAACTGTTATTAAGAGTTCGTCCGTCTCTTTCGCTTTTGGATAAATCCAGTATATAATTACTATCAATACTCATCTTAGTAATGTAACATCTTTCCGCATCACTTAAATATTTTGGCCAAGTACCAGGATCATTAAAATCAAATAGAAAGTTAGTTAGTTTCTCGTTTGGTAGAGGTAGAGGCTGAGGTTAATGAAGGCATTATTTGCCAAATATTTTCACCGAAAAGGTTACTATCACTGTCATCTTCATCCGAGTTTAATAGTTTGTGTATTGGAATCGATGATCCCGAAGTGTTTAAAAAGATATCTTTATGCTGGGAAGTTCGTGGTATATTGGCAACTCATTATCGGATGATAATGGAGTAGGACTTTCTAATGCATTTGAAGTTGTTGGAATTAAATACTTCTTAAAAGTGGCCTTCATCATGCACAGTTCCTTTTCTCCTTTATTATATTTTTCCTGTCTGTGGCAGTTTGTTGCGGCAAGCTATTCTGGTTTTATTATCCTATGAAATAAACGAATAGAATAAATGTGAGTATAAACTAATAAAATAGCCCCAGCAAAGGGGGCTATTTTGATACAGGCCTGGGGCTATTGTGGTACACTGCATTATTTAGGTAAGTAATACTAGTAAAATTTGGATGGGATATAGAGAGATAGCCCAGGGGTTAATAAATCGTCCAGTATAAAAAAAAATTAAATCTTGATTAGAACCTAAGTTATAGACATTTTCATATATCCACCTCAAAACCCCCCAAAAAGACTATTGATATAACTTGTTGTAAAATATGTAGAATGATTTATTAAGTGGGTAATATAAAATTAAAAATTAATATCAACTATCCCTTTGTATTTTAGATTGATTTTGTATGAAATTTCAAAACTCTTTCACATTCACCTGACCAGGAAAGGCATAAGTAATTTTTCTATTCCTGTAACAGGCACTGGGAAATGGCAAAACAGCCTGAATGTCCATAAAATCTATTACAAATCTATCATTTTCTTTAAATGTATACTCGGTTGCCTCTATATTAGTACTTCTTAGTCCTTGAACAATGATTTCACCGTCGTCATCATCAACTTTATCTATTTGGCACACAAACTTAAAGTGGGTAGATTTTCTTGAGCCTCCTTTTACATCAACCAACACAAAAATGTCTTTCTTTATGTTTTCTTCAAAAATTGGAGTTTGGTATTCAACTGCTTCAACAGATTCTTGTTTCATATTAGTCAAATAATCTTGGAGAGAATCGTCAGAGTTTTCACCAATACTAAGATTGCTATCACTTTTATCAGAGTCATCAGTCTTCACTGTGACGAGGTGTTCATCTTTTTTCATATTTGTATTCAACCGTTTATTCTCTTGAAAGGTATTAGTTGATTCTTCTGTAAGATCTGTTAGTTTTGATTCCTCATTCGCTGTCACAGTAGGTTTATCTTTTTTATTTTGTTTTGGTTTTTTCCCCTCAGACCTGTTTTTTCAGCTTTACTCTTTCTTTTCTGACATTTGTTCATTTCTTTTTCAGCTGCTTGTTCTCTGGAAAGTTTTTCTGCTTCGATCCATTCTTCACTGGTGATTATTTTGGATTCTGCATCCACTAGTTTCCTTTTTCTAATTTGTTGTGCTGATCTTTTAATTTTTGTAAGCAAAATTCTCTCAAACGATCCTGCAAGGAATGATTTGGAAGGCGATGGATTAACAATGACGTTTTGAGATGTTTAGAAAACTGTTAGAGTGCTAGAGGTTGAAGCATCCTGCATTTCAGTTTGCGTTGCTGATTTTGAACTAGATGGGGTTGCTAAATTGGTTGTTTCCAATGTTTGTTGATTCATTGCTTCATCATCCTTCTAAGAACCCTCTTTTTGTATTTTATATCTTGAGAGTTTTTCAGCATCTAGACGCGAAATAGGATATTTTGTCCTGTCAAATGGGAAAATTCCTGTAGACTCAAATCCTGTTTTGACATTTTTAGGAGTTACATCTGTGTGCCAAACCTTACACAGCATATCCACAAACTCGACTTTAAGCATTTTTCTTTGGTTTTGACGATACCATTGAAGTAAATGTTGATCCCAAACATACTTGAAAGTCTTAAAACAAGACTTGTCTAATGGCTGCAGGACGTCTGAGGTATGTGCTGGTAGCTTGATTATTGTGATTTGATTGTCACGGGCATATTCAGCTGTCGCAACATCCAAATGTGTCATGTGTCCATAAAAAATGAACTAAAGTGGTCTTTCCTTCACTATTTTACTAAATTGTTTAAAGTAGTCATGAAACATTTCTGATGTCATCCAGCCATTTTGACTACATGCATAAAATGTTCCTGGTAAGTCTTTTTCTCCTTTCCAAGTAGACCATAAGTTTGCAACCCTGAAAAATGATCAAAGGAGATGTGACTAAGCCTGCAGCATTACAACATGCTAACACTATTTGTTATATTATCTCTGCCAGTGCCTTCCTGTGTTCTGTGGGTTTCTGACCTACTCTAGATAACAACTCTACCGTGGAGGGATCACTGCAAAATGATGTCTCGTCCAGGTTGTAGATGTGGTTTGGTTTGTCTTCCAATGCCAAGTCTTTTATTTTTTTTTTCTACTAAATCGTATAAATTATAAATTAGAAATGGATCGCTTGTATCAATCTTGGGAGCTTTTTCCAGTGGCTCCATTTTCTTTAGGCTCATTTTTTGTCGTTCACAAAATACTTTGTACCAATCATGGCCTGGTCGGTTTCCTACAAAAGGAACAGTCAAACTGTTTTGCTCCACATACTCCTTTACAACATCTAAGACTTCTTCCTTAGACAAGGCGAACCCATTTTTGGCTATGGTCCTCAAGTGAGTTGCCAATTTTTCTTCTATTTCAATTGACAATGCCTGGGGGTTTGTAATCGGGGTTATCTAGCTTCTTTAAATATCTATGTAAAAACATTTTGTCCATTCTTAAATCATCACTGACTGCACGAAGCAATTGTCCTTCATTTACTAACACAACCGCCCCTAGATTAGAATGTCTTGTGGGTAAGTCTTCCGGGTACCTCTAGGTTTATATTTACGAACCATCTTGATTTAAATTAAAACAAAGCAAAAGTTAAATGTCAAACTTCACTTTTTGTCAAAACCAATCTGATTCATACCTGAAACACACCAAAACCCAAAAGAAATATTATTATAAGCATCGTTTACAAGATTTAAGGAAATAAACACATGTATCACAATAGCGTATCATAATAGCCCCTGTTCCTGTATCACATAAGCCTCGTAAAGTTTTAGGGCGTTTTTACATCAACTGGATTACCTCATCACAATCATCTAAGTATAAAACAAATGTAAATTTAGTTATGAATCTAACACACACCAACCCCCATTCGGTGACATAAACAAAAAAATCCTTGAGACCAAAAGTTTCGATAGTTTGCACAAAAGTTTTTTTTAACAAATTAAAGACGTATTAATTTTTTTTAGTTCTAATATTTGTGTTATGCACTAAGTACTATATGTTGGTAAACTCAACATAAAATGGAGCCTATTATGCATTTTTTCCTAGCTCAAATCTGTTGTTAAAGTGATTCTTTTCACGCGCATCACATTAGCCCCAAGTTTTAGGGTCTATCACAATAGTCCCGACTGACCCTAATTTCTTATTCTAGATATTTCATTTTCTCTTCGTAGATGTTCCTTTTTATAGATAATAGCACTAACACGAATGACAAAACACAATATTTATAAATACTCAAACAAACATTTAACTGAATAAAATAGTATATCGCAATCCATTAACAGGGATAGACTTAATTGCATACAACTGGCAAACTAACTACAACACAAAAGGTTATAAATATATACTGAAGTGATTCGTGTGGAGAGTCTCTAAACCACGCGCAAACAGTACTGACTCATCGACTGACCGTCTATAACGTTGCCACCCCTACAACATTGCCACCCCCTCCCTACACAGTATAGCTGCGGCCCTGTACGCAATTTAGGGTTAGAAGGTAGCATGCAACTGTTTGCGTCCATCAACCGTGAAGTGTGAGTTTAGATTGCAACTTGTGAGTTTGGAATAAAATAGTTTTTGAAAATTGCTTCCTGCATTGTAATAATTATAACTCAAAATACTGCTGGAGGGGGCAGGAACAGTTTTATAAAATATTTGTAAATATGTAAATACTGTGATTCTTAAATGTGAAGTCAAAAAAACAGTCCAAAAGCTTTGGCCTACCTCCTTTAGACTTGTTATATCTCCGTAAGATATTTATGCCACACAGGATGTATTAGATTCCTTTTTCGACTTACCACAACGCTCAAACTAGTTACATCTTCGGTTCAATATTTACCTTAATTCTATATCACGTAGATATGAGGTAAATTATATTCGGTTGTAAATAACTAAATAAAATGGTTGCAGATTGGTTTTAGGGTGTATTGATATGTCATGTTAGCTTTTGAAGCACCTTATAAAAATATGTGTCTTTGCTCTACATGTGTATTGTTTATTACAACTATCTTATATGTAAATCGCGAGAATATATGTTTTCATTATTACAGGCCACAGGGGAGTTACATAAGTTTTCAGTAACTTACGAGTTAAATTTTGACACAACTGTTTCACAATGATTTAAAATTGTTAAAGCCAAACATTTGTTAAATTTAAGCCTATTTAGAGTTCATTGTCATATGTTGATTTCTGTTTGCTTAATTATGTGTATTAAATTTATTTTTACACGTTTAATAACACCAAAAATGCCCAACCTTTAAACTTAATACTTAATTTCCTAACATATAACAATGAAAGGCATTAAACCCGATTATATTAATTACGCGTAAAACCATTACAATAATAAATATTAAACAGACCCCATATGCATCGTTTAAAATCATATTAGTTAAAGGGCATTAAATTAAGTTTCTTATTATATATTTTTAAGAAAACCGATTATCTTTTGTTCTGCTAAAAACTGAAAAATGGCTAAATACATGTTAAAAACACATATTCACACATAAATACACACACACAACACATAATCACATGTTTTTATTTATACCTAGTTTCAACATAAAACTGTTGACAGATCCTAAATTTGCATTAGTACAAAAAATATATACTGTATTATACTGAATCAATAAAGTAATTATATAGGAAAGAAAGAATTTGTTCTGTGCTTAGCACTCAGCTTCGTAAACACATGGAAAATTTGGACAGACGCACGACTTAAATGTTGCTAATTTATAGTTAGTGTACTTAAGAATTTGGCAGCCAAGTTTGATTTATAACAATGTAACGTGACTTTCTTGATATATGAAAAGAAATGTCCCCAATAAGATACAAAGCTAAAAACAGTAAACGATTTCATTTCTAATCATATTTTAGCCTGATATGTTTTAAACCAATAATAATGGTACTATTTGTTGTTATGTTGCCATAATTTATTTCCTCACATCTTCTATAATTCTTTTATTTTATTTCTTTTTCTTCTAGGTCATCTCTGTGAAGCACATCGTAGTGTTCAATGTCTGGAAAATCATATATATTTGTTACATTGTATTTTATCTTTACCGTTGTCTTTCGCATATCAATCGAGAAGGCCTATTTGATTATCTCTTGAGTGTAACAGATGTGCTTCGTTTACTTATAGTATTACTCGGTTTCATAAGCTTTGCTGTCTACTTTATTTTTTATTATACACTTAACAGTTATGTTTCGTCATTCGAAAAACAAGGCATGAATATTTATTTTGACTTTGATACATTTATGTTATATTTCGTACAGTTACAGATATGGCTGTCAGTCCTATTGTGTATAGCTATTATACGTTTACTTATGTTACTGCGTTTTGGTAGAGCAATAATAACTTATTATTACACAATAATACTTTCATTCAAATTGATACGTTGGCTAATACCTGTGCTAATATCATACTTGATAACTCTTTATCTTTTAGCTTTCTATTTAAATCTATATTCAATGTTAGATATATACACTTTGATACAAAAATATCACAGAATAGTCTTTAAACCTACAGAGATTGCACAACTTCATGCAACACTGTTTATATTTCTTAAGATTGTTTCTTTAGGTGTATTTATGTCAATTTTCATTATAATATTTATGTATTATATTAAAATTGCTCGTTGGCATAAACTGAAACATTCAGATGATTTTAATTTCATACATTTTCTTTTATTTCAATCAAACAAAATATTAAAAAGGAAAAATAATTAAATGTGATTCCAATAACTTTTTAACCTTGTACACATTAACTTAAGTAAAATAAAAATAAAGTTAATAAATAAAACTGAATTATATATTTATGTATTGTATATATTACTTAACAATTACTTAATATTTAGGTACTTAATACAATTAATCAATTTTATGTATAATTTTGAATTCATTTAATTATGTTAAAATATTTTAACTGTTATAAGGTAGTTCAGTGCCTAATGTTGTGTTTTACTTTTATAATATATCTATCGTTCTAGTTGTTACTACCATGTCAAAAAATAAATGCCTTACTGTTAACTGGACTTAGTTTTTATGAGCTATAAGTGTAAACATGTTTCTTATCAATATCTGTCCATCTTTACGATAACTATTGATAGAAAGTGTTTTGGCGTTTTCTCCTCAAATTCAATAACGTTCTTTGTTTATCCAAGATGAAACTATCAACAAAATGTCAAATTTCTAGAAACTTTATATTAAGAGTTACCACATAAGCTGTGAAACAGAAAGAGGACGCCATAGTTCTAAGAAGTCTATACCTATTCAAATAATTAAAAATATCAAGTCAATTTCATTTTTTTTAATATCTAGCTGAATATTTTTCCTGTGCGTTTATAATGTTACTTCTAATCTGCTAAACTTGTTCATATACCAGTTCAGATTGAAATTAACAGAAGACATTACTAGAATATACTAGTGGTTATAATATACTCATATTTAATAACACAATTACGTAGCGATGGTGGGAAGGGTTGATTCAATGCGAATGTTGAGTTTATCTCCAGTTCACCTTACTCTTAGTGCAGCTTCTGGAAACTGATTCTGTCTCAGACTTTAATTCTGGAATCTGGTGTCATGTTCGTCTGAAGAGGTTCAAAATATTCAGTGAGGTAGAAACTCATGAACTTATTACATCATATCGACATCAGCGTTATTGTCACTAAAAATATAAAAACATAGTGCTGTCTAATGAAATCAGGTGTACAGTTGAGTGTACTACGATGATTCTGATATATAAGCTGACGATATATAAGCTCAGTAGATTAACTGAGTTTTCAACATATAACGTGGCCATGGAGGGAAGCGTTTATTCGATTAGAATGTTGAATTTAGCTCCAGTTTACTTTTATATTTGTGCCTCGTCTGAAAACTGATGTTGTCACAGACTTCACTCATGTTCGTCAGATGAGATCGAAAAAAAGTATGTACCAGCATCAGATACCAGACGTTGAACAAAGAGGAGGGTGAACTAAAGTTAAACTCAACATTCACTGTACAAGATATCGCACAGACCTGCAGACAATCGGACAGTTTTCTATTTTATCTGTTGACCCCAAGCACAATAGTTTTCTTCCTTGGACCAAGAGACACGAAAGTACCGTGTTTCAGGGCCTTAGAACCTTTTTATCAAGAGTTATTGCATGTACAGACGTACTTTCCTTGACCTCTTGACTATAATAGAGTCATGCCTTTGGACATGAACTTAAAATTGGACACACAACAAGGAATGTTAGTTCATCAATAATATAATGTCTTTATACTAATATCTGACAGTATAATGGTTGTAGACACTATTATTAAATACTACATTTCTTAATATTTAAAGTCCTGAGGCCATGCAATTCTCCTCTTCATGTAATATTTATTTATATGTCATAAAAATCCCCTTTTTTCTTTTAATACCTGAAAGAAAACACAAAACCTTGACCTGGCCTATGGTTATTCAATTATGACATTTTACTTTTTTTACTCGTAATTTTATGCTGAAAGAAAAAAATTGTCCAATTGTTCTTAATTGTCTAAATTTTCCAATTAATTTTCACTTAAGCAGGTCTCAAATCTTGTAGATGCACTCTTTTCAAAATTTTTAAGTCCTTGGTGTGCTCTGAGATAATAATCACAATCCTGTATGGTCCGTCAAATTTCCTATCCAATTTATTTCTGTATCCAGGTATTTTACAAAACACTTCATCATTAATTTTAAACTTTCGGTGGTTTTTATTAAAGGGACTTAACTTCGAAATTTTAATAAACTGTTTATTTAAATTTTCCAACGCCTCGGCATATTTTTGACATTTTTCCTTTGGCACTACATTTTCAAAAATTGATTTCAATTTCCACTTTAAATCCAAATCATTGTTAGGTTTAAAATTAAACATTAAAGAATATGTACTATACTCGGTACTGTCATTCACACACGAGTTAACTGCTTGTTGAATTTTACTTAAATTAGAGTCCCAGTTCTTTTTGCAATCACTATACATGCATGTCAAAATTGAATTGAATTTTCTTAAATATCTTTCAGATTTGTTACCCTGGGGGTTGTACGGGATTGTAGTGATCAATTTCACACCCTATTTGAAAAGATTTGCCCTTAGTTCCTCGCTGATGAAGTAAGTAGCGTTGTCGCTCACAATAACTTCCGGCAAACCAAAGTTTTTAAAAATATTACTCTCTAAAGTGTACAATACCATACCTGAATTCACATTCCTGAGAGGCACGACCCAATTGCACCTTGTGAAGACGTCCACCAGATTAGGATGAATTCATCCCGCCTTGAAGATCTAGGCAGAGGTCCAAATACATCCATGTAGACTTTCTGCAGTGGATGTGCCGAAATGCCTGCATGCAGCTCACCACGGTCCCGCCAATTAGTAAGTTTACTCAATAATTTTCTAAGATTGTTTACAGTGTCATCAGTACTACTTTATACACCACGGAATCACAGTTCATAAATTAATTCGTCCTTACTTAAAAAGTCCGCTTTGAGAGCCATTGTTGGTTAAATTAATTTAACTTAACTATCACAAACTATCTGTATACAACACAAGGTGGGTTTCTTGAACTCTCACTGGTGAGTAATGAACCCTAAAAAAATCTCAACGATTCACTATTTTTCTTAGTAGACTCAGAAAAACATAGACTCTATCATTGACAAAGAAAAATTAAACATTATTATTTTGGGAGATAGGGTGAACTACAAAATCTGTAAAATACGAATTCTCCCCTTATACCGGAAGTAGATAGGAACTAGGGAGGATTTCACACTATATCCTAATTTTCTTCTCAGCCCTATGCATGTAGGTTATTTTCTTCATCTCGACAACAAGGAAAACTCAACTATGGCACAGATAATACCTAAGACCAAAAATAGATTACAAGAGCCCATAGTAACCGAACTTTGACCAAATCACATATTCGAGAGCTACATACGTTATTTTTTGATCGGGGCAATAATAAAAACTCAAATGTGGCACCGTAAGTGATTGTATGGAAGGAAGTAGATAGCTTTAATCAAAGTAGGCTTCTGAGTCCTACATATGTGCACAGGTTCATTTTTCGGGACAACATTTAAAACTATAATACGAAACTGAAATAACTTTGAGCGGAACTAAATGAAAAGCTAGAAGTAAATGCTTTTGGTCGGAAGTATGTTCCCGACAATTACGTATTTGTATTTTTGATCAGAGGAACAAGGCATACAACTGTGGCGTTGGAAATATAATTAACCGCACATGCTCTTATGACAAGTGCAAATATGACATGAGTCAGGATAACCCCTGAAACTATAACCATAAACACCGTAATAATATGTATCTCATGTAAGCCTATGGTCGTTTCATTTGACACCATTATATTATATCCTAAGCACTTTTCCTAAGTATAATCAGTCTTTTATTCTAAATATTTAGTATGTAACCACGAGTAACAGCTAGTCATATAAATAAGAATTAATAAAATAAAATGTCTTGTTAAGCGTAAATCACATTAAATTTAGATATATGAAAATATTATTTTTGTCTACATTAATATCACACAAAAATACTACCTTGAGCCTTTATGGAATTCATCCTGACGAAGTTCTTAATAGTTTAACTATACATGTCTAGTATATATCTAAAATTGAAAGATAATTGAATATCTTTTTAATATTTCAGGAATGTCATATATTTCGAATAGCATGATAAGCATTTTTTTCATGACTTTGAAAATGTTTTATATTTTATAGTCTAGCTTAATTTTAATAAACAACTGCAATATAAATATAATATAAACAATATAAATTCGATTGAAACAAGTGTATTTAGAACATTTTTGAACGATAACTGTTCAATTGGCATGAAAACAGTTTTCATACTAAATTTGGATATCCAATATGTTTCCTGCACGAACTCAATAAACGAATCCACCAGAACAAACACACAATCGTACGACCAACGATGATCCTGTGACGAGATTAATTGATGGGACCATTTAACAAGTCTTCTCTAGTATTAATTTTTACCTAAAAGATAAACTAGATGTAATTCTTTAAATAATCTTGACTTCAAAAATTTATTAAAAAAACAATTTTTTGGCACTTGATAAAATAATTAAAATTTCCTCATAGTTAATATATAAACCTTAATATTTCAAATAATATCTTTAAAATTTATGTGCTTTTTACTTATGGTAAGAAAAACCACAGACTGGACGGACAATTCCATTTCTCTTCGTTTTCATCTATTTTCATAAGGGATAACACCGAAAAGATTAAGTTAAAAACACCAGTAATTACAGTCTGTAATTACAGTTCATATGAAGCAGGAAATTGAAAATTAATTTTTAAGTTTAAAACGTTAGGACTTGTTAAGAAAAATGCGACTATTTTCTTAATACAATATATTGTAGGATTAGTAAATATAAATTGTTTTGTTTCATATAAAACTATTCTTAGTATAAGTAGGTAGTATAGATAACCACTGATGTTTGTCCACACCTTACCGAGTAGCAGAGTGCCTATTTAGTTCACCCTAAAATTTTAGACCTTATATAACAAATAAATGGTAACTTAACGAGAGTTATCTTTAAGTGTTCACAATTGAGTCGTCATATGTAATCCACATAAATCTAATTCTTCTCTAGAGCAATATATAAAAAATTTAAATGAGACTCCAAATTTGATAACAGAAAAAATCTACAAAGGAATACAAGATCCAAAAGGCCATTGCAGAGAAGCACTGAAATTAAAGATTAAATAATTGATCTCTTAATGACGATTTGAATTAATATGAGACTCTTTGCAAAAACTTATAACTTATGATTTAGCAGTTACTGAACATTTAACTGTTGCATTTTAAAGGGTATCGCAGATTAAATATGACGTCTGCTGTAATAAATACCTTCGATGACGACTTACGTGATAACATGGACATTTATGCAAAATTTCATGACATTATAGTATTTTCGTATGTTGGAGTGGTTTAGAACATGAAAGTGCTGTAGGGTGCAATTTTGAAAATAAAGACTATATTCATTTCATCTTAGTATTATGTAATTTATTATGTTTTAAAATTGTGCTGAGATAATAGTTTCTATACACTTTGGTAGTGTTTGTGGAATTTAACTTCAATGAATTAAAAGAGTGAAGTTATCCCCTCTCTTTCTCGTGAAAATTAATATAATGTTTATAGAACAATCCATGAAATGTCGTCACAAATAGTCAGTGGGAAATATCTTCTCCTTACCTGATACTTAGTGGCAAACATAATGTCACATCAGTAATTTATATTAATATTATATACAGACCCTAATATTCTCTTCAAATGTGAACTACGAATAATTTTAAACAAAACCTGTAGAAAACTTGCACATCATGCAACCACTTCAATCCATCGGAACATTTACTGACAAAAAAAAACTATAATTGATAAGAAAAATAAGTTTGATAGTATTGCCGGTTCAGTACCTAAATAAATCTTGTATTACTATATTTAGATCTGCGCAATATTTAACAATTTCGTAATATAATTTTCTAGTCATACCTTCAGAGGGATTTTAATACTACGTTAAGTGAAATTTTAAGATTTTCTTGATGGATACTTCAATTATTAGCAGTAAACTGATTTATATTGAAAATTAGTCGTCACGATATCATTTTAATAAAAAAGTAAATAAATATATTAAGTTATATATAAAAAAATCTTTTTTAAAGTTATAAACCATTATTGAAATTCTTTTTGAAAATATTTCTTGTTGATAGTGTAAATTAAAAGATAACCAGATGTACAATAAGACTATTATACATTCTGCCAATACTATTATAAAAAATTGTGTAGACAAAGAGCCAAGTATTTGGAGTTAATGAACCATGAAGCATAACAATGGCTAGGCAATGGCATTTACGATATTGATAAATCAGAACCAGAGATTCTTATTGTTTTATTAATTTTTTTTGTTTAAACTGATGGCTCTACTGACGCCCTAAACACAGCAATCTATTCACCCTCGCATAAACAGGTCGCTGTCGATGACACAATAATTAATACAAATACTTGTAAAGTGTCCAGACGCCTGGTGTGTGGAACGTGCTCAGGACGTCGGATAGAGTGGAGCACTATCCAATGAATTCGTGTTTGGTTGCTTTCATTATTTCTCTATCTCGTATTTTAAAACATTTCCTACGCATCATCTCCGCCAGTACATTTATAGAATAGCGGTATTGAGCCCATGAATATCCTCTAGTCATCCTGGTTAGCTCACACAGCAAGTAGGTTCGTCTTCCGAGTACGGAAGAACCGCTTCTCATTGAAAATTTAGGCCGCTCACGTAAATGAGCAACCAACCGGGAACGCCGGGCAGTGAATGTAGTACCTGTACGAACAGGCTTTAATTATGGTGATGTGTTAAATTTTAACTTCCTTTGATTGGTCACTTCTCAGTTAAACAGGCAATCACCTCTGGAGGAGGCTCAGGTTGGCTCAAAACTAGATGTATGATTGAATAGACAATGTACCGGAGCCGTGGTTTCCGGACCTGTGAGTTTTGAGCGACGACGACGAGTTCAGAAGCGCTACTTGCAGTTCTCGGAACATTAGATTTTCCTCACTAGAGATCAACGCAGGCCGGAAATAGTTGTTGGTAGGAACCAGGAAAAGGATAAAGCACATGGTAAAATAGGAAGTCTCGAAATGATAATTGGTGCCAGATACGTCTGTGGCATCACCAAACCAGTTCATGAAATAAGAATCTCAAAAACAAAAGGTCGTGGTGCCGATAACAAGCAATACAATTTAATTTTAAATTTAAAAATCTAACTGTAAACCTGTCTTAGAGTATTTATAAAATCTAACTATTTTTATATGTATATATCACCTAGATATTAGGATAAACCTCAGATGAAAAATATGTGATCCTATGCACTGAAAATTGTCGAACATGTAGCCCTTATAGTTTGGGAACATAAAATCAGTGACCTGCGTGTTTACTGTCCTTTAACAAATGTGTAAAAACCTCGATAACTTCTCACCATAAAATCTACAAGGCCTGTCTCTGCATCTCTGTTTATGGGCTTTTACGTATCTAACATTTATGTTGCTGATTTCTGTTATGCATTATATAAAGGAGGAGTTTCCCTATGAGTTAGTTAGTATTTTACCGTGGATTAAAAATTTTACTGAATATTATCACCTAAAAATACAAAAAATTACTTATTGCCAATATGATTTGTTTAGTGGCCAAATATTATTACGAAATTTCTATACTATTATTAGTTACCTGAAAAGTATAAATCCTAATAATACTATAAATTCAAAAGTGCCTTCGTTTATTTACTTTCCGTTCACGGGTAAGCTATTCAACCAATTGTACTAAAATTTTCCTTGGATATTCATACGGTCATCTTTTCCAGCTACGCTGCTATTGTCTTATAAATAGCGAAAAATCCCATATTGATCCTTTAAGCTGTGAAATATTAAGTAAAGAGCCCGTCAGATGCCAAACAACTGGCCTGTGTAAACATTGTTTTAAGACAGCTCAACCACATATATTAATTGACCCACAGTTTTCAGTTTGTTCACATTTATAATTTGTAAACTCTAATGAGTAACTATTAGTTTCACGCCATTTTCAGTTTTCACCAATTAAGTAAGTACTATACCTAAGAAATCAACCTTATAATGACGTAATTATGAGATGGACAGAATTTGACTCCGAATACTCCTTTTAAAAAAGGCGGGAAAAACTACTAAATTAAACTTCGTTGGACCTGCTTTTAACTAGTTTCAACTGTACATTTTCAGGAATATTTAACATATCTTTTAGTTTATAAATAAACAATTAAATATCGTCTGTTAATGCTATTTTAGCAATATATTTTTGTAGCAAACATAAATTATTAGATATCAAATAAAACGTTACTATCTAACCTTTATTATAAATTAAGGACATTTATAAAACTTATCTGAGTAGTACTTTTAACACAAATACGACCATATCTGTTTATGTATTTATATTTTTATCGGGAACAACGAAAATTAGATATTGAACAAACAATACTAAGACCTGAGTACATTACAATGACCGAAACATACACATTTTAACATTTCATTGTTTGTGGCAAGAAGGCAAACTCCATATTGGCGTGGAAAATATGATTTACTGGAACCATACGTTCCCATACAGGAGCAAAACCTACGAAACTGCGTACTAAGCCACTGATAACTGCTAATACATCTATAGAAATAAAATTATATCTGTATACTAACACCCTGAAATATATGAATGAAGCAGAAGTACATTTTTGCTTATCATTGCTTTCTCTATTAGATAAAAACAACTTAACCCTTTCCGGGCCAGGCGGCAATATATTGCCGCCACAGATCGTGTCTGAAAAGTGCCAGGCGGCAATATATTGTCGCCTTGATATTCGTCGTTTTCTTAAATAAATACGACGTCAAATGATTAAAGTTTTATGTTTTTTTATTCCCTGGTATATTTGTAGATAATTATTATGAATATCATTTTTATTTTGGAGGTCTATGCATTTTTATTTCGTAATTGTCACGTGACATTATCAGCTGACTCGATCTATTGTTGTTAATTCTTTATGCTTTAGTGTAATCGTACTATTGTATGCTGGATTCTCCTTTATTATTTTATTTTGTGGTTTTAAATATTAGTAGTGTTAGTAGTTACGTGCTTAGCTATTGTTTGTAGTAGTTACAATGACTGACAATTTGCGATCTCACGGGATTGTAAGTAGCATATTTGTAAATAGAAAAAGTGTAAGTAAATTTAAAATAAAATTGTGTAAATATTTCTTGGTAAATAGTGTTTTTAACTGTATTGAAAATGTTTATGGATCCTACAATCATCTGTTTACCGGTAAATCAATAATGTGAATATTTATTTTAAGTTTCTTGCAGTGTAAGAGTCAGTTGCTTTATCACTTGTTGCGAAGTACAATTATGCGTCTTTATACAAAATGTGTCATAAACAATTTATTTATGAGAGAAATAACACAAAATTTTGTATGGTTGTTCCTTTATAAATGTAGAATATAATAAAATAGCTTCCCACGGTAAAATTATTTTTCCTTTTTTACTTATTTACAAAAAAAATAAAAAAATGTTTATGTAATCTATTACAACACTATTTTTTTTAAATTTTAAATTACTTAAAACTACATTTATATATTTATTGTTGATAGTATACATCTATACGAGTAATTTGGTGCAACCTTTAGGTCATTCTCTAATTGTTATGAAAAGTTATAAATTTTAATCCTAGAGACTGCAAAATCGCCAATTTTAGCCTGGCACTTTTGACTAGTCACAGGGGATGATATGTGAAAAAATTTTTGCAACATCTCATATTTGGTCCTGGCCCTGAAAGGGTTAAAAAGCTTTTGTATATAAAAATATATTTAATTCAACATATACAGCTTATATTTCAGTTTAAAGTTAAACTTTTTTAAAGTAACAAATAACGTTCGACTTCAAACTTTATGATATATTGAGAATAATTTAGAAAAATAACCATAATCCACATGTCAAATATATTTGATGCACTAAAAACTCAAAACTTTCTAACCTTAGAGTATTTAAAGAGTAGTTGGAGTCCCTCATAGAGCGCAGGATATTGTTCCCAAATATGCTAGGACAGGTGTTTGGAATAATTAAATTAAAAAGAAAGCTTGATATATTTAAACTTTATATAGGTAAAAAAAACTAAAAATCGAAATAAATATTTTTTTGATCTATATAGTACAGAAGTATATCATGTGTACAAGAGGACAATCAGGTTGAATGATTGTAACCCGTTGTATATTTTGACTAGATTAGTCGAGTCACAAGACTTACATAGCTGTAATATCAGTGATAACCAACTGAAAAATATCATGAAGAAACTTTCTTTTATTATATTTTAATCAACTACTGTTAGGAAATACCAGTTTTATTCTTTTAAAACAATGCAAATCACAGTAATCTTTCCATCAACCTCACTTTGAATATAGACAATGAAGATACAGTAAGAAAGCTAGTCGATAATTAATGTACATAGCACTTCCTTGAATAGTCGGAAATAAATGGATGAACTCAAAATAATACTACCCAAGGTATTCAGTATACGAAATAAATATGTATTAAAATACATTTTTATCGTTGCATAGGTAATATTACTCTTTAAAATATTTACATTAAAATATGACTGGATTTTAGACCTTTGTGAGTGATTCTATTTATTACTTTTTATCCTGATCTAGCTCTCTCCTCATTTTGTTTTCAAAGCGTGAAGTAGTAAAGCTTTTTCGAAAAAAATCAGCTGAAATTTAAAATACTTTCTCTGCAAAGTGAAAAAAAGGTTTACTTAATGGATGTATTCGTCAAAAGTTAAATTCCTGCAAATACAATCCACGCTTATTACAACTGTTTGTTAGATTTTTGCACTATTATTTAACAAAGTATCCTCTATTTATAACTATTAATAGCATCATGCATGCTTGGTCTGTTGAAGAATAATTTTAGCAATTAATGTTTAGGTGAAAGGTCAAAATCTATAGCAGATTCAGATAAAACTTAGCAATTATAACTACTAAGTGTAAAACACTCAGGAAATTGATGTACATAAGTATTTCTTTTATTATTTGTACATCTTTAAACTAAAATTCACACTTAACTAAAATAAATTTGTTGCTAAACATTTATTTATTTTCTTTTACAAGCTCTAATAATACCATTGGGATTTGACTCAATTCTCTGTTTCGTAATTAATTAACTACTTATGTCCCAAACCTGGCTCAATACAAAGGCACCATAAGGATTGGCATTTGATCTTTTAATCCATACAAAGACTTAAACAAATCTTCTCCTAATTAACATTAATCGCAATAACTTCTATTAACGGCATTATAAAAAATAACAATTATTTTACTTTCGTTCAAGAACTACGATTTAAGTATTTTGTAAAGTATTGATTATTCTACCAACCAGTTTATTTTAAGTAAGGGCTAACTTTCAGACCTTTGAAAACAAAAGTGTTCATGTTTGGACCGTAGAGCTGACAGTAGATGTTTGGGAGGTATTGTTAAGTATATCTGGTGTATGGAAGACGTACGAAAATTTCAAACATAAACATTTTTTTAACAGAACAAAACTAACATACCTCAAAACTAAAAGTCCAACATGTATAGAATATACGTCATAAAGAAATGTACTACAGGATCTACAGGTTTAAAAATAAAATACTGAACACACTGTAAAGCTCCTCAAAATTCATGTTGTTCAACATTTAAAACAAACCTTAATTTAAATGTAGAATAATCTCATAACAATTCTTATCTTATACAAAAAATTCTCGTGTCACAATGTTAGATACCTTACTTGTCCGAAACGGCTTTCCAGATCTTTACCAACTTTATATACATAATCAGTGGGTTTGAGAATCGACTATTATCTACGAGGTATGGCTATTAAATAACGGGACTGACGCTGCAGTGGAACGAGTGCGCATGCGCCAACCAACAATGACCAACAGCTGTGTAGTTTGAGACTTCCTCTTCAGAATGCAGTTAGTCTCGTTTCTGTAAACAACATCGTTGTGTCATAACCTTCATTTATGTAAGTGTTGTTATTTTGTTTTGCCGGAAAAATGGATAGCGTAATAATAGGGCAATGAATTGTTAATTAATTTCACGTTAAACTTGGAAAACCCGCTACCGAAACCTATAATTTACTAAAAGAAGTGTATGGCAGTGAATTTTTATCGCGGACTCGTGTTTTTGAATGTTTTAAGCGTTTTTAAGATGGTCGACAAGACGTGGAAGATGATTCGCGGCCAGGTCGTCCTTCAACATCAAAAATGGAAGACAAAGTCGAAAAAGTTGCTAATTTGATTCGGTCTGACCGACGATTAAGCATTTGTGCAGTTGCTGAATCTGTACCCATTGATAAAGAATGGCAAATTTTACATGACAATTTGAACATGCGAAAAGTGTGTGCAAAAATGGTACAAAAAATTCTTACGATTGATCAACAAGCAGCTCGTAAAAATGTTTGTACTGACACTTTGAATGCCATTGAATATGACCCAAATTTATTGGAAAGAATAATAACATGTGATGAATCGTGGTTTTTTACTTATGATCCGGAAACGAAGCGCCAATCCATGCATTGGAAGACGAGAGCCAAAAAAGCAAGAATGAGCAAGTCAAAATTTAAAGCAATGATGATTGTTTTTTTTCGACATTCGTGGGATTGTGTACCTTCACTGGGTTCCTGAAGGTTAAACAATTAATCAACATTAATATCTTGAGGTACTTAATAAACTACGTGAAAGAGTAAGAAAAAAACGACCCGAAATGTGGAAGGACAAATCATGGATTTTTCATCAAGACAATGCTCCAGCTCATTCCGCGTTATCTGTCAAGCGGTTCCTGACCAAGTACAGCATCCCAGTGTTAGAACATCCACCTTACTCGCCAGACCTAGCACCATGCGACTTTTATCTTTTCCCTAAGGTGAAATCTGCATTGAAAGGTACAAGATTTGAATCCGTAGAAGCTGTTCAAGAAAAAGCGGCAAGACTCCTGAAAGAGTTGACAGAAGATGACTTTCAGCATTGTTTCCAACAATGGAAAATTCGCATGGAGCGTTGCAGGGATAGAGAAGGGGTGTATATTGAAGGTGATAATAAGCAATTATGTTTAAAATGAAAATAAATTTTTTACAATATCAGTCCCGTTATTTAATAGCCATACCTCGTATTTTTCATTTCTGAGAAGTGTTCAGGGTGGTCCATCAATTAAATTTAGAAGATCACAGTTTTCAAAGCGCCTGCATATTAGAAACAGCAAATACCAGACACTTACGGTATTTGTATAGCCAAAGACTATTTGAAGGTGATAAGTTAAGATGTATATTTGTGTTTAAAATAAATTATGTATGGTTAAATTTAAAGCATGAATTTTAGACAACTTTATAATAAAGTACATGTACGTGTACCTTGTGTCTTTTTATATCTTTTATTTTTACAGGACACCTCAACCTACAAAAGAATTTAAATCTTCTATAATATTTATTATAATATTAATTTAAATTTTTTTATATGAGCAATAATTAATTACTATCACTAATTTTAATTTTTTATTAAACGTTACTTGAATTATTGTGTGTCTGTTAAATTAACTTGATTTTCAACCATTCATACGACTGCCTTGATATGTGATATGGATATTCTTAAGGTTCCTGGGACTAACATATGCATATTATTTTTTCTAAAATCCCTCTGGGTTACACACCACTGGTTTTTAAAGTAACAACATAATCCTTCCAAAGTACAGAAAAATTCAGTAAAAGACCATTTCTAATGTTACTAACTGTTCTGTTACCAGGCTGTGTAAACATTGTTTAATTTTAAATTTGTTAACATTAATAGTGAGTGAAAATATTTTTAACGTCGTTTTAGAGTTCAGCGATTAGGTAAGTACTTATCTATTATAAAAAATATTCCAAAACATAAGATGGTCGGAATTTGACACCGAAGACTCCCTTTGAAGCAGTCGCTAAGATCTATGCTAGATGAAAATTCGCTGGACTGTGCTTTTGACCTAATGTACTAATTCCAGCAATAAATGTACTAAAATATTAACAATGTTTTTAAGTTAAAAAGGAAACAAAAGTGTAGTGTCATTGTTAACTCACTTTTAGCTGACCATATTAATAAAATATTAAGTATTAAATCTAAAAGATAATGTTTTATCCAACATAGTAAGCTAGGATAGCCATAAATATAAACTTTTAACGTATTTTCTTGATCGTAGCACCAAGGAAAACTCAGCATTGGCGTCGGAAATAAAATTCACTCAAACCAGTAGTGGTTATACTTATGGAACGCCTACTAAATTGCGTGCAAAGGAGCGGGTAAGAGCTAGACGTGCAGATAAAAGAGACAATGTAGTCTGAAATTTACTTTACATTTAAAAACTGTTATTAATCCTAAATGATTTGTCTTTTTACAAAAGTGGGGTTATCAAAGCTGTGGATGTATATATATATATATATATATATATATATATATATATATATATATATATATATATATATATATATATATATATGGATAAAAGGAAAAATCAGCAATAAAAACACTAATATAATAACAAATTACAATGACAATAAATAAAGCAGGTTAAACAGTTTCTTTGATATTCAGAAGAAGGGAAACTCAACATTAGAGTCGGAAATATAATTCACACGAACCAGAGTATTCATACAGGTTTGCACCGTAGGTTGTAGAAAAGCATCCCCGTGTTTAAGTATTACTTGTCACACGGACTGTTATATAAGGCATGCTCTCGAGTGGGCAAACCATTCAGTGCGGTTATGTTAGCTAAAGATTAGCTAGCAAAATATATTGTAGAATGCATTGCGCTAAGGGATTCATGTTGTAATTAGTATATTATGATATGTTTCATATATGATAATTAATTATCTACACAAATTATATTTAGCAAGAAAATATGAATGTTTAATGGTTTGTAACATTTATACTCGTCATACCTAGTTTACAGCGCTCCATGCTTACACCACATTCGCAAATACTAATAAGAATTTATACTGCAAAACATCGTTTGCCGGGTTAGCTTGTAATTAAAACACTTTTCAGGTAATGTTACACATTACTGTACGTTCCTAAAATGTTAAACATAGGCCCTTTATGCATGGAAATGCTAACACTGCACAGTGTGGTTTAACATGTATTTGTAGACAATAGATCAAGTGGAGTTCAGCTTCTAACCTTTGTGTGGACAACGGTATGTTTTCCGAAGATTTTCTAAACACATCGTCTTTTGGCTAAAGTTGCTGTGACATGCTGGAACTAACAAGATGTTACAAGGGAATGCTTTGATGTGGGAGTCACCGCGGTCTGTCGACACTGCTCTACTCTGGGCTCCTGCTATCGGTCTCCGTTACGAGCGACGGGACGTTGGCCAAGAACAAACAATTGTCAATAATCACACCATTTAACATTATTAATGCAAAGGGATTAACAATTTTGTATATATATATATATATATATATATATATATATATAATATATATATATATATATATATATATCATTGCTAGAATAATAAATCATGAACTAAACCTTTTTTTGAAAATTCTTTGATTTTACACACAGTATTAACCATCTTCAGTGTGAACATTAACCTCTATTCAAATAATAAACAAACAACTAAGTATACACATGTGAACCATTTAAACATATGTTAAATTTATATGACACAGTTGTAATTTTGCTTACTATTCTTTGTATAATATATATTAAAAGATAGGATTTGTTTTATTTTGTAGCTTGCTATTTAATATGTTGTGAGGATCTTTATTATAATTTAGACAAATATATCATTCTTCTTTCATGTTTTATTTTTCTCCTTTCCTTTCGATATCCAACATTTCCATGTTCTTTTCAATATTTTTGTAGTTATTTCCAGTTTCTAGTTATGTTGTTTATAACTACAAAAATATTAGACTTTAGAAATTTAATTACACGAAATTTCACTCTTTGGACATTGATGTCTGTTAACATTTAAAAATTTATTTATTTTATATGAAATTTAGTTTCATATATGTAATCACTGCAAATCCTTATAAACCTCGTACAGTATAGTATACAATTAGTATACATCTTCCTTTTTGTTTTAAGAAGCGCCTGTTCCCTTTGAGCTTTATTCTGCCTGACTTCATGGCCACTGGCCTGTGCAAGGATGTTATCAAACATAAGTGGGAGAGTCGATTTAGTGCAAGGTTGATGGTAATAATAAAACATGCAACGGTCATAGATAGGATTCGAAACTGAGCTATCGCTAACGCTGATTCAAAGTCTAGATGGCTCGACCATCTGCACGTTCAATCTTTAGAGAGAGATATATATGTTTTCATAGATGTGTGAATTATTAGAAATGATCCATTTAACATAGTCTTTGTAGTATAAGAAAACATAAATAGAAAATTATACAGCTGTGTGAAAAGTGTTTCTTTAAAATAAATTAAAGCTTTCTATAAATGTTTTATAGGGCAAACAAATTGCTCTCCGACATTACTGTCTAGAGAAAGAATATACATGTGTTATTAACTATGGGAATTTTGTTTTATCGGTAATAATTTAACTTGTTTTTCGATATTAGAAACATAACGATCTGTTTCTTTATACGTATATAACAATCTAGATAACAATAGATATTTTATGTTGTTAGTAGAACAATACAATGTTCTACTTTCTATGTTTACTAAATTTTAAGTTTAAACGAAATAACTCTAGTCAGGATATTGCGCATTCTATGATGCTAAACAATTTCTTTGTCGCAAACAACAAATAGACATTTGGAATTCTTCATCGCTTGGGTCTTAAGTTATAACGGATTTATTAAAAGTTGGAGGAATTACAAAAATATTACACATCACTGTGTGTGTCTTTATTATTCTTTTATATATTATATATATATATATATATATATATATATATATATATATATAGATAACATAATTTTTATATTGATAAGACATGGCATTAATCAGAAATGATAGTATTTATACACCTAATGAACTCTCCTTTCTGATTAAAATTAGAACACATTCTTAAAGTTTGCAAGAAATATCTTATGCATATGATATTTAAAACAAAGTAAAAACAAGCACGCATTGTATATATTTTTATATATGAGAGAAGGTTTTTGCTATGCCCATTGATATAACTCGTCATCAGGCAACGCTACAAATGGTAAAGTTTTAAATGTGCCTGCACATTATAAACTGCAATTATGATACAATTAGGTATCACAATAGATGGATTCAAACACTATTTGAAGACACTACGGTACGACACAATTTTTTTCTTTAAAACATATATTCTTTAAAACAATGTTGAACATAAATTTTAAGTGTTAGACCGCTTTAAAATAAAGTTCATGTAGAATGGCTACAAATATAAAATTTTGACAGATTTTCTTGATCTTGACAAGGCAAACTGTGCATCGGCGTTGGAGATTTAATTCACCTGAAATAGAAGTGCTCATGCACTATCAAAGCTTATTAAAAGCGTGCATAGCCGAGGAAAACAATTAGTATTCATATATTTTTAAATTACAGGCATTGATCAGGTAGGAGTAAAATAATAACGGCCATTGCAAATTTTCTTGTTATTGGTTTTATTAAAATTGCATTTTACTACTTGTTTCTATCACTCTTATAGGAATAAAAACAATTGCTTTCTTTGTCTACTATAAATTGCAATACGAACTCAAGCTTTATATCGGTATTAGTAAATATCTTTAAAGTAAAGTTTAAATGTTAAATATAAACATGGTATGGTAATACCAAGATTAATGTTGTTCTATGCCACTCCATGGGATTCGACAGACCATTAGCGAACATTTTTAAATTGGTAACCATAAATATAACTACAAAAAAGAAATAGAAATTAATTTGTAAACTAACAAATTAAAATCGAATATTTCAACATGTAACATAGTAACAAATGTAGCCTAACTGACCATAAGACTTAATGTATGAGAAAGTTTTAATGCATTATTTTAATTTAATATGGTTTTTTATTTATGTATAGTCAATAATGATTTTTATGATGTTCTATGTTCAGTCTATCCATGGAATTTGGTTGATGGTCATGGAAGTCTATCGCTCATTAAGCTGTCACGAACATTTCTTTTGTTTGCCATGGGGACGTTTGGTGGGTTTAAGAGAAAGCTGTGTTTACAAGTACTGAAAAGTATTGGCTTCTACGGCCTCCGTTCCTGGTTTATTAATCCACTTAGCTTTACCTAATGTGTTTAACGAGATGGTCCACATATCATATTCTGTTTACTGCTGTATTTCTTACATTGACAAAACATTAATACGTTTTTTAAATTAATTAGTTATTAGTTTATCACATTAATCTACCAATGGAAAACACATACATATTTTATATCCCTATACTGTGGCCATGAAGTAATACAGTCTCTATCAAACAATCAGTTAACATAATTAGCTGCATTAATATTATTTTATAAAAAAATAAATAGGTTACACCGTATAAGTATACAAATAGCTTCTCATTATGTTACAGGATATTTCGTTACTGTTAAACTGAGTCCAATGTTAATATTTTACTATATTGCATGAGAATATACATTTTCAGGGATACAACAGGATTTTACAATGTTAAATAAATTTTACATCAATCCCATTTCATGTTATTTGATATCCCGTTTTCTGGGAATCAAGACCATATTTACACTCTATTAATTTCATAAACTGGTTAATATTGAAATTGTGCCTGTAAAATAATCGATCGCTGCGATAATTTTGGTTTCGCAATATAAAATGATAATTATCTCTCAAATAATTATTCTAATAGCTTGGCATCTTTAAGACCTACCGTTAGACACGCAAATAAATGTTAAAGTTGCGTCAGTTAACTTTATATATGCCCAGTTTGTAAAACCAGTTTGGGTTTACAAAGGGAAAATCAACAGAGGACGCTCCCATTGACGTAACTAACTTGATATACGGTAGCTTAAACAATGGTAAATTGACAACAGGTATTTTTGTTGACTTTAAAAAGGCTTTTGAATTGGTAAATCACAAAATACTCCTAAATAAACTTGAGTCAGTCGGTATCAGAGGTTCCGCCTTAAGCTGGTTCAATAGCTACTTAACTGGGAGAAAGCAAAAAGTGAGATTAGGTAACCACCTTAGTACTCCCTCAATAATTAGGACAGGAGTGCCCCAGAGTTCCGTTATCTCTGCAACTTTATTCTTAATTTTTATAAATGATTTGTTACAAACTAATTTTAAAGGAAAATTATTTGCATTTGCTGATGATTTGGCTTTATTTTACTCTAATTCTAATGTAGATTGCTTGGGAGATATTATGGCTCATGATATCGCAAAATTACAAAATAGGTCTGAAGCTAACAGAACAATAGTTAATGTTGACAAAACAAAGTATATTAATTTTAGCCTTTCAGATTACAACATTCCGTTCACTTTAAAATTTCATTATTATAATTGTAGTTATATTGATTGCAACTGTCAACATATAGAAAAGGTCAATAACATTAAATATTTAGGTATAGTCTTTGACAGTAGCTTAACATGGGATAACCATATAAGCGACCTTCATAAGAAATTACGCATGACAATAAGAAAGTTATATTTTTTTAACAACTGTTGTGATAAAGAACTATTAAGAACATTATATTATGCACTAATCCATTCACGGATGCAGTATGGAATAAATTGTTGGGTGGGACGTTTAAATTGTTAAAATTTTGTTATTGTTATTGATGAGTTACTATTAGTTTAATTGTTGTTATTCTGTGTTGAGTTATTAATATAATGAATACCGACATATATATTGTATATGATCTACAGTAAAATGAGTTAGTGCACTCAGTAACAAGAAGGAAGGAAAAGTTATATATTTGTTATTTCATTATTAATTTGTTACATGTGTTGAATGATATATTGTTGGTTTGGTACGGTAATTGTTAAAATGTTATTGTTATTGTTAAGATTTTATTATTATTATTATTTTTGGTGTGTTACTAGTAGTTTAATTGCTGTTATTTTGTGTTGAGTTATTAATATAATGAATACCGACATATATATTGTACATGTTATACAGTAAAATAAGTTAGTGCACTCAGTAACAAGAAGGAAGGAAAAGTTAGAATTGGATTAGCTTACCCAGATAGAGGTTAGTTACACACAACACAATACTTGTATCACTTGTATTAATCACAACTATTACACAATCACAACTATTAATTTTCACAACACAGCCGTTTGTGGCAGTTTCAACAAAATATAAGAAAACACAATGTGGATAGGATAGTAAATTGTAAATGGATAGTTTAGTATTTATTTATGATGAATTGTGTCACTAAGTATCCAGAATGATGCCGGCTAATGAATGCATGACTGAGTCAGGCACAATTTGGACAACCTCTGTCGGAGAGCAGAGCTGAACTTTGCTCTCTGAACAGGTTGGACAACCAATGAAAATAAAATCACTGTTGGCCGGCGTTATTCAACAATATTTGGATATTAATACAAACCTAATAGCTCTGGTTCACGTCAGTAGTATTAAAAAATAAATGAAATAAAAAGAAAACACTACAATTGGAGGCTCGATTTAAATAACTACTTAAGTTTCTGGACTCTAAATTAAGTTTCTAATATTATTGTTAAATTATATCACTGGCCACACTACTGGTAATAGTGGTCAGTAAATTCCGAAAAAAGTTATACTTTGTAAATTATTGATGGAATAAATTATTATTATTATTACTATTCTGCGTATTCTATGTAAGAGTGATCATGAACTACGTTAATCTTGACTTCTTCTTCAGTCAGCCCACTCTTGTAGTGAAGAGAAAAGAATGAATACATCCAAAATTGTCCTAATGTGCCACTGAGATCAGAAACATGGGAGTTTCTGATCTCACTGGGTCAGGTTTATTAGCTTAGTTAAGGTTAGAATGAGTTAGGTGTTACATAAGGTTGGGTTAGGTTATGTGAGGCTAGGTAATGAGATAAACTTAAGTTAGGTTCGTAATATTTTAATACTCCTATATACTATGATATTTTACGCAATCAGGGCCGCATTTACATATTTTTACAGGAGGTTGGCAACCCCTAAAATTGCCGCCCCCTTTACAAATCTCAGCTCCGGTAATTTAAACAGTACGTGCTGTTTTTAATTAGTTATTAAAAAAATCCAGAAGGTCTAAATGATAATTATTACACTTGGGGATCCTGTATCACTGATAGAACTAAGGTTTGTAATCTATGTTTTACTAAAAAGGTAAGAACAACGCAAAACAGTTATTCATCTAACATTTGTTTATTTATATATGTTGATTTGTGTTAGTTTAAATAAATGTGCTACGTTTATTTTTATGCATCTATCAGATGGAAAATGTCTAACCTTAAAACTTAGCATTTAATTTCATACAACAATGAAATATTATTGCATCTGGTTATCTTTTCACTTAAAACCATTACAATAATAAATTAATAATATAATAATAATTACAAGACCAAATATTCAAGTTTAAAATCATATCATTTAACTGGTAATTAATTAAACTTATTGTTATGTATTTTGAAATTTTACTGTATCCCTAGCGCTTTGAAAATATTACGAAAACATAACTTATTTTTTCCTATGCTTCTTTGTAAAAACTTAAAAATGACTTGATTCATGTTAAATATACAACAAAGTTAAAATTTTAACTAGTTTAAACAAAAATTTTGAAAGTTCCTACTCTTTTATTAGTACCTAAAATATGTGCTATATTATACTGAATAAATAAAGCAATTATATGTGAAAGGACGTACTTGTTTTGTGTATATCACTCATCTATCTAAACATGTGGAAAATGTGGTCAGACGCCAGTAATAACATTTACTAATTTAGTGTTGTATTTAGTTGTTGTATTTTGTAGGAGTTGCAGAGATTTGATTTATAACAATATAGCTTAGCTTCTTGATATTTAAAAAGGAATATGTATATTTATGCGATAATACGATAGAAAGGTAAAAACAGCAAACAATTTTATTACTAATCATATTTTAGCCACATATGTTTTATACCAATATTATTAAAATGATTTATTGTTATAATGCCATCATTGATTTCCTTACACCTTTTATAACACTATTAATTTTGTTCTATTTTTTTTCTATAGGTAATCTCTGTGAAGCACATCGTGGTTTTCAGTACTTGGAAAATTATATAATATATTTTTTTATATTTACCGTTGTCTTTCGCATATCAATCGAGAAGGCCTATTTGAATATCTCTCGAGTGTAACAGATGTACTTCGTTTACTTATCGTAATTACTCGGTTTCATAAGCTTTGCAGTCTACTTTATTTTTTATTATTCGCTTAAAAGTTATGTTTGGTCATTTGAAAAGCAAGGCATGTATATTTATTTGGACTTTGATACATCTATGTTCTATTACATTCAGTTACAGATATGGCTGTCAGTCTTATTGTGTATAGCGATTATATGTTTACTTATGTTACTGCGTTTTGGTAGACCAATAATAACTTATTATTACACAATAATAATTTCATTCAAATTGTTACGTTGGCTAATACCTGTATTAATCCTATACGTGATAACTCTTTATTTTTTAGCTTTCTATTTAAATCTATTATACAATGTTAGTTATGTACACTTTGATACAAAAATATCACAGAATTGTATATAACCCTACAGAGATTGCACAACTTCATGCAAAACTGTTAATATTTCTTAAGATTGTTTCTTTAGGTGAATTTATGTAAATTGATATTATAATATTTATATATTATATTAAAATTGCCTGTTCGTATAAACTGCAACATTCAGATAATATCAATTATATATATATATATATATATATATATATATATATGTATTCTTTTATCTCAATCAAACAAAATATTAAAAAGAAAAAAATAACTTAATATGGTTCCAACCACTGTTTAACCGTGCACTCAATAATTTAAGTAATTAATAGGAATTAAATTATATAAATGAATCTGAATTATATATTTATGTATTTTATAATATCTTAATTAAATAATACCTTAATATTTAGGTACTTTATAAACTTGATCAATTGTATTTATAACTTTCAATTCATTTAATTATGTTATAAGATTTTAACCGTTATAAGGTAGTTCTGTACCTATTGTTGTTTTACTTTTATAATATATCCTGAGTTCTGGTTGTTACCACCATGTTAAAAAATAAATGCCTTATTGTTAACTACACATAGTTTTTTTATGAGCTTTAAGTATAAACATATTTCTTAACACTACCTCTCCATGTTTCTGATAACTCATGATAGAAAGCTTTTAGCGATTTTATATTTGGTATAAATGCTCATCTTGGCACAACAATTATGAGATTATCACTAGAGTAACAATCGTAACACCAATGTAACCTGTTAGAACGTTTCTTTTTACATGGCGTTTTGTCATCAAATTCAATAACATTCTTCGTTTCTAAGACGAAACTATGTAAGAAATTTCAAATTTCTAGAAACTTTTTTATTAAGAGTTACCACATAGGCCGTCAACAGACAGAGGACAGTATGTCTTTCAGAAAACTATACCTGTTCAAATAATTGTTAAAATCAACTCAATGTTTTTTTCGAGTAAATATGTGGCAGAATATTTTTGCCTGTGCATTTATAATGAGTTACTTATAATCCACGGTTTCATACATTAGTTCAGCTTGAAATCACCAGAAGTCATTACCGGAATATACTAGTTGTTATAATATACTAATGTTTAATACATAAGATGACGTAGCTATTGTAGGAAGAGTTGATTCAATTTAAATCTTCCATTTAGATAAAGTTCACCTTCCTTTTAGTACAGCGTCTGGAAACTGGTGCTGTTTCAGACTTGAATTCTGGAATTTTTAGTCATGTTCGTCTGTAGGGGTTCAAAATAGTCAGTGAGATAGAATTAACTATTTACATCGTACCGAATTCAGAGACACGTACACTACAAAATGAAAAAAATTATAGTGTAACCTAAATGAATAGGTGTTGTTATTGTCCCGTCAGGTGTACAATGGAGTGCACTACGATCTATAAGCTCAGTGGATTACCTGAGATTTCTACGTATAACGTAGCTATGGGGGAAGAATTAATTCAGTTAGAATGTTAAATTTAGCTCAAGTTTACTTTTCTATTTGCCAAGTCTGAAAACTGATGTCACAGACTTGACTCATGTTCGTCTGATGATATCCAAGAAAGTATGTGACAGCATCAGATAAAAGACGTTGAACAAAGAGGAGGGTGAACTAGAGTTAAGCTCAACATTCACTGTACAAGATATCGCACAGACCTGCAGACAGTCGGACAGTTTTCTATTTTATCTGTTGACCCCAAATCCAGTAGTCTTCTTCATTGGACTAAGAAACACGAACGTACGGTGTATCAGGTCCCAAGTACCTTGTTGACAAAATAGAGTAATGCCTTGTATCAAAATAAATCCTTATACAAAATTCCAAGTCTCTGGGACCTTCTATCAAGATTTACCGCACAGGTGGCCAGACTTCATTGATCGTCCAATATAGTATATTTATTTGAGCTAACTTACATATCAATTACACTTGGAATCAACAAATAATTTTTCAATTATATTTGTTCATTGAATTATTTATTGTTTATTATTAATTAATACTAAAACATATCCTTCGAGTATAATTTCTGTTATGGTTGACCTAGATATTGCTCAAATCCTTTGATAATAAATTCGTTTCTTTACAGTATAATCGTTTCCAACTCTAAAAATACCCAGTAACATTTCAGCTTGATACTATATCAAAAAGATTAACAAATCACCTGCCCAACTGAAGTTTTTATTTGCTGGGCAAGTTTATTTAGTAACTCGATAAGTATTTTAACTGTGTGTTTATCAGTGCATGCTTACAATCAACACTTCTCACATATATTTGTCATTCAAATCATTCATTTGATTAACAAAAACTCATTACTCTTTTGTGGTTTACACGGACAGGACGCCTGAGAGGTTAATTCACATTTAACATAACTTTTTGAAGTAATTACTTATAAAAGTTACTTTTTGCCTCAAATTATTTACTTGTACTATTTAATACTATGGAAACCGTAACCTATATGAAATGTAATGAAAAGTTACCTAGAACGGGGAACTGCAGTATGCTGCGTTTGTGAAAGTGGTTTTCACTTAGATAAGAGTACCATCAAGTGACCGACTTAGAAGTCTCTTACAAAAGAAGCAAAAGGTAGTGGGTTTGTTAGAAGGTTACAGTTAGGAGAGATTGGAGTTCGAGCAGTGAAGCAACTAAAGATGTTAAGGATTTTGAGCTTATTAGCCTAGGAATACAACAAAAATCGTAAACAACGTTAACTAACTTCTTGACATGGAATGGAAGGTAGACAACACTGAAAGCTCCATTAAATGTCTTGTTGAAAAGTATGAAGAGCTGCTCAAGGAAGTTTAGAGTCTGCAAACCAAGAACCACGATCTTAAAAAAGCTATATTTTCATAAACAGAGGGAAGCGAACACAAAGGGCGAGCTGAGACATTAGCAGTGGAACCCGCCGACTTGGGCTAGTATGGGAGGCGACTGAACATATAAATACACGGGCTACAAATTAAAGGAAACCAAGGGCAGGGGGACATAGAAGCGGCGCTTAAGAATCTGGCAAGAGTAAATTGTGTGAAATATCGAGCAGGGTATGTGCGTCAGGCACACCGGCTACAGACGAGGAAATTGGTAAACCTCCTACAGTGTTGGTGCTGTTCCATTCCAAAACTGTGAGAGACACTTGGTTCAGTAAAGGAAGAAAAGCTGAGATAAGTACAGTTTATTTCAATGAAAGTTTGTGTCCGTGCTTTTGAAGTTTACTTAAAACAGCTAAGACTAAGGAAAAATTCACAACCTTGCATTCGTGTGGTTGAGGGGTGGGCGGGGTCCGGTGAAAATTATATATCTAAATATATCTGGGACACCCGTTATACATATATCTATATAGATGGATTATGACTTATAAACCACTCAGTTCAGCTTATTTCCATCTACCTAGGCCTATACCTATCATAGTTTATGAACTATTGTCTCCTTATTAGTGATCCACTTAAATGCACAAATTCATCTTAATATATTAATGTAATGAAAATTTAGTACAACCCTTTTAAAAATCTTTTTATTGACATATACGTGTTTCGGTTTTTAACCATCATCAGTGCACATTTTAACTTACATAATATAAATAAAATTATTTAATAATAAACAATTAAATATACACATGTTGGACTTTTAAACATATGTTAAATTTAAAAGACACAGTTGTTATTTTTGTTTATTAATCTGTATTTAATTTAATATTCAGATTTGTTATTTTTCAGATTACTATTTAAAATGTTACGAGGATCTTTATTACAATTTAGATAGATATTTAATTCTTCTTTTGTGTTTAATTTCTCTCCTTTCCTTTCGATATCTAAAATTTCCATGTTCTTTTCAATTCTTGTGTAGTCGGTTTCCAATAAGTGTTCAGCAAAACTTGATTTTATTGTACACATGTTATTTATTTTCAAAGCTTTTATTTTTTCTCTAAACCTTTTATTAAAATGTATACCAGTTTGCCCAATATAATAGCTTTCACAGTCACTGCAAGTTATTTTGTATACTTCGGATTGTTTTGTATAATTCTTGTTTATCATCATTTTGGTTCAGTTTGTTTTCAATAAGTTTAAATGTATTATTTCTTGTTTGGTAACTGATGGTAAATTTTGAATTTTGAAAGATTTTTCGAATGGCTTTGTTTTATTTAGTGTTGAATGGTACACATATATACTTCTGAATTCCTGCAGTATAAGGATTAGGTAGTATTGTGTTGGTTTCTTGTTTTATTCTTAATCATTTTGTCTACAATATGGGGTTGTTGTCCATTATTGACAGCTATGTATTTTATTATTTTAATTTCTTTAGTTTTATTCGCATCATTTATTAGTATATTTAACATTCTGTTTACCATTGAGTGAAATGCTGCTAATTTGTATTTCCAAAGATGGTTAGAGGATGATGGTATTAGAAGATCTGTTTGGGTTGTTTTTCTATAAATTTCCAAAGATTAGAAATGCTTATATCAAGAAAGTTAATTTTGACTTTTTGGATTTATTTATAAAACTTAATTGTTGGTGATATAGAATTGAGGAATGTTAAAAGGTGTTCTGCTTGGTTCTCATCTCCATTGAAAAGACATAATATATCATCCACATATTTAAACCAATAAATTATTTTGTCTTTAAATGTGTCACTCATTATTCATTTAGGATTAAAGTGTCACTCATTATTTTGTTCTTTTCTGAATTTTGCGTAAATATATATATTTATTTGCAAGAATCCTGAAAAAGGAGATCCCATTGCCAACCCATCTTCTTAATTGTAAAAGTTCTTATTGTATTAAAAATAATTTTGATTAACAATTTATTTTTTCAATGATAATATATCGTCAATTTCTGTCATATCTAGTTTATTGTATTTTATTAGATTATATTTAGGATTTGAATTGCTTCTTGTTTTGGAATGTTAGAGTACATGCTGTTAACATCAAAAGAAATGAAGAAAGAGTTTAATGGAATTTTTAATTTGATTTGCCAGATTACTTGAATTTGATATACTGTAATTACTTTTAAAATGTAATGTAGGTTTTTATTTTCTTATTAAAAAATATCTATACCTTGTAAGTAGGAGATTTACGAAAGTTTACTACTGGTCTAATTGGAATATCCGATTTATGTGTCTTTGGTTGACCTTTTAGTGTAGGAGCTTTTGGATTTGTCATTTTAAGTTGGTATTGCTCTGCTTTTGTTAAACTTTTATATTTAGTTATCGTGGCATTTTTATAAGTTTTGTGTATTCTTGAGTTGAGTCCTTTTTAAATTGTTAAGTTTGTTGCTGTCAATGAATGTTTAATTTTTTCTTCATATGGTTGACTGTCGATAACTTCTACAGTATTCTCTTTGTCAGCTTTAGATATTATACAATTATTTTCATTTAGTTTTCTTGATATGATATGTATACAACTTCATATCGTTGTTTGACGTTTTCATTGATGTAGGATTATGTACTTTTAAATTATTTTTGTCTAATACATGGACAAGATTATATCGGAAAGGTTCTTGGAGTTCTGTGTCCGTTTTTCTTATAGCTGTTTCTAAATTGATTAGATAATTTTTGACTGTTTTAATTTTATGGTCAAGAATTATATTATATTTGAGTGATTTGTCTAATAGGGCCAACTCCTCATGATTAAATTGCATAGATAATAAGTTTTTTTTTATTCTTGGGCAGAAATCTTCATTATCATCAAATATATAGTTTTGAATTATTGTCTTCCTGTGAGCTAACCAATTTAATAATATTCTTAAGATGAACTTGTTTTTTCTTTAAAATGATAGGTTTAATCCATTGCCGTGTATTAATATGAATTTCTTCAATTCTATCTTGGTGAAATGTTAATTTCATTTCTGTTCTAATTTCTTCTATTGATCTGTCTATTACATTGATTTTTGCATATAAAGTATTAATTTTTTCTTTTATCCATATTATTTTCCCTCTTTTTAATGGATTAAATTACTTTTCTTTACATTACCATATCTAGATAACCCAATAAGTGGACTTAATAAAATATCATCTTATATCTATATAAGACACATGTTTTATATATATATATATATATATATATATATATGTATCTATGTAAATCTCAATGTAAATTTGTGGTTTTCTCACCTTAGTTAGTCTAAACATTCAACTCTGTTTCATAATAGCAAATCTAGATATAATATTATTGCATATTTATCTAATTATTCATACGAAAATGTTTGTAAGAGCTTGTACAGTTTTAATTGTTGAAGCTGTTATAGTACATTTTACATCGTGGTCAAGTTAGGTTTGTCGGTTATAGATTATTTTTTGAAAATTATTATTATATAAATCAATAGAGAAACACACTAGAAACTGATGAGCATAGTATTAGATTCCAACATTTAAATATAAGTTCTATTGGTAAACACTGGGACTCTCTAAGCCTAGAAATGGCGTTATCGAAGAGAAAATGTGATATATTAACGCTTTCAGAAATATTTTGAAACGAAATCGAGATCCCCCTTTATAATCTAACATTTTACACTCAATTCAAACTTAGTGTACAAAAAAAGGGGAGAAGAATTTTAGTCAGTGATTTCGAATTG
Organism: Homalodisca vitripennis; assembly: GCF_021130785.1. Lineage (NCBI taxonomy): Eukaryota > Metazoa > Arthropoda > Insecta > Hemiptera > Cicadellidae > Homalodisca > Homalodisca vitripennis. The sequence goes on along the minus strand of NC_060210.1, from coordinate 152,748,445 downwards.
AGCGTAGCTTCCACCCGTGTTGCAAGAGTTATAAAGTCTATGACAGCCAGTATAGTTTCGCCTAAAAATAAGCGGAGATGGCGTTTTGCTTTTTAAACCATACTTTCCCATAGTCCACCTTGGTGAGGAGCGGTAGGACGGTTAAAATGATAATTAATACCTTCAGAGGTGTTAAACTAAGGAATCTTTTCCTGAGCGATTGACGAGCGTAGAGATAACTCATTGAGCTTGCGAAGAACCGCATCAGCACCTACAAAGTTTGTGCCACAATCAGAATAAATGTCTGCACAAAGACCACACCGAGACATCGAGTGAGAGCTGCCAGAAAGACTTTAGTGGTTAAGGTCCATAGCAGCCTCTAAATGAACTGCCTTATTTGGCATACAAACAAAGACACACAGATAAACTTTAATATGTCTCACTTCGCGCAGATTGTGCACCTTTACAGTAAAATGTCCGGCATAGTCAATGCCTGTCCTCAGGAAGGGAAAGGTAGGTGTAACCCGAGAGCGTGGGAGATCACCCATAAGGATTTTTTTTCCCTGAAGTAAGTGAGACATTTAAATATTCTTTAACGAATAGCGCTTCTGGCAGACAAGATCCAGACGTGCCGGGAGAGTAGAGGTTGAGTTAATTGAGGACCTGCATGAAGGTGAATGACATTGTAGTATTCAATTAATATATCCACGTCTGGATGTTTCTTAGGAAGAATGTATGGATGCCTTGCTTCCTGTGAAATTTTAGCAAAGCGTAGACGTTGAGTCGCTGAAGTTTGGTAGAGCACATACGCTCCTTCTGCAAAAGATATTAATCTTCATAGAAAGCAGAGGTTTGAACCAGCTTGAAGATTCTAATCTTGGCCGTTTACAATTCAGAAACAGAGAAAGGTCCAGAGAATCTACTAATTTTACTACGAGTATCTCTTAGAAACCCTAAAACGTATGCCATTACACCCTTGTAGTTTGGTTCAAGAGGAGTATCTTGAGAGAAAGTCAGAGATGGAGACAAGAACCGTGTGTATGTTTGATTTCAATTCTTCCGCCTCTGTTGATTCAGTTGGAGTCCATCGATTCAGAGGCCAAGAATCTTGAGAGGACCATTGCAAAAATCTTAGAGTCTCTAGATATTCCTGGAAGATTCTGGAGCAGCCGATTTGAGTTAGACGACCATTTTCGGAGAGTGAAGCCACCACGGTCTTGGAGAAAAAGAAGTTGAGTTTTCAGCTGTATGGTTTCGTCTTCGGTGTCTGCACCTGCTTTGAAATCGTTCACGTGAGAGCTTAAAATGTCGGCAGCCTGAGGGAAGTCGTGACTTTCATCGTTAGCAAGCTGGTGGAATTCTTATGGCCAGATAGGGGGAGCGGTTCATACCATAATTACAGTATTCAGCTTGAACACAGACACGTTCTGTAATGACTCATTTCATACACCCATCTAGCATTCATTTCAATACTTAGGCCTAATTTAATTTAGAAATTTATTAGTAATAATAATTAAGGAATAATTATTTATAAATTGTCTCAAATTTAACTACAAACAATAATTAAATACGAAATCAAAATTCACCTTATTACATATAAAATTCAAAAGTTATAAAGTGAACTAAAGTCAGTGATACAGTGTGCAGGGATGATTGTTGAAGAGTGAAGAGAGCAGATATTTGAAAGGTGGAGAGGAGAGAGGGATCTGGAAGAAGTGAAGCAAGATTATTATTATAAAGAAACTGGTTACATTTATTCAGCAGTATTTGAAAGGTTATTTTATTAAATTCTTATTATCACTGAAGTACAAAGGAGCAGAAGACAGACATTGGGTGAGGAAAATTCCTTTTAAGTTTAATAGTGATTCATTGGAAGAACATAAAACCCAGGAACATTCGATTTGGCTAATAATTCAAAATTAATATAATTAAAATTTTAAACAACAATTATTTTTCAAAATTACAATATCTTTTATTTTAAAAAAATACCCAATATTTCTATTTCATTAAGCCAGCACGACCACCCAGCCCTAAAAATTAAGAATTGTATTTAAAATTTACCATTATTGTATCCTCCATCTTGTTTCAAAATTCAAACTTGTATGTCAATTTAATTTATCATCATTAAAGTTCACATTTATATCATACTGAGTTATTTGTTATTTCTAACTATAATCAGAATACAAATTAAGTTTAACCATTTATTTAAAGTGTATAATAGTAATAAGTATATTACAAAATTGGCGTCCAACGTAGTGGCTTAATGAAATATTATAATCTTTGATTTGAGACAATTTTCTAGATCGTAACAATAGCCTAGACATAAGTACTGTACGTAGTTAGTTGTCATTTATTCATATTGTCTGTCAATAGGCTATAGGTTATTTAATAACTCACTATATAAACATTTAATTAACAATACATTAGTCCTGTAATATTATTCTATCTTTTATCGCAATTAATGTCCCGTGATTTTAATTTAAGATACCCTAAAACGGTACCCATTTCCAACAGATAATATTGGAAAATAAACCAAGTGCTAAACGTAAACAAAGACGCCATTAATCCCGGTATCGAAGACGAAAGCGTACAGAGAGAAGAAGCAGAACAAACTCCGATAATTCCTCGCGCTAACCAAGTCAACATTCTCACAGCGGTCGACAAACCAATCACGGATGAATGAAAACAGTGCTACCAACACCTACGCGGCAAATTTCCCTGATTCCCTGCAGAGACGTGAAGATGGAGCTACTGGCCTCCCACACTAAACGTAGTTGAACATTCTCATTGTACTCAATCAGTTGATGCCATTGGCAGTGACAGGTCAAATAAACAAACGCGCTGACGATCCCAATCGACAGCTCTTCATGCTATCATGAACGGTTTAAAACAACTTAAATGAAAATTTTATTAACTCTAAATCTGAGTTAAACGAAAACCTAAACGCAATAAGGGATTGTATTTCTAAAACTAAAATCGAAATTAGCCATGAAATCAAAACTTGTAAGGAGACACTCGAGGGACAAATTAATGAACTGCGGGATAATCAAACTGAATTCCGAAATGAATTGAACGCTATAAGGGACAATCAATTCCGTGAAAAAATAGACCTGAAAATTAAAGATTCCACTGACAGCATTAGAGGAGAATTAAATCATAGTGTTGAAGAACATAAGACATTTGTAAACCAACAGATGAATAACCAACAATCCAAGATATTAGAATCGGTACAAAACAAAAAATCAAACTGTAGAAAATAAAATTGCTTTTGAAATAAAAAATGCTATAGACCAAGTACGACATGAAAACGCGGGAAACAAATAAAATACAAATCAAAACCATTATAAATGAAATTCACCACAAATCCAAAAGAATCATGATAGAATAAAACAATCTAGCCGAGTGTATTAATAAATATGTATGTGAATTAGAAAATATAAAATCTAAATCTCAAATTGAGACGAAACCATGTGAACTATTGCAAGTTCCATTTGTACCGGAGGAGATTCTGTAGACAGACAAGTGCCAAAATTCAACGGACGTTCTACCAGTCAATGGAATTTTTACAAAAAATTAGAAGGGTATTACAAAAAAAATATAGGTCGTGTGCAACTCACACACACATCTAACACTTGAACATCTCATTGACATATTAGAAAGTAGTCTCGAAGGTCACGCGTCACGATGGTTCCAATTAATAAAACACAATATTAAAAACTGGGAGGATTTTGCACAAGAATTTACTACGAAATATTGGAGTCGTGATGTGCAACGCGGCATACGTGCAAAAATAGAATCAGAACATTACAAGAATAATGGAACATTGACTCGTGCTGAATACTTCACCGAGCGTGTTATCACACTACAATCGATTTACCCCCACCAATAACCGAAGAAGAAATCGTCACCATTTTATCGGAACGGTTTGTTGAACAAATTATTCAGGACAGCCGGAGCGTTCAAAACATTAACACCATTAAAGAGTTCGAAACGATTACTACAACGAGAAGACATCCGAGACGGCCCAAAAACGGAACAAAATAATTTCATCCCAAAATCACAATTCATCTGGTTATAAGCCAATACACCAGAAACCTCACCAATCCCCAGTCACACCACATAATAACATTGAACAAAGAGCAAATCAGCCAAGGAATCAATATCACGGACAAAATCAACATTATAATGATCGAAACCATCATAACAAGAACTATTACCACCCATACAACAGTCGTAATGATAATGAATTCAAGAGTAAGACACAACCATACAGAGACCACTACCAAAATCGGACAGAATACCCATTACTACCCAGGAAACGACAGACATCACCCCACCACAGAACAGGCACAAGTATGCACTATCGTGCGGCAGGGAGAAAATGCTCGAAATCCACCTACTAGTACCGGCAACGACCGCAGCGAAGACTTCCCAGCGGCGGGAAACGGCTGCGCGCTGTAGAACGGAACCGAGGAAACATCGCACCAGAAATAAAATACGAAACTACAGCGCTAGAAAATAACGACCTCGGATATTTATTGTATCAATTATTACAATAAATTTATTCATAAATTCTCTGAAACAGTCCAGCCACTATTACGACTAACGTCAAAGAAGGTTAAATTTAATTGGACTAGAGATGATGATACAACATTCAACGCACGAAAAACAGTGTACTTTGAAAAATAATAAACCAGTGAACTTTGCAGCCTACATAGCAGAAAGCTGAGGCTTAAAAGAGATTAAAAAAAAAAAAAAAAAAACATTCAACAAAATTAAACAGCTGTTCATAAAAAATCAACACTCTAACACACCCCAATCCATCCAAAGAATTCTACTTACAGACCGATGCGTCTGAATTTGCAATTGGCGGAGATCTATATCAAATAAAAGAAAATAACGAAAAAGCTGCAATTATGTTCATATCACGCACATTACAACCAGCAGAACAGCGTTTCACCACAACCGAAAAGGAATTATTGGCTATAATCCACTGCCTACAGAAGTGTCGATACATTGTTATGGGCGTTAAGTTAACAGTAATTACAGATAACCACGCCTTAACCTTTTTGAAAACCTGCCGTTTGCTAAAACAATAGATTAGCAAGATGGATATTGGCTATACAAGAGTACGACTTTAAAATAATCCATTGCAAAGGGACGGACAACATTACTGCTGACACTCTCAGTCGTATATCCCCACAACACATGTCAAGCGATGCAAACAACCTCACTGAGTTATCTATTTCATTACATCGAGAGAATTCCCGACCAACATCTACAAGATCAACTCCGAAACTTACCTCAGCTCCAACATCAAGACCCTAAACTACAAACCACTTATAGAAATCTTACAGTCACCTATGGAAACAAATGAATTTCAACAATTAATACTAATTATCGTTTATATGACAACACTTTTACTACAAAATTTTAAGGGCAAATGGGCTTATAGCCATCCCAGAATTAGTAATTAAACCACTAATACTAGAATGCCATCTCTACTATCTACACTGCGGTGCAAAAAAAATGTTTCCTGTTTACTGCGTGAAAATTTTATTTTCAAGAATATGCATCGAACAATCAGGCAACTGTTATCATCATGTGATAAATGTCAGCGCTGCGAAATCAACAACCATCCACTGAACAGTCAAGCCAAAGGAGTTAAGTGCAGAGAGAAGAATGACCAGTTAGCAGTTGACATCATAGGTCCCTTACCGACTAGTGTAGGAAATACAAAATACATGTTAATTGTTATTGACATATTTACCAAATTCGTTAAACTTTATCCACTGCAAAGAGCAACAACCAGAAGTATATTACATAAATTATTTCACCATCACTTTCCTAATTACGGTTTTCCTAAATGAATTCAATCAGATAACGGAACCCAATTTAAAAGTAACGAATGGATCAGGAAATTTGAATCCCACAGCATACAATTAATATACAGCCCAGTGTATAACCCCAGTTTTAATTTGGCAGAACGGCCAATTAGAGAAATAAAGCGTTGTCTCAGAACATATTGTTCACAGAATCATAAGAGATGGGTGAAATATGTACCTGTTATAAATGAATGTCTTAATGAAATTTACCATGAATCAACTGGATTCACACCAAACGAACTACAGTTTGGAACAAGAAATATCAGATTTTGGGAAAAAATATGTATCAAAACCCTCTAGCTGAAGAAGCACCATCGAACACAAACTACTGATTGCAAGGCGTAAACTTGAAGAAAGTAGAAAGAAGAGATCTGATAAGATAAATGAAAAGAGAAAACCAGTTTCTCTCCAAATAAATGACAAGTATTGGTAAAGTCCCATCACCTTCTAAAGCTATAGCTGGTGAAACATCAAAATTATTTGAAGTGTACGAAGGACCATTCATAATTCAAGAAATCCTCGGGAAATCGACCTACCAAATTTTTGATTTATCCAAAGAACATGTATATGGACCTTATCATATATCCCTCTTTGAAGCCATATAAAAACTCGGTCAACAACGCTACAGAAGATACTGAAGTTGACGCGTTGGGACGTGTGTGAAATTAATACTATTTCCCCAAAAAACAGTGCAATTATACACCCAGTGACATAGACACTTTTTAATCAATAATATATAAACATTTTCCTATCAGGAGGGGATAATAATTTGTTAGTGGAAAGTATACCGCTATTCGGTACACAATTCATTAAATGTGTATTTCCAAAAAATAAAACTATGTCCTTTGACATTGAGTAAATATTTGCCATTGATCTAATGTTTCTCTATTGTTTGTTTATTGTATACTAAGAACTTGTAACTTTGTTCGTTGTCTTAGCTTAAATACTACCTAACCCTAATGTTAATTTTGTTCTCTTTTTCCCTATTGTTTGTTTGTTTAATACAATTTATTAAATAGTATGTAAGATCATAAATTAATTCACTCATTTAATGTGGTTCATCCTTCTCTTTAAGTATCACAAATCTATATGTATCATTTGCTATTCATTCGTCATTGTATCGAAACCATGTTCATTTATTTCACATGGTTTCTGAGGGGATATTTGTAATGACTCATTTCATACACCCATCTCGCATTCATTTCAATACTTAGGCCTAATTTAATTTAGAAATTTATTAGTAATAATAATTAAGGAATAATTATTTATAAATTGTCTCAAATTTAGCTACAAACAATAATAAATACGAAATCAAAATTAATCAAAATTCACCTTATTACAAAATTCAAAAGTTATAAAGTGGAACTAAAGTCAGTGATACAGTGTGCAGGGATGATTGTTGAAGAGTGAAGAGAGCAGATATTTGAAAGGTGGAGAGGAGAGAGGGATCTGGAAGAAGTGAAAGCAAGATTATTATTATAAAGAAACTGGTTACATTTATTCAGCAGTATTTGAAAGGTTATTTTATTAAATTCTTATTATCACTGAAGTACAAAGGAGCAGAAGACAGACATTGGGTGAGATAATTCCTTTTAAGTTTAATAGTGATTCATTGGAAGAACATAAAACCCAGGAACATTCGATTTGGCTAATAATTCAAAATTAATATAATTAAAAATTTAACAACAATTATTTTCAAAAAATTACAATATCTTTTATTTTAAAAAAATACCCAATATTTCTATTTCATTAAGCCAGCACGACCACCCTGCCCTAAAAATTAAGAATTGTATTTAAAAAATTTACCATTATTGTATCCCTCCATCTTGTTTCAAAATTCAAACTTGTATGTTAATTAATTTATTCATCATTAAAGTTCATATTTATATCATACTGAGTTATTTGTTATTTCTAACTATAATCAGAATACAAATTAAGTTTAACCATTTATTTAAAGTGTATAATAGTAATAGTATATTACAGTTCTTAAAAGCATCTCTTCGTAATGCTTGAAAGTCTCTTCGGAATTGAAAGTTCTGGTCATCGCTTCGCATCAGTTGAAGAAACAAAGTTATGAATACGGAACTGTAACAAAATGGCATGTGTATTAAGTTTGAGTTTAGGACCAATCAACAATATATCGTGAAGGGAGATGCCTGTGTTGCTCTTACAGCTATCATAAAAAACAGTCCTTTATTTTGCAGCATTGCTTCTGGGTTTTAATACCCCATAATGATGGAATAATTAGTGAGGGGTAGATAGATCAAGAGTATAATATTCATTCTTACGTCTCAGAGCTTGGTATCCATCAACAATATCCATATATAACTCGTTTTGCTGAGTTTCAGAACAACACTTTTCTCCAAGGAAGATAGGCTTTTCTTTGCAGCATTATAAGAAATACCTAATAGTTGATGATTGGGTTTGAAGGGAAGGCATACACAGAAACGTCCGTCCTCGACTCTTGTATAGATTCGAGTAAAGTGTTCAACACATGTTTTCTTCTTCCGTTTTATTGGAACACGATGGTAGTTCCTCTTGCTGCTAAAAACGTTGTAGTTTACAATGTAATAAGTTGTCATGAGTTTAAAGAAGGAAATTTAAAGTTACAGGTCGATTGCGTTTGTTCAGGACAGGAGGCTTGTCCCATCAAAAGGAAACCGAAGGGGGTGCCTATTACATGAGGCACACATGATCCCGGAGTGTGACTTTCTTGGGTTAGGAGTGAAGGCATCAGAGGGCCGTCTATCAAAACATCAACACCGCCTGGTAAATGGAAAGAAGAGTCTACGAGAACATATGGTTCCACTCGACAGAGCACTTCCGGTGAGAGGTGGGCCCTCGGTAGATCCACACAAATCTTGTTTAAAATGTGAAAGGGTTGCCCAGAAGGCAAGAGTCGGCCTGACAGAGTTTCCAAGTTAAGCGGCATCATGCCATTAGTGGAGGCTGAAAGTTAAGATAAACCTGCTTTCTTTAGATTAGAGACATAACGACATGAGCTGTACGTTTAAAGATAAGGTTACACATACTACCCGTATCGAGTAAGGTTCAAAATATGGGTGGGTTTCCATCAATTGTAACTAACCGCTTCCTGAGTAGTGGCGGAAAGAGCGGAACTCATTTCTTCATTGAGAGTTTACTCAATCAGGTGCGCTATTAAAAAAAAACCAAAAAACATGTGAATGGATATAAAAATTATAAATAATTTGTAAATGATGAAATGTTTTCTGTATGATCCTAGTAATGATCCCTTTTCATTCAAACGTATAACATTGTTCGAAAAACAATTGCTTCAAATTACAGATATCTACAGTTATGATGAAAAATTACTATCGCACCATTAAACAAATCTAAAATATTTTATGCAAGGATAAATAATATTGATTTGTTGTAAGTAAAACAAACGTAAAAATTGCATTATGTTTCGATAAACGATTGAAGTAGATAAAACCTTACGTAGAAGGGGTTTGAGCCATTAAAAAAAACAGAAGATATGACAGTAAACTTGGACATTTTAAGATGTATGAGGTTTGGAAGACGATTATGCCATTCCCAGGTCAGACAACAAAATTACCCAATCAAACGTATTCAAGCGACGTTTTAAATCTGCAAATGCACCTAGTGGTAATGGGTAGTGTTTAATAGGCAAAACTATTTGTGGTAGTGATAAGGAAGGGCTTGTTGACGGCAAAGACTATGTAAGTACAAAGTAGTGTATCTTTTCAATATAAAGGGGAAAAAAAATACTTCCACGTGCTTATAGAGCTCTTATATTTCTGCTTTAATCCGATTGTTTCAGCTACTAGGCCTCTACATCCTATCAATAATCAGTAATTTGGCAGAGAATGGATGGCAAGGTAATTTGAAAGACGTAGGGTGTGTTAACCTCAAAACTGGGTGAGTGCAGGAAGAACGTGATTTCGGATGATTCGACGGGTGTAACAGAAGACGAAGCGGCGGGAACTAGTGTGGATAATATGCCAGACTTAATAGCACAGTTATACGACAGTATTTCTATATTTAAGAAAGGACCGATTTGTTAATATTGGGTGAAATGATAGTTGACTTGTGTTGAGAGAGGTTGGCTTAAACAATCCCGGATAGCCATAGGATCTGTGCCAATACATACAGTCACAGTGTTGATGTGTATCCATTATTTAAATTTAAGCCCCTCACGCACTCCCCAAAGTCTGTTATTTATTTTAAGAATAGCAGTTTTATTCTGAGAAAATATTACAATCAGGTTTAAGTGTCATGTTTGTCTACTCTGTTGCAGATTTCGGTTAATGCCTTACATATTGATTTATTTATCATAAACAGTTTTATTCAGTCTTTACGTATACGCTCTAAATTACTATTAAGTAACTTTATAGTAAGGTTTAATGAGTATTTTTTTTTCTTCTTTTTTGTATCAAGTGCCATGCTTACAGTTATCCTTGCAAGTCTTGACCCGTGCACAAGATTTGTTTGAAACGAACCTGTATGGATATGGGAAAATACATCGGCTACTCTTTCCTTCTTGGTCGTCACTTTCAATCAATCACTATTCACTATTGCAATCACTTTCTTTTTGGCATTTTTGTGCCGTTAGGTTACTAACGTAAACTATAGACAAAGTTAATACTATTTAATTGACATTAATATGTTTCCAAGAAATTACTCTGTATTTTCGATTATGCATGGCAAGAAATAGAGTGTACTCAAAGACAAAGTATTAAAGAATGATAAATCAAAACAAAGAAATATTATGATAAATCAACTTTATGAAATAAATATATTTATATGATTGATTTATTATCATATTTTGATTAAATTGCAGAGCACTTTGCATTAAACATAGGATTTATATTTGATACTGAAAATCAGAGTCTGTACAAAAATAATTAACAATAATTAAGTGGTTATCTTCTCAGGAGTTCATGTTGAAATCCCCTTTTATTAGCTAATATTTATATGCAAGAAATAAATCTTGTCATACTAGCAGAAGGTAGTGGGATTCAATATTCTAAACTTCAACAAAACAGTTTTAAGGTTTAGTTCGCAAATTGCGACTTTAAGCATAACACCTAGGCCTATGTTCTGAATAAAGTTTTAAATAGCATAGCTACCTAAACCGTAAACCATTTAAAATAATATTTATAGTTTGGTAAATCGTTAGTAATACCGTTAGTACCCGTTATAGTCAATAGTTATATGTCCATTTGTGTAGATAAACACTATCCCAGTTGGGCTTAGTTGATGAGTATTAGTTTAACAATTCCTCTTTACACTTTCAGACAGTACATCATACACTGCTAAAGGTCAACTAGAGAGAAGTTATACAATAACTAGTTCTGTCCTTACCTTCCTGTAATTTACACACAGTTTTAACTTCATTAGTCATTTAGTGAAATATACTGTACATTCCTATCACACTGTGTGTTTAAATCTGGAAATGTAGATTCTGGAATCCTAATCACTGTTTAAATAGCTTGTGATAATACGCCGGTAACAAGAAAATGTTAGTAAACTTTTATTTATTTGACGCACTTAAAAAAGTTGACAAGGACCCACAAACAATTATCGTAACCTCAAAAATGAATGTTCAAAACCCTGAATGGCAATACAATAATGCTTATTTTAAAAACATTACAAGCAAGCTTTCATATTGAAATATAACCACAATTTCGCAATGGCAACAGTAAATTTAGTTTCTTTCTCAGTCTCTCTTCATTTTACGGATATTAAGCACGCGATTTGGGCCACTCCATGTTGCCATAGAAGTAAATAATAAGTTTAACATATACCAGTTGGCCAACTTAAACAGTTTATTCTTGATACCCCCAACTATATTAAAAAGTTTTGAAATGGGTGAAGTATCGTTTTTAAGGAAACAGGATTTTTTACAGAGATTTGCCAGTGATACACAAAATCAATGTCCGGAAAAAATCCTGTTTCCTTCACAATCCTTTGCTTCTGGCTACGATTCTCTTTACTGATTTATGATTTCTCTCAACTCTAAAGAAACTCTTCACACTCTACTTTTCACAAAGCTGAATACGTTTGCATCGAAACATTTTACTGCTGTCCATCAACACTTCTTGTGGTCCTAGTTCAGCGAAAATGTCCAGCAATACTTTTGAACATTTTTCCTTTGTTTCATTAAACATTCCCTTTCCAAATAAAAAATCTATTGGGACCACTGTCTTTCTTTGTTAAATACTTCAATGCTCTATAATGGGTTACGCCAAGTGCATGTCAACGGTAAGTCTATTTACAATCCAAAAGACCAGGTTCCGACTCATTTGGTGCAGGATCTATAGGCAAATATTCTTTATTTCATCACTATTATATCAAATGACTAATTTGAAAATTTTGATCCTGAAATCCTAATTACTATCGAAATAGCTTGTAACAGTTAAAAATAAAATGTTAAAGCATTTCTTTTTTTGAATATCTTAACCAAATTAACAAGTGACCACAAACAAAAACATATCATCAAAAATAACTGTCTTCGACTCTGACAGTCTATACAATTAATCTTATTTTTAAAACCAAACAAAACAGCTGGTCATTATAAAATATAACCAGATATAGATTACAGTACTTGATATTAAGTAGACGCTGCTGACAGGTTCTAATCTACAGGGATCAAATGTATTTATGATTAATCAATACATCAATTTCATTCTATGCTATTTATTAATATTATATATATTATGGCAGTTAACATGGTAAAGTAAATGCTGTGTTCGTCGCGTTACCTTAGTAAACCATAAAAAAACTTATAAAAACAAGATTTCTAGTATATTTATTGTTTATCGGGTGTCAAATGCTATGAAAAACTCGACCAAATAATAGGGTTTCCATTAATATAAAATAACCTTTCCTATACACCTAGCTTATGAGATTGACAATATCCTCAGTGACAAACGTGTAATGTTTGTAATGTCTTTTGAGTGTATGGTTTTTATGAGTACGCAGATAACGATGTGTACTTTTTGCATCTACAACGTTTTTGAGGCCTTCATTTATTTCTTGGTGTAAAACCATGTCCGATTTTAATAATAAAACATTTTCCTTAACAGTGATTACAATATTATATTTTCTCGCCCCATTCGTTTTATTAGGCTGTGTCCATTATTATGCATAGCTAGTATTACAGTGCCAGATTCGTATTTATTTACAAAATTATATTTATAGATTAATTCCACCCTTATTCCAGCGATTGTTCTGTGCGAAAAGAGCATGGAATTTACTTTACAGGAATACGCAAGAATTTGTGTACGAGTATTGCAAATGTATTAAACTTGCAGTAATGAAGCCCAATATTCTGACTGATGATCCCCAGTTTAGCAGTGTTTCAGGACTACATTAGCGGCGTGTGGAGAATGACGCAGTATATAAACAACCTAAAAAATATGTCGCGGTAAAATTGATAGAGGTACAGTAGCAGTAGACCTTTATATGGAATAAAACAGGGCATCTCAAGAATGAAATGATCAATAGATATAACATTTTGAGTGCGAATTCAGTTTATGTTAATTTATGGTGTTCATATTGTATGCCAAACTATAATTTCTTACTTATTTTCTTAAAAACTAATTTTCCTTGGATATTAATTAAATAAATAAAACAATTGAATTGTTTTAGTCATGTATATCTCATCATCAAGAATTTATTGTAGTATTTATAGGTATGTGTTAAATTAAGTATGAAGAAGTAGTAGCGAGGTGTGTTTTATTTGCAGGCTTTTCTTTAGGATGATACATTTAAGAAATAACCAAAGTACTCAAAATTGGGTTCAATTTATACAAAAGTAAGTAATTTTTTTGTTTTAAGTTAAATCCTGAATAAGTTTTAATTTGTCCTGAATAAGTTTGAGGATTTTATTCTCATTTTTCACTCCTTTTAGAATAAAACATTTTAGTTCTATTACAACACAAATGATCAAAGAATACCTAGTGACTAAAATAGGTACAATCAACGATTTTACAAACTATAAAAAACATTTAACGATTTATGGTTCTAGTGGCTATGTTATTTGAAAATATTTACAGTATATGGGTACTTTGCTCACAGTCGTAATTTTAGAACAAAACGTTAAAACTGTTTTGTCGAAGTTAAATTTAGAATAGTTAATCGTACCACCTTCTGCTAGGTTGACAGGATATAGTTCTTGCATGTAAGTATTAGCTAATATAAGGAATTTCAGCGTAAACTCCTGAGGAGATAACCACTTAAAATTATTGTAAATTCTTTTGTACGGAAACTGATTTTCAATATCATAAATAAAAACCTAGTTTTAATGCAAATTGCTCTACAATGGAATCAACATATGATAATAAATCAATCATATGAATGTATTTATTTAATAAATTAAGATTTTTCGTCATTTCTTTGTTTTGATTTACCATTCTTTACTACTTTGCCTTTTAGTACGCGTTATTTCTTGCCATGCATAATGGAAACTATAGAGTGGTTTCTTGGAAACATATTACTGTCAGTTACATAGTAATAACTTTGTCTGTAGTTTACGTTAGTAACCTAACGGCTCAAAAATGCCAAGAAGAAAGTGATTGCAATAGTAAGTGTTCAATATGTGCCATGGACGACCAAGAAGGGAACGAGTAGCCGATGTATTTTCCCATATCCATACAGGTTCGTTTCAGACAAATCTTGTGCACGGGTCAAGACTTGCAAGGATAACTGTAAGCATGGCACTTGTTACAATAAAGAAGAAAAATATGTTCCTGGCTGCTTATGTAATTATCCCTACACCGGTGTTACATGTGAGGTCAAAGAGAAAGGTAAATAATGAACTACATCTCGTAATTTATAAATATAATCAATAGATCAAACTAATAGTTTCAAAACTTACTCGGTAATAAAAAATAACCATCTACTATAACGGAGACTATCCCAAAACGTGAAACACAACCTAGACCGTAGACTTTATGTTAAAAAATGCACGGTATTGAACAATAGTTCCATACAGGTTGTACTCTTTTACAACAAAGGTAACAGTAATCCGTGTATTGATAAAGAGTGAATAAAATTACTGTTTTCTTTTAATTAAATAAATATAGTTAGTAGTTTAGAAATTTGCAAAAAAATGTAGCACACATGAGCTCTCAATCTAGATTTCACTCTTTACACCAGTATAAATCTTGTTTTTTACTAAAAATTTTAAATATATACAATATTTCATAAAGCCAACATACTTAGTGTAATCTACCCTTACTCATTAAACCTTACTGTACAGTTACTTAATAGTAATTTAGACTGTATAAGTAAAGATTGAATAAAACTGTTTATGTTAAATAAATCAAAATTTAAGGCATTAACCGAAATTTGCAAAAGAGTAGATAAACGTGACACTTCAATCTAGATTGTAATATTTTCTCAGAATAAAACTGCTATTCTTTAAATAAAACACAGACTTTGGGGAGTGCGTGAGGAGCTTTAATTAAAATAATGGTTACATATCAACTGTGGTTGTATTTATTAGCACACATCCTATAGCTATCCGGGACTATGTTTAAGCCAACCTTTCTCAACACAGGTCAAATATCATTTCACCCAAAATTAAAACATCGGTCCTTTCTTAAATATAAAAAAGTTGTCATGCATTAAGTCACCATTAAGTCTGGCACATCATCCACAGTAGTTCCCGCCGTTTCGTCATCTGTTACAAATGTCGAGTCATCTACAATCACGTTCTTCCTACACTCATCCAGTTTTGAGGTTAACACACCCTGCGTCTGCCTATTTAATGATTATTGATGGGATGTAGAGGCTCTAGTATCTAAAAACGGATTAAGGTAGAAATAGATGAGCTCTAAAAGCAAGTTGAAGTATTGCTGAACCTCTCTATTGAAAAGATACACAAGTACTTCAAAATGACTTAGTCTTTGCCGTCAACCAGCCCTTCCTGAATTGTGTCCGTACACTGGTCTGTTCAACTTGACCAACCTCTTGTGACTAAAGACTCTGCAGTTCAGTAACGCTATCGTCTCACTAAACGATTGTAATATTTTTTTGAAAATGATTTTTCCCTACTGTTAGTATCTTCAACATATATTACTCCTGATTGGTCACTTAATTTCACTGAAAGAAATGCACAGGAGCGGGATTGTCTATTCTTGTTAAAAGAACATGTTATTGGAAACTTTGTTCAACCCTGAAATATTGAACAACTAACTGGAGTTTTAAACAATACACTTAGACACTTTTTCATTACACTTAACTATTCGATGTGACTCATTCTGATCTAAAAATTTAGTGTTGTTTTGAATGTTAGGTGAATTTTACTTATCACATCAAGAAAGTACATTGCAAACATTTTAGGTTCAGATGTATATGTTGACAATTGTGTATCTATGGTGATGCTGAAAGCGTTGAAAGCAATATCATGCATAACTGTGAATATAGCTGTTGTGTACTCGCCCAAGAATAAATCAGTTAGGCACAGCAAAACTTACTGGGGTCTTTTAGGGATGAAGACGACATTCGATCATCATACACTGCTCTCTTTGAGAGAGATTGGAGCTCAACTACTGTAATACATTCCGACCTCTCTCAGCTAGCTTAACTCAAGCTTATTAACTTAAAGATGAGGAATAATCAAGAATGCTTTCTTCAGATCTATCATCATTTGCTCCTCCAGTTTTTATCTATGTGAGAAATACGCGAAAAACAACTTAAAACCTCACTAGTGTTTTTAACATTTCTAAACCTATATTGTTAGTTTAGATAACATTTAGTTTAAATGTATAAAATTAGTAAATGTACTAAAATAAAAGATTAATAATATGCAATAACATTTTTTTCGAAATGTGGATATTTAAGATATTGGGTTATGTGAATCCAGAAAACTACTATCACTTCTTTTTGGACTGGGGTAGACACTGTATCCTTTGGTCCACCAGGAAACTGAACCAATGCAAACGTAGCAAATATAATGCTGGCAAGTGACAAGCTAATGACGTTGTCTTGATTGTACAACTCCACTATAAATACAATCAACATCGGAGGATATATTAAGTTTTAATACGTTCGTATGGTGACAATTACGAGATGACAGGGTGCAATAAAACACGACTTTCATGTACTATTCCCACTAAGCAGAATACTTCTGGTGAGTTGCAGCCTCAATCATAGGTTACCTACCCCAACGTTTAATGGACAAAGCTAATACTATTTGCTAGTAAGGACTCCAACAATGCGGTGTTCCCTTCGTATTATGTACGACATTTTTAGAGTGGTGTAAGGAAAAAATGCATCAACGTGACATTCTTTCCTAGACTATATTTCTACAAATAACAAGACAGGGCTTTTTGGTCCTACATATGCATGTATTTATTTTCCTTTTTTTTGCACAAGGCAAATTCGACAAATGGCACTGAAGATATCTTAGACCGGAGGTAGTTCATAAGTGCTGAAGGTAAAGTGTTTTAGACCCAAGTAGGATTCCGAAACCGTTTGTCTATATATATGTTGTATTATTTTCTTGATCGAGGAATTGATACAACTAAACTCTAATGTAGCGTCAGAAAGGTAATTAATTAGACCAAAAATGTGTGCTCCTTTTCTCAGTTAAAAATTCCATTTAACCTACGAATTACCCTAACCTAAACTGATGGAAATCCACCAACTATTTGAAAAATGTTAGGGTACCATCACTATCATAAAATCAATTTTTAACTGAGTAATTTCACTTCCTCATTGTGATCTATTTTTAATTGGCTGGTTTTTTTACAATCGGTAAAACATTGTCTCACAAAACTGTCTTAAGGACTTTCTAAGTTCATTCGCAGTAGAAACTTTACTTAACTTGATGCCTATGGATATCAAATCAAACACTAGTTCCTCTTTGGATAAATATTCTAACTTAATAGCAGGCATTTTGGCTTCTTCACTCAGTGTAATGGCCGTTTAGGAACATTAACAGAAGAGTGGCGCAATAAGTTATGTGTACCTGTACCGTTTTACTGGCACATGAGGGGTTAGCTTTGAAAATTAAAGGTTTGTAAAGGTTCAAAAAAATGAAAACAAAAATCTTCTGAAATAAATAAATTTCAAACTAAAATAAAACTTCTTCTTGAAAATAATTACTAGTTTAATTAAAATAAAAACTTCTTGATGACTTTTAAATTCAAACTTGTAATATATTCGCCACTCAAAAAATGTACAAAGTTCTTACAGCTTGTTTATTTATTAAATTTTCAAAATTCAAAACTTTCACACTCTAATCTGATCTGGCAATTCTTTACTTTCATTTTATCTTCATAATTCAATTTTATATTGTTACTAATTTTATTTACTTTAATTTAAATATTACTTCTTTTCAGTGTTCGAATTTTTTATATTTCTAAAAACATCTGTAACAACCACAAAACTCTTTAAGTATTTTTACATACAATGTTATATGCATGTGCTCACTGCACCAACAAGTTTTATGTTGCACAGATCAAAAGGACAAGTTCCTAAATTCCCATTAAAATTAATTTTTACAATATTTCTTTCCTCAAAATTATTCAAAATAATTAAGAATGAATAGTGACTGGACTCCAGTTAAAAGTTCACTTACCCGCAGGTTCGATGACGATTAGCAAAACTTTAACTCTAAGCACTTTCAAAGACTACTCGTTACTACTACTTCCGATCTACTGAGACGGGAGGTACGGCACGTCTACCTCACCCCACCTCTCAATTTCGTTATCAAACACAGCCATCTGCAATGCGCGCCTCGCTGACAGCAGCCTCTTTTGTACTGTCTAGTCCTTATCATTCTTCTGGGCCTACTCCTTCCACCGGTAATCCAGTTACCCCCGAATTTTTTAATACAATCGGTACATAACGAAGGGACGAACACATTGGGTTGGTCACCACTGAGGTCGTAGTAATAAATACTCAATTTGCAAAGTTTACTTATAAGTTTAATTGTGGCAAATAAACATAAAAGCATCACTTCTAATAATGTTAAAAATAAAATAATGTATTGCCACGTTGCCACATAAATAGAGTGATAATAAACTAAATGATATCATTTGAATGATCCTAATAGTTCCAATGTTATGTGGGAATTGTGCATACGGACTTAATAATTAATTATTAAAACTTTTAAAATTGACTTCTCTTCACGTTGATGTCGACTCACGAGCGCGGGCGTCAAAATCTTGGCTCGACATTGCAGCTGTAATAGGAAAAAGTATATATTAGTAAACTAAAAATCTAAAACATGAATGCTGGAAGCTCTCGAAGTTGAAATTAGAGACTTGAAGATAAATCAGACTCGCGGACATGGTGCGCGAGATGTTGCTCGGCAGCAAGATGGTCAGCTACCAAGTTCTCGAGAGAAAACATTAATAAGCGTGCCAATTATCCCACCAAGTATTAAGTTCTGAGACCATCGGATGTAACTTATATTAACCAGTAACGAGTAACATGGTTGCGAAAGTATATATTGTATGAAATACAACTAAATAATGGTACTACATAAGTAGGCTTGAGAAGACTAATTAGGTCAAAAGGCATCTGGTTCAGTAATTTGTAATTAACATATGGTATTATGGGAGTGAAAATATCCCTACTCAGTTCTTGTGAGATTTTAAAATATTCTTTTGTAATATTTTGTAAAGAAGACTTGTTGTTTTTCGGTATAAAGAATTGAGAAAGTAACACTCATTACGTCACGTTAGTGTCCATTGAAAAATGCTATATCTCAATGTAACGAAAACTAAGAAATATTTAATTACCTGGTGTTAAAACCTTTAAAAGTTGTTCAAAAAGATGGGTTTTGTATAAGTGTTTAGATAGTATTTCAAATACATAGAACAGTTTGGTTATATTCGTCAGTAGCGCAGTCTCTACTAAAATATACATTGTTTTTTGTCTTTGCTACCTGTATTACACTATTAATTTATCTAGCACAAATACAATTGATATTTTATTAGATTTAATTGTAAACATATGTTCCAGCGTAATTGTAGTACTTGAAACGAAAACGTTAACAGCTGTCAAGTGTCTGTTCACTTTATATTACGTGTCGAAATTATTTTAATTTTTTCCCAGAATTTTTAAATATTCTGGACAGTTTTTTACGTTATCTCTTCTTCCAAACCTTATATTTATTTAACGTATATTTAAGAACAAATAATTATCCAAGTGAGTTCCGCCGTTCTCGAGATTAGCGCTGACCTACACATTTAGATATTAATTTTTATATAGTAGATGTATTTTTAGTAAAATCTAAAAAGCAACATAGAACTTGTCCTATACTTGAGAAAAAGGAGGTATATAATATATCGATATCCACACACTTCAACACCATTGTGTGAATATTGCAAGGCCAAATCCAGCAAAAGCTCAAAACTACCGACACGATGTGACGTGGGACAAGGGATGTCTTATTTTTATCAACACTAGAGACATCTTTCATAATTTTTGAAGATGCTTGCTCCTGATTAACAAAGCTTGGTTTTTCGCCTCATTTCCAGAATTTGTGAAACTTTACAATTATTATAAATACAAGAACACCTTATTGTCTTAGTTGCTAGGTTTTTTGTATCAACGTAAGGCCCATTCATAGATTTCAACCTACAATAAAGTATTCATTCAAAATGAAGAAATAACGAAATTTGTTACGCGTTTAGTTATAGTTATTTACACATGTTTTATATATATATATATATATATATATATATATATATATATATATATATATATACATACACACTGTGGGACAAGCTTTCAAATTGTTATAACTGTGTAATATTTTATTTAAAATTAAATATTTCTACATTTCTCTTATCTGTAGCTAATTTCTCACATGATTGCTTCAAATCTATCCTGAAACATCTTGCTTACTTTATTAATATTGCTAATCTTATAATGAGTCTAAAACAGTGTCTTCCTTATCATCTCAGAAGTGAACTTTCACCCCCTTTGTGATCATTGCCTGCCTCAGTCTGTGTGTCTATCCATTACTGCAGGTCATTCATTCCCAGCTTAGACAACAACAGAAAATGCCTCTGTCACCAACATATTGTGCCAGAGCCGTTGCTCTAGTTGATAGTGGCTTAATATTGCGAGAAGTAGAAAACATCACAGGTTTCCCTAGATCCTGCATAAGCAGAGCTGTGATTCGCTTTAGATTAACAGGAAGTTATGAAAGGAGGCAGGGATCAGGTCGTAACAGAAAAACAAGGTTACAAGAAGGTTACAGGAGGTGGAACTTGGAGCTTATCGCCCAGCTACAGGTCCTAGTCTGCTCCCGCGCCACCGTAGAGCTCGTTTGGAGTTTGCTCGAACTCACGTAAATTGGACCGCAGAGCAGTGGAGCCCAGTGCTGTGGACCGATGAGTTTCGGTCACCAGACAGTCGTGAAAGAGGGTTGAGACGGGCTGGAGAGAGGTTTGCTTAATGTGTAATATCGCCAAGAGACAGTTTTGATGGTGGGTCCATAATGGTTTGGGGAGGAATTTCAAGAGAGGCTCACACTGAGCTTGTAATTGTTAATAGAGGAAAATTAAATGCTGAAAGGTACGTGGAAGAGGTTCTAGATTTGTGGGTCCTAGATTCATGCTGATGCAAGATAATGCTCGTCCACACACCGCAAGGGTGGTGCAAAATTACTTACGTGAAGTTGGAATCGAGGTAATGGAATGGCCCGCACTTTAATTCATTAGAATACATCTGGGATGTCATGGGAAGAGCAATTAGAAATCGTCGAGGAGAGTTACACTCTTTGCAACAGCTTGGCCAGGCCCTGCAGGAGGAGTGGAATAACTTGGATCAGCAGGTGATACGGGACTTGATTGACAGCATGGGTCGCAGACTATCAGTCATCAGAGCCCGAGGTGGGAACACAAGATACTAAAACGCCTTTCTACTACTCCAAGTTCAAGAAAAAATCTAACCATTTAATGTCTTTCTCCTTTTTTTGAATTTTAAGTTTTTTAGGAATTAACTTGAAATTACGAATAAATTTAATCTTTGTACATTGTTCTTCGTTTGTTGCAGAAATGTGTAAAGAACACTTTTCAATTTGGTTTTCGGTTTTACATCAATTATAACATTAAAAGATTGAAAAATATTGAGTGTCCCACTTTTTTTGTCCCTCAGTATATATATATATAAACAATAAACCTTTAAAAATTTATATACATATTTCAAGTTAAAAAAAAGGTTTATTGAAAATGTTTTAAAATTCAATCAACTTATCTTCACTACGCGTTTTTAAATTATAAGGTAGCAAACACAACCATTGGACTTTTTAATAGATTCTTAACAATAAATTTCAGAAACATACAGTGTGTACTATTTTGGCATGGTAGAAGACAATATATGGACTAATATAAAATCCTCTGTATCAAACATTTTTTATATTTCGCCAACCATATGATGGTGAAGTATATTCCTGGTTGATTAAAGTATATATTAATGGATGATTTTAGTCATCCAGAATTCTTAATACAAATTACCTATCCAGATGTTAGCAATCTACACACGCATGATGTTTGTTACGTTGCCTTTTTTTTATTAACGGTCTATACTTTCATGTTTACGAATTAAAATCGTAAATAATTTTTATAATATAATTTTTCCTTCACTCGGGATACATCCTGACTACGTAACTGGTCACAGGACGAGCCACTAGCACTGGCCAGAAGTAAAATAGTCAATTAACACGCTTTTTGTTACAAAGACATGGTTAACATGTACAAAAAGCGAAGTATAATTTATTTTTGTTCTTATTCACACTAATGTTGTAGATGGAGCTTATATTGGTACTGATAACTTATTTACATCAAAACATTAAAGCAATATTCAACACTTTTATTTTTTTGTGAGGCCTTTCGATACCAAAGATATCTTCTTCAGACACATCACAAAAGTAAATACAAAAAATAAGTTATTCACACTACATCAGAATAAAGAACCAAACGTGCAACTGATCCCTTGGTCCTCAGGTAAAATATTAGAGAAGGATTCTTAGTCCTAACTTCACCTGGTGAAAGAAGACATTTTTCATTTTATCTTTTTACAATTCAGACTTTTGTACATTCGACCTTAATTTTTTTAATTTCACCAAACCAGTCTTCCGATTGAGCGATCTCCCAGTTCCATGAAAAAAAAACATTGTAAATACATGTGAAATTGAAAAGCATTTTAGGCATCCTTTAAGTCCTATGGCCATTGGAAATGATATCTGTTTTGGCAACACGTTAATAAAATGAACACCTGCTTGCGAGGATAAGTGTTCATAAACCGTGGTCTTATGCCTTCCGGTCGGTTAATTTACCCTTCCTCATACGCTCGGCCTATAATCAAGGCACATTTTTAAATAAAATACTGAGTGTTTTTTTTTTTTTCAAAATATAGAGATTTGGTAGAGCCAACAACAGTAATTTTAAAAGACTGGAATTCGAATAAACGATTGTGAATTATTCATTGTTATCATTTTAAGCACTCAAAATTTGGTTATTTGCACAAGCAAACCAATAAACAACTCCTTAAAAGAGAGGTGGGCGTCAATCGGTCCCTAATACGCCGTGGTCAGATCCTGAGTAGCGTATTATTTTATTAACTACTTCAAAACATTAATAACTAAAGATAATGTTGCTCCTAAGTGATCTTTATAGTAATTAAATGTCAGCACTTGATCAAGATTTGTCACGACATTTTTAAATGTCTTCTTCTTTCTGTATGAAATATGCCCATATGACGGCAGAAGATTACGTTTCGGTCCTACAGAATTCAAGGTAAAGTTCATTCAGGACATTGAATTTAGATGTAGGCTATGTATTTGTTTGATATTGATGCTGTTTGAACGATTTAATACAAATTTGTTAAAATTAACAAACGTATCATATATTAGAAAATAATTAGATTAAGAATTGATAAACGCACTTTTAACACATACAATAACAATGTAAGATGTTACCAACTTATCATCATACAATCTGTTTCATTTGAAAAACACATGATTTGAGAACGTTTTTGTCCATAGTAAAAGTGATTGTTGATTATACTGTCAAATAAAACAAAATAAATACTCGCGCAACCAAAACACGCGGGATTTTAAACGTAATACAAAAATATTGATCGAAATAATTTGCTAAAAGAATAATTTTATCTTATCTTTACGTTTCTTAATGCAGTGATATGAATACTTTATTGATTTAAGTAGCTTTTGAAATACTGGTAAAATGTAAATTTTAAAATAGAAAATGGTTGTTGCGGGTAATTCTTTGGAGATAGATATATGTCACTGCAAACCTTTTTGAAACGTACAATTTTATTGTACTTTGTTGTGTCATGAAGTATAGTCAGTATTGACAGTAAAAGTGCTCAAAAATATCAATTTTCGCATTGTAAAAACTGTTTTCTAATTTCTATGATTAAATTATTGGTGTATCATACCTAAAACCGTGGCCTAGTCCATAAGGAAGCTGACAGTGAAAACCGTATGAAAATCCATTGAGTAGTTGCACAAACAGACCAACGAAAAAAGCGACTTTAATATTTATACTATGTATGATGGTAACGAGCTAAGATCCTTGTTCTAGCTGGAAACATTTATTTCAAACAGGAAGGTGATTTGTACATTTGCAGCAGGAAAGCGAGATATTTAATATTACAACTTGTCGTCTTTTTTGTTGGCATTAAGTTACTAAAATATAAAAATTTGACCATATATATTCTTTAATTATAACAGTTTGTTATGTTTGCATAATATTAATAATCAGATTGTCTTGGTCGTTGTTTTTGTTTTATACTTTTCTATTAGACTATTTTCATTGGTTAGTAATTCTAATGTTTGTAATTTATAAACAAAGATTGATAAACACAAATAAAAAAGATGTGGCCGCATTTTAATTCTGTAGTTGCCTTTACGGACCAGACTAATGACAATCAAGGATTGGGGAGCACGTATCTTTAAAGTATTAGTTTATGTTAATAAATAATTACGAACTTACTACTAAATTTGGTACTACATTGTGTTACTGTGATATTAAAAATATGACATCATTAATTATACTGTCCTGAAGTTGTTTACTTTTTTATATTACATTTTATTCAATGAGAACAAAATAATAGTGGTATAAATAGTTTATAAAGTAGAAAATAATTATTTATACAAGACTTTTTTTAAATATTTTATTCCACTAAAATTGTTATCTAAATCAGAATACAGGGACAGGGATGATTTATTATTTATTTTGATGTATCAGAAACAGAGCACGGTATCTATGATTGGATCTAGTGTACCACAATCAAGTTGTCTTAACTATTGTAACTCATTAGGTTTGATCCTCAGAATGATCTACAATCAAGGTCATTAGTTACTTTAAACTGCTGCCTAGCGGACAACAATTGTTGTGTTATCTGCAACAATTTGCAGTTGAGTCATTCTTCCACCTTACAAAGCGTAGCCTCATTTATGTTTTCTGTCAATCCCTGTACTCCTGATACTCTTTTGTGATATACAGAAAGAGAGAGACAGAGTTGGGAACGGCAGAGAGAGATCGGCAAGTGTTCACAAAAGCTCTGCTCCAAAACCTCTATCCGTGTCTGCTCTCCTAATATTCCTGGTACATGGGAAACACAGAAACGCAGGCCCCGCCCTAGCTCAATTTCTATTGGTTAGACAAATCTATAAAACGCCATTCTGGAAGGCCGAATTTTTGGGTCCGCTACCGATTTTTTGTTCTAGGTCGCCTGTCCTCTCGACCGCTTGTCCGCCCCCGTCGGCCGCTTGCCTACCCCTTACTGCCTACCCCAAGTAAGGGGTAGGCAGAGCCACCATTGATGCTTTGCCATTGGTCGTCTTCGTTGGGATGACCTCACCACTGCTGCTCCGGATAACTACCATTTGAAACATTGAATGACAATGTGACTACAACCCGGGATAGTAGTATTCTTTCTGTAATTCTCTGAAGTTAATTTTATTTAAAGTTTTAAAATAATTTGATTAAAAAACTAAATATAAGTCAATAACTTTATTTAACCATAGGTCTTTTCTTTCTTTTCAGATGAATATATACGTTATTTGCTATACAGCCTTTTATGGGAATTTGACAGTCCTGTTTCTGTCGGAGAATACACAAAACAAAGATTCTTTACGCACAGTCGACCAATATATACTAACTTTAGTCAAACATGGCCATCTGATATTACAGTTGAACATGATGGAGGTTATTTTACCAAATTCGATTATAGACCGTGGAGGCTTGAAGAAATTGATGAACATAGTAAGTATTTAACAGTAATATTGTATTGTCTGAGAATCTGTATTATTACAAAGAAATACTATTTATTTTGCGTTTCATAATCATAATAGCTTGAAGGGGTAGCCTTTACGAGAGTACTTTAAATAATAGAGTGTTCAATTTGTTCGATAAAAATGAAGGTTGACGGCAGGCAGCAGAGAGGTAGAGCCACTTGTTTGAGTTGTTAGCTTTTACCTCTACAATGACGAAACGTAGGGGAGAGTGACAGCAGTCGGTTCCGTTACAAGCGAAATTGAACATTGAACATGACATTCTCGATAATCATGGTAACAACAGTTTTATTTTATAATACTAAATATCCCACACTGAGTGCTACTGATAGTTCTTAGTTTAATTGCTCACACTGAAATGATATTTTATTTATCTAATGTATAAAATTTTATTAGTAAAATCCTGGTTTATTGTATCAGTAAATTATTTGTGTTCAATAAATAGAAAACTAAAGCCCCTATTTATGTAGCCTACTAGTACTAATTGTCAAGTATCATTTACCTGATAGACGAAATGGTTTAAAGGCTTTTGATCCTGTTCAACATATTGATCTATAGGTATTAGAAAGCTTAAGAGAGTTTTTAAATAATTACCTTTATGGGCTTATAAAAGGTGTTTTAACGTAACTTTATCGGAGTTAAAACCGGTTACAACATAAAATACTCTTACGTTGATTGTACTTATTATTTTTCTTCTCGTATAGAAGTCATAGTTGTCGCTATCGTAGAATACCACTACGGTTGTGATGGAACAAGTTATGAGTAGTTAATTTTATATCTGCAATAAATTGTGCTTTTATAACTATGGTTACTAAGCAAAGTATAAATGATAAATGAAATATAATAAATGAATAAGGTCACAATATTGACTAATAATAAAATTTTAATATTTTAATGAATATCTGCTCGTATGCACCATAAATTATCAAAGTTCAGAATAATTTTTCCATCAATTCACGAGACAATTTACTAACTTTGCTAGTTTAGGTTATCAAAGTTTGAATATACTGAAATGAATTGATAACAGAATAAGAAAATACATGGTTAATCAAGTATAGCCTTCGTTTGCTTATACTACTTTACTGAGTTTGAACTTTTTCTTCCCATACTTAAACATTTTGTAAAATATAATTTTTTATTGTAAACCCACGTGTGTAAGTAATCCTCACGTATCCACAGGCCCGGCATCGGTGAGTTCCCGTTATCCACGGATCTGTTTGACAGCTAAAATTAAATAAATAAATAAAAAGTAAATATTTACAATAATAAGTCTACCACTCTTGACTCAACAAGTTGAGGTTTGTTCACCACTGCACCGAAGACACTATATTATATCTGAGAATTACCTGAAATTACAGTTGCTGAGTGACGCACTCACCCTTTCACATCATCAATATCCACCGGGACCATACGCTATTGTTACTCACACATTCCTTCTTAGATCTGTCTGTTTATATCATTCATCAGATCGTACATACACTTCTATACTTGGCTTGATTGTGTGTTTTTTTTATAAGTGTGTTAATGATACAAAATCGTTCTCAGCATTAATCAACTAAGATGTCTCAGGTGGAAAAGAGGAAACGTGTTTTGCTGTATTTAGTAAAAAAATATTTATTTAATAATAAATTGATAAGCTTGCTTCAGTCACTAGAAAGTTCGTATTGAATTATTGGAGCGTTCGCAAGATTCGAGAAAACGAGGAAAAATCAGAGGTAGTGTGATACTAAGTGGACTTCTCCGTGCCAAAACTGCTCCTGTTTCTCGAGACATGAGAGTTTAAAAAACTGAAAAGGCATTGAGCATTTTTCTGACTCGTTAGGGAGTGCGCGATATTTCACCTCCGCCACAATTCCTGGCTAGTAAGGGATGGTTTGAAAGGTGTAAGCTTCTCTTCAGCGTTCATATTGTGAAGCTCGCAGGTGAGGCAGCCTCGGCAGACCAAAATCAGCAGATAATTTCCTAGCAGAAATGAAATCAGTTTTAGAAGACGGAGAGTTCAGTGCTGGACATGTGTTTGTTTAATGCCGATGAAGTTGAGTTCTTATGGAAAAGGATGCCTTCGAGAAAATTTCTGTCACCATCCTAGAAAAACCTCGGAGTGCTTCACGGCTGGCGACTCAACAAATTATTTTGTGCTAATGCTAGTGGATTCGTGATTAAGTCTCTGCTCGTTTGTAAGTAAAAGAGTCCAAGACCTCTACAAGGAAAGAATATGTACCTGCCAATCTTTTGCAGGTAACATAAACGGTTGGGACGTTTTGAAATTTTGTTTCGTGTTGATTCACCAACTGTTTCGTTCCAGAGGTGATGGTCTACTTTGAATCCAATAACTTGCCTTTCAAAGCCTTATTGGTGATTGACAAAATCCCCTGACCACACTCTAATTGAACGTCCAAACACCTAAGTCATATTCCTGTCTCCAGTACCACATCGATCCTACAGCTATTAGATCAAGTTGTGACTGCGGGTTTTTCATTTCATTTCATTTCATTTATTGAGTCAACGGTAAACCATTTCGAAGATTTTACATTTTTCTAGAATCTATGAATGATTCCCTGAAGTCACAGTCATTTCAACGTGGTGAACATAGAACATCACAGATCGTCTTAATAACACCAATGACTTCATTTGTGAAGTGAAGGCGTCTACCATAAATGCATGTTGGCGAAGTATATGGGTTGAAGCTGTAAGAGTGATTGATTCCGAAGTGTTTAGAGTAAATAGAAAAACATCAGTAGTGGATAACAATCACCACGTCGAGGGTTAGTGTTTTCCTGAAATAGACCGTCAGGATGTGAAAGAAATGGGCGAAGTTAAAGACGAGGAACTCACAGTGCAGGAGTTAGACGAACTGATAACATCTCCAAACAAGGTAGTCGAACAACATGAAGATGTAAACGAATTCCCCGATAATCTTGAAATGAAGCCAGGGTTTTCATAAACATACAATGGACGACATCCTACGCATTGCAACGCAATTCGCAGATCACTTGTTGTAGTCGGATCTCCTCATGGAAATGACTCTTCGATTAAAAAGAGGACTCAGGATCTGGTGCCCCGTATGAATAAGCCCGCAAGGCATTGGAAAAAAAAGAAGAAACAAACCAACGTAGCAAAGTATTATAAGACTTCCTTTAATTTTGCATTTATATACTCTGGAATGTTCATAAAATTGTTAAATACACACTTGAAACAACTACACTGTACAGTATCAACATGTTAAAATTATTTGTGAGAACTAATCATACAAAATTTTGCTTGAATACTATATCGTTAACCGCGGTTTCGCGGTCCTCGGGAAACTACCGGAACGTAACTTCCGCTGATACGAAGGGATTAGTTTCATTTATTTTGTAAGGGGAATATGGAGGTAATTAATGCATAAGAAACATTACCTAATTCATCATAATAAACTATACCCCTTGATATATTACTATTATTACATTTATGAAATTTAATTCACTGCGCAATAGACTATATTTCCTTAGACTTACTAATTAAAACATATCAAATATAAAATCTATAACATTGAAATATCCTAAGAGCACAATCTTAATCTCTGGAGATTTTAATATTAATCTATTTGGAAATAACTGTGATAAAACACAGTCCATAAATTTATTGAAATCATACAATTTACACCCACACATGTTTAAACCGACACGCATAAGTAAACAATCTCGTACTTGCATAGACAATATCATAATATGTAGTATAGATTCTTCAAATTGTAAAACCGTTGTCTTTGAATTTAGTCTTTCCGATCATCTAGCGCAGTTAATGTCTACATGTACAATTCCTATTAAACATTTAAGAGCTAATCATTGTCCTGTTTCTAAAAGTAGAAATCTTTCTCGAAATAACATAACTAGTTTTATATATAACTAGCGGGCCCGGCGCGCTTTGCTGCGCATTTCAATAATTTTTTGCAAAAGTTGCCCGCGGCTTCGCACGCAATTTCCCGTTGAAAACAGTACACTATATTCACTTATTCTTTTTCTATCACATTCTAAACATTGCTGAGATAATTGATAGTCGTTCCATCGTGAGCCTCTTGGGCGTATTATGAAGGTATGTACCATATTCCTGCCTCTATCTAGCTGTTACCCACGGCTTCGCACGCAAATCTTAAGAACCGAAGTCCTTATATTACTTAGTAAATTTTTTTTTTTTTACTATAATAAATTTTAGATTAAATTAGTTATATCTCCGATGCCACGATTGAGCTTGCTTTGTTGTCTCGATCGAGAGAATATGTACACACGGAGTTTTGAGAACCATACTTCTGTCAAAAAAAAACAACTAAGGTTGATTTTATAACATTCTTTATATTTGTAGCCAACGTAAGATAGTAATTATGATATCTGCATTACTCTTCTGATCAAGCATGAGCATGGTTTATATTAAATAAATATTGCAGTTAAAGGTGAATTTTTACGTCAAATTTGAATTGTATTATCTGGATAGTAAAGTCTATGTTTAACAGTGATTGCAAAAACAGTTTAAACAAAATTTGTCGTTTCTCTTAAGCTTACTCTATGCTTTAAAACTATAAGTGTAATATATGTTTACAAAGAACAGCTGATTAAAAATTTGAAAAGACGTTAACATATGTTTGCTGCAATGCATTTCTTATGGGTATTTCTGTAACCAGTGGGGCGGAATCCTGAATCGGGAAAGGGATGGGCATAGCTTATAAAACCTTCTCCGTGGAAAAATACATATACGTACAAATTTTCATCATGATCGGTCCAATAGTTCACGATTCCATAAAGGACAAACATACAAACATTCATTTTTATATATATAGATTTAAGAAATGAATCCTGGATTTCAGTATTTAACTTAGCCAGTAAAAATAATTCAAATGTGACTTTTAACGAATTATTAAATATTTTTTATCTTTATTTTGACTTGGCCTTTCCTTTGGTTGGAAGGAGAAAATTGGGCCCTGTTGTGAGGGGCTGGGTCACTCGTGGGAAAAAATATCGAGTGTCCGAAAGCAAGAGCTTCATCAGCAGTCAAAACGTTCAAATGATCCGAATTTCATTGCGTATGTAAAAGAGTACAGGAAGATTTTTAAGAAATGTGTTAATGCAGCAAAAAGTTTGCATAACAAAGATTTATTTGGGAAATCCGCTAATAAACAAAAAAACAGCTTGGAATATAATTAAGAGTGAGCTGAAAAAGAGTCAATCAAACCGGTCATTACTCTGGAGGACTCAGGACTGTCTATAACTGACCCTTACACTGTTTCATACAGTTTTAACACATATTTCAGTAATGTTTGCAACAAATTAAATATATTTAATATCCCAAACGCCCAAAAAGCTTTTAAAGTATTTAATGAGATGAAAACCCAGTATATCGTATCAAACTTTGAACTCATTCTTGTAGGCGATGTAATGAAAATTATATCGGAAATAAAGTCTTCTCGGGCAGCTGGCTGGGACGGTATTTCACCTTCTCTTCTAAAAGAATGTGCCTCAATTATTGCTCCACCCCTAACCCACTCCGTAAATATGTCCCTTCAAACTGGAGTGTTTCCCGACAAACTAAAATTTTCTTCTATCACTCCAATTTAAAAAAGGCGATTTGAAGTCCGTGGAAAGCTATAGACCTGTATCCATTCTCCCTGAATTCTCTAAAGTATTTTAAAAAGCTGTTATAAATTCTTTAACCGATTTCTTCTAAAGTAACACACTCCTTCATGACTTTCAATTTGGATTCAGGAGAAATAAAAACATACATAACGCCTTGTACACCTTTCTCAATGAGGTCACCACTGCTGTGGATGAGTCACAGAGTGCTATCGGAATATTCTGTCACCTGTCTACGGCTTTTGATTGTGTAAACCATTCTCTTCTTATAAACAAGTTATCATTCTATGGTGTGCAGGTCAAAGTAAAAGAATGGATATCCTCTTATCTAGAAAATCGCCAACAAAAGGTTGTCATTGGAGATCAACCTATTTCTTCAAAATATCTTAATGTTCTACACCGAGTTCCATAAAGGTCTATATTAGAGCCACTTTTAATTCTGATCTATGTAAATGACCTTCCAAAATGTCTATCAATTTGTACTCTTAATTCATACACTGATGATACCACCATCTTTATTAAGAATTCAAATAGGATGCAACTACTTCATCATCTTGCATCAGAAATTACAAAAATGAAAGAGTGAATCAGCGACAATGGCCTGCTTCTAAATACAGAAAAGACATTCGCAATAAACTTTCATTCCAACTATCAAAGAAGTGCTAGGGCAGAAGATTCCTACCTCCAGCTACTGGCCAACACTACTCCGATAGGAAAGTTTCTGCGCCTCCTGATCGAGGGCAGTTTCACCTAGGGAGCTCACGTGAGAAGACCGTCAAACACCTTAAATAGAGCCCGCTATGTCATTCTCACATTATCAAAAATCGTAGATCTGGACGTAATTTTGATGGTTTATCATGCCTATGTATATTCCCATGTTCTCAACGGTATTATGTTTTGGGGATCTTCATTCCGTAGTCAAACAATTTATAAAATTCAAAAAATAATAATTCGTGTAAATGTTAATGACAGAAACAGATCATTATGCAAACCTATTTTTTTTAATTAAACATACTTCCGCTCCCATGCATCTATATCTATCAAACACTATCATTTGTAAAACAGAACCCTCTCAGTTTCCCCCAAAGCTTTCACACTCAATCATCCTACCTTACTACACATAGAAATAATATGATCCTTCAACTTAATAATACATCTTCTTACGAAAAAACAACTGGCTATATGGGAAGGAAACTTGTCAATAAACTCCCAATATTCCTTAAAAACAAACCATCAATAACAGTCTTCAGAAAGAGGCTCCGTGAGCTCCTCTTGGATGGCATGTTCTACTCAGTAGACGAATTTCTTTTATACTAGCACTTACATTTAAATCATATTTATATCGACGAATATTACTTTTATGATTAATACAGTTTAAAATAGTAGACAATATCACCTGTTACTATAGCATTGCTATAATATGTAATGTTTTGTGAAATAAAGATTTGAATTGAACTGAAGAAATTACTAACAGAAATACTACGTATTGATTTTAAAATATCCACAATAAACTCATTTGTAAATATTTAACCCTATGAAATAATACCTTCAAATTCTGACATCTCTGTTGCACAACAGAAATAAAATTTCACCATTACAATTAGGAATTATTTTAGTTTGAAGTTATAGGATTATTAGTTCTGAATGATGTACGTATTATTTGAATTATCAAAACTCGGATCGTTATGTCTATTGCCTGTTCAAGGTTTGCTTTGATATTAAAATATATGGGTAGAATAATTTGAAAATAACTGCGTCTTGTATACACAAAACGCAGTTCAAAAATTTAAGGTTGTAGGAAGATTCTACCATGAAAAGTCTGATAATAATAATAATAAATATTTTCTTGCAATTGACATTTACAATTAAATGTTTGCAACCGTCACTTGATTTTTTTAACTAAAATTTTCCATTCAATCTTACATCGAGGTCCCATTCAAACTTACAATGTTTTCATTCACTCTCTCTCATTCATTCGAATTATTCCACTCACATCCGGTGGTCAGTGTGTTTGTAGCGCGTTCTCCTAGTCGTGTGTCATAAACTCGTCTGTGTTGTAAAAGGCTTCTGCAATCAATATGTTTTTGAGATGAGCTTTAAATGCCTTTAGCATTGGGACACTTTTAATTGAATTTGGTAGCCTGTTGACCAGATGAACTCCTACCTGTGAGGGCAAACGTTTATGGACTACCGTTCTGTGTCTCCCAGTTCGGTAGTCCTCCCTTCCTCTGGTTTCATAGGAGTGAATTTCACTTCCTCTTATATGATCGCACTTTGACCTGAAGAAAAGAGAAGTTTCTAAAATATAGAGGGATGGTAAGGTCAAGATTTTAAAATTTTTGAAAGCTGGTCTGCACGACTCTCTCCTATGTAGTTTAGCGATTATCCGAACAGCCCTTTTCTGCAGAGTGAAAATTCGTTTAATGTTAGCGGCTGAGCATCTTCCCCACAAGACCAATCCGTAGGAAAGATGTGGATAGATTACTCCGAAGTATGCCGTCATCAGTACCTGAGTTGGGCAATACTTCGGCAGTTGTTTCAAAACATAAACGCCTGAGGCTAGTTTGGCACAGACATTGTCTACATGACAATTCCAAGTCAAACCTCGGTCGAGGTGAATTCCAAGGAATTTGGTCGTGCAGACTTCCTCAACCTCACTTTCATCCAACATGACTGTGGGAGTGGAAGTTGAGTCTGCCTGTCGTAGGCTGAAGTGGATGAAAGATGATTTTGTCGGGTTTGTTTTTAAGTTTAGCTCATTGATATTTTTGATTACGTTGTTGAGTTCTATGAACGTATTTTTTCCTAACTGTGTTATCGATTTGAGCTAAAACAGAGAGTCATGTCATCTGCGTACTGGACTATTCGTCCATGTTGTAAAGATGACCCAACGTCGTTGGCGTAAATCAAAAACAGTAAAGGACCTAATATGGATCCCTGAGGGACTCCATAGCAAAGCTCTCTTTCCATCGATTTGACGTCTGAAATTGTTACAAATTGTTGCCTATTACTAAGATATGATTCGAGCCAGGCGTGTGGCACTCCTCGTATCCCGTAATGCTCTAGTTTGTGAAGCAGGATGTCATGATCAACACAGTCGAAAGCTTTAGATAAGTCAAGGAAAACACTTAGTGTTGTACATTGACTTTCTATTTCCTCTACCATCATCTCGACTAGACAAGCGACTGCGTCTATGGTCGATTTTCCGCTTCGGAACCCGAATTGGTTTGCTGATAGAGTCCGGACCCTGGGCGTTGCCGGAGCCGGGGGGCGACGTGGTAGAGACATACCGGCCAGCCCTCTCACTATGGCGTCAGCAAGCAGAATCTTTCCGGAAGCTCTCAGGTGAAGTCCGTGCTGTGTGAAGTGCTTGCGTCTTATGTGTCTGATGTCAACAAGATCCGCACCCTTGTAGCGAACACACAGCTCTTCTAGGTAGTGATTTACAAGGGATACGGCGTCATGAATGTGGCTGGAGGGTGGCAGATCGTGTCTATGAGGCAAAGAAGTTACCAGAATCCTGAAGGTCTGCTCGTGCTGTTTGATGATTTCCTCAAAGTGTCGGAAAATGTCGGTCTGTCTTCCTGCAGTCAAATCATTTGTCTCCGCAAGCAGCACAAGGCATCCCTGTGGGTCCGGTGGTGGGATATGATTCGAGCCAGGCGTGTGGCACTCCTCGTATCCCGTAATGCTCTAGTTTGTGAAGCAGGATGTCATGATCAACACAGTCGAAAGCTTTAGATAAGTCAAGGAAAACACTTAGTGTTGTACATTGACTTTCTATTTCCTCTACCATCATCTCGACTAGACAAGCGACTGCGTCTATGGTCGATTTTCCGCTTCGGAACCCGAATTGGTTTGCTGATAGTAGGTTTTGCCTTTCTAAGAAATCTCCGATTCTCATGAGAAAAGCCTTCTCAGAAATCTTGCTAAAGGCCGGTAAGATTGAAATTGGGCGATAATTTTGAAAAGAAAAAGGGTCGCCCTTCTTAAAAATTGGCGCTACTTTTGCCGTTTTTAGAGAAGAGGGAAAGATCCTTGAGTTGAAAGAGATGTTAATCAAATGTTCAAGTGGCCTCAAAAAGTGCTTAGAGCATTGTTTCAGAAGCCATGTTGAGACATGATTGGAGTCGTTCGATTTTTTCGTTGAAAAATTCCTAATAACCCGGGCAATTTCCTCTTCTGATACCGGGGCAAGAGCCATGGAGGCTGCTGGGCTCGGCACTAAGGTGAGAAGAGGCTGACTACTAGGCGAGTGGAGGCCTTGGTCAGCCCCTACCGAAGCAAAGAAACTGTTAAATGCGTCTGCAACCCTTAAAGGGTCTTTGACTTTCTCGTTGTCAATTTGTAGCTCTATTTGTTTGTTTGAATGTTATTGTTGATTATGGTCCAGGCAGTTTTGAAACGTTCTTCGACGTGAGCAATGCTTTATTGACATCGTAAGCTTTCGCAGCTTTGATGACTTTTCTATATATACGTTTGTAATTTTTGAAAAAGATTTTGAACTCTTCATTAGTAGTGGCTTCTTTATTTCGGAGTAAAATAATAATTTTTCTCTCGAGACCAGGATACCTTTGGTAATATATTGGCACTTCTGTTGCTTCTAATCAGATTTGACAACAGTTGTTCAAATTTGGAAAAAAGAGGTTTCGTTTCCACTGGGAGCTCGATACAATCCGATGATTGTAAGGTGTAGTCGGGTCATTTAGAGTTTTACCGCCATTTTGAGTTTGTTCGTGGCCATTTGTGCATTTTGATGCATTATTGTCACTATTTTGTCAGATATGTTTTTCAGATTTTGAATTTTTGAGGTTTTGTTTTTGTTGGCTAGTTTTGTGTCATGGTTGAGAGTGGATTCCCTAAAAAAGTATTTATGTCATTTGTCTGTAATGCGTTAGTCTGTCGTGTAGGTGAGGCGGCTGTGTTGGTTTTCACGGCGTCCGCAAAGGTCTCGTGAGGCAGTGTTCTCGGTGAATCTTGGGTCGAAGGAGACTCACAATCAGCAGCAGCCTCGGGACCGCGAGGTGGAGTCCGGACCCTGGGCGTTGCCGGAGCCGGGGGGCGACGTGGTAGAGACATACCGGCCAGCCCTCTCACTATGGCGTCAGCAAGCAGAATCTTTCCGGAAGCTCTCAGGTGAAGTCCGTGCTGTGTGAAGTGCTTGCGTCTTATGTGTCTGATGTCAACAAGATCCGCACCCTTGTAGCGAACACACAGCTCTTCTAGGTAGTGATTTACAAGGGATACGGCGTCATGAATGTGGCTGGAGGGTGGCAGATCGTGTCTATGAGGCAAAGAAGTTACCAGAATCCTGAAGGTCTGCTCGTGCTGTTTGATGATTTCCTCAAAGTGTCGGAAAATGTCGGTCTGTCTTCCTGCAGTCAAATCATTTGTCTCCGCAAGCAGCACAAGGCATCCCTGTGGGTCCGGTGGTGGGATGGAGATGGAGGAGATAGTGAGAAGGCCGTCTCCCGGCCTGCAGACCCCATTGACTCTGGTCCGGTAAGATGTTCTCTCGGAGATGAGAGGCGCCAGGTGACGGGCATGACTGTCTCCTACCACTGACACGTTAAGGAATGGGATTTTTGTTGGGTAAATTGTAGATTTAGAGTTTAGAGCCGATTGCAAAGATTTCCGGTTTTTGTGATTATTTAGGGCAGGTTTTTTGTTTGGTTTTGGTTTTTTGGTTTTTTTATAACTGACTGTTTTGAAATCTTCTTCTAGGGCTAGGAGGGATTCAAAACTATTAGACAAAGGACGTAAAAGGTGTAGGGAATCGGCTTGATTAGATGAAAAGGAAAGAGGGAAGTCGTCGGTTGAGATGGGTGTGGATATTTTTCTTCGTATTTCTTCAGTTCTTCTTGTAGTTTTAGTATGGTTTCTTCTTTAAATTTTAGCCATTTTCCAGGTTTCGTATTGCATTGATCATATTTTTTACTTCATCGTTTAGTATTTTATTTTTTGTGCGGAGGTTTGAATTGGAGTTTTCTAACTCTTCGATGTTCGGGAAGGAGTTGCTGGAATGTGGCGTAGAAGGGTAAGTGGAAAGAGGTATGGTTTGTACTAATTTTTTCTTCTTTGGTACATGGCAAAGGGGTTTTGGGACGGTTCATTAGAAAATGTGTTTTTTTCTGAGGGTTTAGGAGTTTGAGTGAGTGAAGTGTTAGGGTCCGATTGAATTTCTGTACTAGAAAGATACATAGAATTTGATGGTTGAGAAGTGTCTATGGAGATGCTAGCCTGTTTTGGCGTGGATGCTGCAGGGTTTAAAAGGCTATGTGAAGGCGTTACGAGGCTTGAAATGTTCGGTGAAGGCGTGTCAGTGGCGGTAGAGCGGGTCCGGCGAGATGTTCTCCGTTGCGGTACCGCTGCGACCGATGATCTATTGGAGGTTGTTTGTGACGAGTGGTTGTGGTCATTATTTAGCTCCAGTATTTTAGTCTTATTGCTATCAGTCTTGATTGAACATTTACAGATTTTAACACAACAGCGCCAAGTTATGTTACCGTTTGCAAGAGTTCTTACATCCCGAAATTT
Organism: Homalodisca vitripennis; assembly: GCF_021130785.1. NCBI lineage: Eukaryota > Metazoa > Arthropoda > Insecta > Hemiptera > Cicadellidae > Homalodisca > Homalodisca vitripennis. Next base: position 152,710,169 of record NC_060210.1, on the reverse strand, counting down.
AAAGTCATTCAGAACTAGATAGGGTTTGCCTGCACTTGTAATAATTTTTAATGTCATTTTCAAAATTTAAGTAAGGGATAGAATAATAAATTGGTGGCAAGACTAACAAAGTTCCAGAATATTAGACTAACAACATTAAAAAAAACATAACAACGTGTAGAATAAGTAAACTCAATAAATTAATAAATTAATTGACTCTATACACACTTGCACTAATTTATTTACACTTGCAAGTGGAGCTATTGAGTTTGTGGGAGTGCCTACAGCCTAGAGATACAACTGAACACACAAGTGATGGACAGTTGAGTCGACGATAAGAAGCAACACCAGCAGCTGATAAGAGGTGTGGTCACTGATAAGAGGCGCTCATTGACAACCAAGTTCAGTTATAAGTGGTCAACTACAGATGGCGTTTAAAGTCTGATGGCTGGCACACTCTATCGTTGCCTAATCGAACTAAGTTAGGTCAATCTTACATTGTAATGTTGGCAACACTGTTGAAGATTTGAGCGTGCGCTAAGTTGAGTAAACAGCCGTTTCAACTAAGTTAATTCTTAGGTTAAGTTCTAATCACACATTTCAAACTGTTCTTTTAGGTAGAAATTTAAGTTGCAATTAAAGGTTCAACAAGTAAGGCTTGGCTGAGAATTAAAATATAATTCAATATAGAGCTATTGTGAGAGTATTGAATTGATAGGTTCCATTGATAATACAACACACTGAAATAAATCTGCACAAATTTTATGTACAACAAAATCCAATTATTTTGCATTAATTTTCAATATTAACAGAGATTAGCGATACAAATTTAGCAAATAATAGTTTGATACTAAACACGAGTTACGAGATATATGTATACTGGATTCTATACTACAAGTTATAATTCATTGATTTTAATAACAAATGTTATAGTTAAACATTGCATCCAAAATTATTTTATTCCAAATTTTTTCATTCACTAACTAAGCGTGTAAAACCTTTCTTTTAAAACACCTAAAAATTTAAATACATTTTACGTAAATAAAATTATTGAGTAACTTTTCCAAATTTAGAACATTGACATAAATTATACGAAATTAATATATAAGTATTTAAATAGCAAACTAATAATTTGACCTTTACACAAGATAATTTAATTAATAACTATAGGTATATGTACGTTGTAAAATGAGAGGAAACATATTAAGACGATTAATAAAACCATCATAGTATCTAATGTTACTTTCCAAAAACTAAAGACAACATTTTTTAATTTACATCTTATTTTTACTTCAAACTAACACATGACGCTATTTCGCATAAAGCAAAATTATCCCGCTAACGAACACTATCGCAAGCACACCCGATTTGTTCTTTTTACCGTTGAATCTTTCAGAAGGCTACCGATCACCCCCTTGAAACTAACACATGACGCTATTTCGCCTAAAGTAAAATTATCCCGCTAACGAACACTATCGCACGCACATCCGATTTGTTCTTTTCGCCGTTGATTCTTCCAGAAGCCTACCGATCATACTCGCGTTCTCCAAGATCAATCAATATAATCCCTGCCAGCTCGCCTGACCAAGTCCCTGCTTAATCTGTTAATAGTATTTGGTGATTACCATTATTTTTTATTTCAGCATTGCGGCAGGTCTGTAAAGTTGTTATTGAAAATACCAACCACCAGACCAGTTGAACCAGTGTTATTGTGTTAATAGCTTACCCACAATTTTACTTATACTTCGTTATTTCTTCGTTAATTTCTGTTAGATCTCACGAAAAATTCGTTAGTGCAGCAAAAGTAACAACTTTGTAGCACTAACTCAATGGGTAAGCCAAATTCTCTCAATGAAAAGTTGCTTATCTAAGTTAAAAGGTAATAATAAGATTTTTTGAATATACGAAGTTAGTATCTTGTTACTTCTTATTAGTTCTCAGGATAAAATAATAATATCAGTACTATCAACCATTTTATAGGCTTAACGCAATAGTTAAGCTAACTTCGCTGCATGAAAATACCTAGCTTACCCACAATAAATAGAAATAAGTACGTATTCACAATATGTACGTATTGTTTGTTCTTTGTTCGCTCCTGTTAAATCCTAAATTAACTATAATACAGTTATTTAATTTTCTGCTCCCCTAGTAAGAAACCAGTTCAGTGGAGTACAGTATAAGCCTAACTCCTGTTTACGCCTGACGATCAAGATAATTGAATAATCAATGGTTCGACATAATCTTGTTAATCTATCTATTTCCTACATGTCTTCTTCAACTTGTTCTACATGTTTTCATTAATTCTTCTACTGCTCCTGTCTGCCTGTCTCAAAAGTGTTGTCTATTGATGACTTTATTCGCTTAAGGTTATATGTCATTTTTGGAAACAAGTATTTTAACTTTGCTCCAGACTAACTAATTGGGATTTAACTCACAGAGATAAGGCAGCGTGTCAGAACTTCGAGTTGATGGTCTTTTACATTTTATAGATAACTTTCATTGAATACAAGTGCTTAATATTTTGCACATCTGTAAGCGATTATTTCTAAAAGCTGTCCGGTGAAAAATCTACAGTTGACCTGCTATCCAAATGTTGATAACGTCTGTTTTTGTTTGAGTTTTATTTTTTACTTTACCGCTATGGTACGCCGCGTTTTCTATAAAAACAGCAGTACTAGGAAAATGTTTATGAGTAATTGTTCCACAAACCATTTTTCATACATGACTCCATTTCTAACGATATTCCTAATGGTTTTTATTTCCGAAATTTATAATCTGATTGAGTCACACTCATTGATTCACTAGTTGTTTCACCCAAAACAACACATTCTATTTCAGAAAAGATATTTCAAAGTATTTTAAAACTTTCAACACTGCTTCTCGGTCGCCAATTTTTGTAAATTTCCTGCAGCACTTGACGCCATAACACACAAACTACAATTAAGTTAGAAACGTATCAAATCGACACTAAGAAAAGAAATATAAATACATTTTATATTGTGAAATTATATATCATACCTACAATAAAATTCATAAAATATTACACTAAGCACTGAACAAGCCTATACAGAGGACAACCAACGAAGTTTGTCATTCACACCAAACTGATGAAAACTTCGGTGTGAATTTATATATATATATTTTTATTGGTAATCATTTTATGTTAATTTAAGGTTTCCTACCAGAAGTTTGTAACCACGGGAACCTAAAGGTCAAGATCTTTTATGATCAAAATGTTACATGCAAGCTGTGCGACAAAATGTTACTTTAAACGTTCTGAGATCTAAATATGGCATTAAAAATTCTCATGATTTTAAGAAAGTTAGATAGTATATAAAATAAAATCAATAATGTTACTAAAGTTTTTTACATTAGCCATATATTTAGCACGCTACACTTTATATCACTATTATACACAAACAGCAGTTACCCGTGGCTTCACAAGCAGTTTCTTGTTGAATAACAGGATCACGATTTGCATATTAATTGTTTTTATTATAATTAAGCCTAAACATTCCTGACCTATCTCCTACACCAATTTAGATTTAAGTTAAAAAAGCAAGATATTGGGAACCTCAGGTGTGAGAATGAAACTGTTTTTTATAAGTACCCCAAAAAATTAAATTTCTTTTCAAAATTTCTTTATATCTGGTCATGAATAGTTCTAACGGTTCCAGTTACAGCCTAACTATGTTAGGCAAGTGTAAGTGTATCCTAAGTCAAAGATATTAACTTAACGTTAACACACTTATAATTTAATAAAGGATTAGGCTCCATGTTATATAGAAACATTATTAGGAGTACTTTAGGTACTCATGTATATCTGTGTTTATAGTTAAGAGCTTTAGATATTAAGCGAAATTGCTAATGATTTTTTACCACTAGTCACTTTTTTAGTAATAGGCTTTCCACCATCATTACCTCTTCTTGTTCGAATACAATATATTTCCGACGGTTTTGTTGATTATGCCTTGTTGTTGCAATAAAAAAATTGTAAAATAACCTACATGGATAAAAAATCATTTACACAGAGCAGTTGGTGTTCAAATATTTTTATTTCTTCATACGCGACCTTTCTCCAACGCAGAGACAAACGGTTAGTTGCTTATAACTGGCGCTATGTGCGGAATAAGAATGGAAGCCAAATGAAACTAGAGTGGTGGGAGGGGCATTCACGTGACCAGCCAAAAGATATTAGGCTTATTGCGTTCGTTCTATAATTCAAGCAGTACTCATCCGGATATTTTGTAGGCACATTTCATATAATTATTTTTAGATTTCATAGATGTGTTTTATTTTGTTTTAAAATTCTTCTTTCAAATATACCAATACATAATTAATTAAAACCTAATTATGGTTGGGCTTTTTAATTGGATTAACATTTTAAAAATTATATTTTAAAGTTTTATTGGATTGCTTAAAAATCTTCAAGTAATTTTCAATTAAATCTTTAACTTTATCTTAAGTATAATTTCCATTTTTAACTTAATAATATTTATGATATGTTTTATTATCATTCAAAAACAAATAACTACATTATCGAGAGTATTCATTACAAACCTATCAGAATAATCCGCTCAAACGCTAAAATAATTCAAGTTCTTCTAAAGAAATGAGGCTGTTTAAAACGTATCTACAATTTCTAAACCTAACTTGAATAATTTAAATCCTGCTCATATGAAAATGTCTACTTTAATATAGTATTTTTCAGAGAATAAGATCAAATTAAACTACAGATATTTAAAGAAAAAAGCGATCAAACCATTAGATTATTAATTGTTTGTTCGAGTGGGTGTAAAAAACCATTTCATCTACAGTAGATGGATTCCTTACTCAAAATTATAAAGTATTTAGTAAATTTCTTGAACAAGTTGCATATAAAAAGTACAAGTTAGATATGAAAATTGTCGTCATTGTAAACAAAAAGAATTAACATATTTTAATGCTTCAGAAGATATAGTTGCTTTTTAGTGTATACCTAAATATTTAATAGATGTTATGATTATATTTGAGAATATTTCGTAACTATAGACAAAAGTAAACTACACAATTTACGTTGTCTATTAAATATAATTTCCTCTCAGGCTTTATAAAAGTTATAAACAGTTATAGAATGATAGATATTCGTTAATGAAATAATAATTCTCACACTACAACTCTGTTGTTAGTTATAGTCCCGTTGCTCAGATAACAGCTGATGGGTTTTGCTTTTGAATGTTTTTGGCTCTAGCTTACAGTTGCCGGCAACGAAAGGACTGAATTCAATGTTCGTTATCACACTGTCTCCAAAGTAACAGGGAGTTTCATGGAACTCGTTGCGAGTAACTTTTGTTTAGTAGTACGTTACGTTAAACAACGCCTACCAATATTTTAATTCAGTTGTAACGGCCGTAACTCGCTACGCAATTCCCTTACTCAATTTCATTGCTGAGCGTAACACACTCGCGCGCACACACGCGGGCGCGCGCCTCTGAGGTGAGTACGCCCTATTGCATCTGTATCGCCCTATATTTTGTATCCAGCAAATCGACACACTATTATTTGAGGTCTTTCCCTATATATTTTCTTATAAATTTAATAGATTAATATCTACAATACTTTCAAATTATTTAGGATACGGTGAAACAAAATCAAATTGTTTACTTACAGGTATTGTATACTCCCAGACCAATACTATACATAAGTATGGCCTCAACAACATACAAAATGTTTTTGTTAAAATAATTTTGGTTAAAACTTTTTAATCCACAGATCATTACCACTTCTATAATGCAGAAATAAGATTTCCTTTCAAGCCGTACGTTCCTGGAGTTGATAACGGTGTTTTGATACTCAAGAATGTTGTCCTTGGATACATGGCTAAATTTAAGGTTGCATCAGGGAAAAGGACTGAATGCAGCATCACAAAGGAGTTCACACATTTTGTATCCTACAAATCGTCTCAGTTAAAATGCGTACCCGTAATAAAACTGATACATTGGTAAGTATATTTATATCACTAGTATTTATTATTTTATGTAAAACATTATACCTATCTAACTCGCCAGTTTCATAATTCAAGCTAATTTACACACACACACACACACACACACACACACACACACACACACACACACACACACACACACACACACACACACACACACACACACACACACACACACACACACACACACACACACACACACACACACACACACACACACACACACACACACACACACACACACACACATACATATATATATATATATATATATATATATATATATATATATATATATAGATATATTATAGAATCTATGAAATTTACGTTTTTTATTTTATTACATAATGCATGGTTCAAATGTTTACACCAGCAGTTGTAGATAAAGAAACTAGCAATGAGGTGTATGTGTATGTATATCCATGCCTATGGTTCTTTTTACGTATCATTAAGCGTATTTTTGACCTTTAAAACATCGAAAATGGTACCATCGTCTAATTATATTTCTATGATAGAGCATTCGTGTCTCGTCTCTCAATTTTTTAAGCCTTTTAGCTGAAACTAGCTATATTAATAAGTTCTTATGCTATTAATATTTTGTATTAAATATTTTAATCTGTACTTATTGTTAATAAAGTATAAAGATTTTACATCAAAAGCAGCCCACCACTGCGCCACCAATAATACTATCAATATTATTATTTTATATTTTTGTATATAATGATAATATATTCTTATCTGTATTTATACACTATTGTATTATTATACAGCCCGTTCACTCGGGCCCCGCTGATAAGTACTCGTATGTACGTAACGGATCATAATTATTGTATAAATTTGGGTATAAGTAAAACATGTTAAAGTCATTAAAGTTTGATAGACAGATGGCTAGATAAAAAACAAATGTATCTATAATATATTCTTTGATAAGTGGATTGTAAAACAATAAATAACAAAAATCATGATAATAAACATTTATAGATATACTAATGCTTAAAAACAAAAAGAATTCTCTTTAGACAAAAAAAATGCATGTCCAATCTCGTATCCCATCCCTAACTAGATGTGCAATTTATTATATATTGTTTTGACTCATTTTGAGATTAAGGTTTTTTAAATCTTTTAGTATTTAAATTTAAGCTTTGAGGCTGAGTATTTAAATTTACCATGCCCAATTACTTGACTGCTAAAAGGTCCACTCAGTAATAAATTAGGTAAACATATGTTGTCCGACCATATCGAAGTAAAAAAAAAAACATATCATGTTAAAAGTTCCTTTAAAACGGTTATGTGCACTCTGTAAACATTTAAAGTGTATGAGACTAATAAAATGACATATCACGCGACCTATGCATTTTGTAATTTCTCAAAGTTTGCACCCCAAAGATTTGGCCATTTGAAAGCATTTTTAGATGTTAAAAATAATTTTATTTTGTTTCCTGTGGTATGTTTAAGTGGTATTCTAAAAATACCTATATGGTATGATCATTGTGCACATACCAAACTATTGGTTTGCTTCACTCAGTATATAAGTAAATGTTAACTGCTACTTTATTAAAATATGCGTGTTACAGTGGTTCCTCCATAGATAATCCTATAAAATACTATCGATCATCTAATATAGAGATCCAGAGCAGTGTACGATACATTTCGGACGGAAGTTATGTCTCTACTTCAGTTTACAAACCGGATTGTGCTCAGAGTGCTACGAGTACGTGGAAGATATGGCAAAGTAGGTAAATATCATATGAATTTAAATGTATATGAAATTGCTCCTTTTGTGATGTTCTAAATCCAACAACAATCGTGTTTTTGCACTTTTTATTAAATAATAAAACAGTTAGGTATTTTTGTAAGACCTATAAGAACTATTATACTTATATACAGAATCGTTATTTTTAAGTATATACAGTGATATATTTAGAGTTCTTGTCACTCGAAACTTCTAACTAAAGTTCATGGATAAATGGGTAGTCAAACGTAGGCTGATTAAAACTGTAAAACTATGGAATACGTAGGATATGACCTAAGTGAAATCTCAGCTATGACAAAAATAAGGTTTATTGCAATAAATAACGTAATTATCAAGTGAGAACTTACCAATTAGGTATTAAACTTTATGAGTATATACATAATATTAACATAAATAAATTGACATAAAAACCCCAAGTATAACAGGTAGAGCTTAAAATATCATTATTAAAAAAACTTCCACTTATAAATATAAACTTTAAATTTTGAAAACAATAAATGAAATAATAAAACGTAAAACAGGCTAATAGTATAACATATCTACTGAGATTTGATTTATATATTGTATAAATAACATGTAATTGTTAATATATCATTGATCTTGTTTAGTAGACGGATCACAGCTTGAGACGATCAGTGTTTAAATGTAGTTCTATTAATGTATGATGCCTTCAATGATAATAGTATGGTGATTTGAACAATATTTTTAATGTTAATAAGACAATGTAATGACATTATTTAGTGCTATTGATCCATATATACAAAGCACAGCGTCATTCGTTATAATATTGAAGTAGGGTTGATTCAATGTGAATTCTTATCTACACTAATATTATAAAGAGGAAAACTTGGTGTGTATGTTTGTTTGTAATGAGTAGGCTCAAAAAATACTTGACCGATTTTAAACATTCTTTCACCATTCGAAAGCTACATTATCACCGAGTAACATAGGCTATATTTTAATTTAGAAAAAAAATAGGGTTGCCTAAGATATTTGGGTTTTTCGGACACAAGGTGTAAAAAATCAACCAGAAAAGTTACTTATTTTGCCTACGCTACCAAAAGTATGATAGATAGAACCATAAAATGTTCTAATTATTTGTAGATCTTATAAATATCTACAAAAAAGTCCGCGACACACTATATCTATCTATGTCGAGTAAGGCACAGCAACCATTTTTTAATTTTAAAATCATAAATTTTTTGGACTACATTTAAACGCGTTTATTGTACTCCTGCTATTAATCCTTATCAAAATAAATTACTTCATCACTAAGTGCAGTTTATTTAGATAATATTTGGTCTTTGAATGATTAAAATTGGACGTTTGGTTTTGAAGTTATGGCGAAATTAAAATATTACGATTTCTGGTGCACGGCCCGCTGAGAAGTGGGCGTCACCAAGGCGTGGGTGCGCGTGCGTATGAATAAGGACCGGGGTCGGCTCCCTACGCGTGAAGTCGTGCGTGAAGTCTAATAATTTTCGTGTGTTTTTTTTTTTTAGATTTCGTTCTTAAAACTACACCTACGCAAAAATTCTTCTCAAAGCTAAACAACCGTTCTTTTCAGGGCTAACCCATAGTTATTTTCAGAGTTATCCAACAGTTCTTTTCAGGACTAACCAACAGTTTTTATCAGGGCTAAAGAACAGTTCTTTTCAGAGCTTGAACATTACACGCTAACAATGTCTTAAGCATTTGAAAATGCCTAAGAGAGCCAGGTCTCAACTTTCTAAACATAGTTCTCAAGCACGGTCTGCAAAAATACGTCGTATGAGAGAATCTTCACCTGAACGTTCACAACGCCTTGCTGAACAAAATCAGATAAACTCTCAGGTACGCGCACGAGAGTCGAGTGTCGAACGTTCGCAACGACTTGGAGCTCAGGCAGAGAGAAAGCAGTTGTCCACAAATAGAGTTCGCAATCGAATTTTACCTAACAGCAACAGACAGGCTTTCAGATATTATCCGCAGGTTGATTATGCACAAACCATCCAAATCGGACTCATGAATAAGATCTGCTCTAACTGCTCTGCCAAGAAATGGGCGGACGAACCTAATGGTATGTGCGTGCTTGAGGTAAAGTTTGTCTTCCTAACCTTCAGGAGCCGTCACAACCAATAAAAAACCTTTTAATCCATTATCTGGTCATTTTTTTACAAACATACGCAAATACAATAGTCTTTTTCAAATGACTTCGTTTGGTGCAAAATAAATCAGGGAAGGAAATTTTATGCCCACTTTTAAAATTGAAGGACAGGTGTATCATCTCATAGGTAGCCTTTTACCACCATCTGGCCAAACTCCACAGTTCTTGCAAATATATTTTATTTCGGATGCAGAACAGTTATCATCGTTGCGATCAAGCATCGCAACAACCTTAAAAATGGATTTAATTTACGAATTACAGACCGATTTGAATAGTCATAACGTGTATATACGAAGTTTTAAACAAACCTAAGAACTTAACTCCTAAGATAATTTAAAGTTAATTATTCATTCAGATCGCACTTCACAGACAGCACACAGAGGCAGATATAATGCTCCTACTGTAAACGAGGTAGCCGTTCTATTAGTCGATGAAGACAAAGGTCCCAGAGATATAGTCTTACACGGTAGAGACGGACAGCTCAAAAGAGTTTCTGAGCTACATCGGTCCTATGAGTTACTATAGTATCCTATAATGTTTGTGACAGGAGAAGACAGTTATTATTTGACTATCCCTCAGCAGGGTAATAAAACTGTTTCGTATATGCAATTTTATGCATTTAGATTAATGTTTAGAAGTAACTCCTTTATAAACCGTTACATTATTTCAGAGACTTTTTAGTCAATATTGTGTTGACATAATGGCGAAAATGATATCGGACAGATTAAATTATATTTTTTGGAATCAACAAAGACTGAGGGCTGATGACTACATCAAATATCGGTTAACACGTCATATTGCCATCGTCATTTACGGGTTCTCCGCGTTTCATGCACGAGAAAACGTAGGACGTGATGACGTACGTCCGAAATTACGGTAGACCTGACTTATTTGTCACTTTTACATAATAATTCCGAACGGCCTGAAATTAAAGCGGAGCTGCTACCAGTACAACGGTCTTTCGACCTTCATGACATAATTTCACGTGTATTTAATTTAAAGATGAAGAAATTCATCAAATTATTTTTCAAAGAACAGATATTCGGTGAAGTAAAATGTTATATGGCAAGTGTGGAGTGATAAAAGCGCGGTTTAACTCATTGTCATTTGCTGTTCTGGCTAGAAACTAAAATACAACCAGATGAGATCGACAGTATCATAGTTGCGGAGCTACCCGATCAAAATATTAATCTCGTACTACACAACATTATAACTAAAAATATGGTTCATGGACCCTGCGGAGGACATAATTTAGCTGCACCATGCATGAAGAACGACGTTTGCACAAAAAATACCCTCGCCGTTTCATGAACGATATCCAGACCGGAGAGGATGGGTATCCAGTTTATCGTAGGCGCAATACAGGAAATGGCGGTCGGAGCACTACGCTACAAATCAGGGGCAACATGGTGACGATAGATAATAGGTGGATTGTTCCATACTCCCCGCTACTATGTAAGACTTTTAACGCTCATATAAACGTGGAGTATTGCCACTCTATCCAAGCCATTAAATATATGTAAATATATAAATAAAGGTTCAGATCAGGCAACTTTTAGCCTTAGAAACCCACACGACGAGGTCGAAACTATTTAAATGGCAGGTACATAAGCACATTTGAAGCTGTTTGGCGCTTATTTGAATTTCCCATTCACGACCGGTATCCTACTGTAGTGCATTTGGCCGTTAATCTAGAGAACGGTCAAGGGGTGTATTTTACACCAGGTACAGCTCATCAAGTTGTCCAAAACCCACGCAATACCACATTACTGGCATTTTTTCCTCCCTGTAATGAAGATGAATTCGCGAAAACTCTTCTATATCTTGAAGGCCCGCAATTGTATACATGGGCAAATAATAAATTCACTAGAAGGAGGCGTGGAGAAGATGTAGTTGGACATACGGGAATAAAAAAATAATGCCGCTTTAGGTAAAGTCTACAGGATCCATCCATCCCAATCAGAGTGTTTTTATCTTAGGATTCTACTGCACCACGTATGCGGTCCGACATCATTCGCATACCTTAAAACTGTAAACAGTATTGTCAAAGAGACGTATCAAGCAGCTTGCCGTGACCGAGGTTTACTTGAAAACGATGACCACTGGGGTAATACTTTAAGCGAAGCTTCGTTATCATATTGTCCAAAAAAACTTAGGGAGTTGTTCTTAATCATACTTTTATTTTGTCAACCATCGGAACCATTGAAGTTATGGGATACTCTCAAAGATCAGTTCTGTGAAGATATTAGACATCGTATCAGACAACAAAATCAAGATAACACTTTACCCTTCATTGAAATAATTTATAATGAAGGATTAATTGAAATAGAAAACAAACTTCTAGAACTAAAAGACAAAAATTTAAGTGGTTTTTTTGGATTACCTTCTCCCGTTCGTACCCAGAAGTATACTATTGACACAATGGTACAACAGTATAGTAGAAATGATCTAACAGCGTTTGTTAGTGACAATGAGCCAAAATTAGTACTAGATCAAAGACATGTTTATGAGACTATTGTACACAGCGTGAAGAATAACATGGGGAGATTTGTTTTTGGACGCACCTGGAGACACCGGAAAGACTTTTCTCGCAAATTTGATACTTGCTAAGATACGGCAATCAGGGAAGATAGCGATTGCAGTTGCTTTGTCAGGCATTGCTGCAACTCTCTTGAACGAAGGAAAAACTGCTCACTCTACGTTTAAAATCAGGGAAGATAGCGATTGCAGTTGCTTTGTCAGGCATTGCTGCAACTCTCTTGAACGAAGGAAAAACTGCTCACTCTACGTTTAAAACTCCCACTATCCATATCTTTATATCAACGGTGTACGTGTTCTATTCGGAAAAAATGAGACTCTTGGAAAGTTGCTGCAAGACGCGTCGTTGGTAATATGGGATGAATGCACCATGAGTCATAGAGCTCATGTGGAGGCCGTGGACCGTACTTTAAAAGACATCCGAAGCTCTGCTAATGTCATGGGTGGTATCACTTTTGTATTTGCTGGAGATTTCCGACAAACGCTTCCAGTCGTCAACAGAGGTACGCGAACAGATATTGTGAAGGCATGTTCGCGTCTCACCTTTGGACATCTGTTCAACATTTGAATTTGCGCACCAATATGAGAGCTCACCTACATGGAAATACGCAATTTTCCACAAAAGCTGATAAAATTTAGAGAGGGGATTTTTCCATCCTTAAATTTGGGCACCGATTATGCGGTTACTTTTGATGAGTCTCTAGACCAAATATTCCATAATTTAGATAGTCTGATAGATGCTATATAACCTGGCATCGAAAACTTACATCAAAATGATTTTCGTTGGCTGTGTTGTAGAGCAATATTTTCTCCCAGGAATGAAACATTCAACGAAATAAACAATTTAATAATGCAGAAAGTACCGGGTGAAGTTAAGTGCTATAAATCCATAGACACCGTCACTAAATTTTTTTAATTCTCTGAACCCCGCTGGGCTACCACTTCATGAACTGTCTTTAAAAGTTTGCTTCTCAGAAATTTAAGCGCCCCCTAACAAGCGTAACGGCACGAGAGTTCTTAGAAAGGAGCTAAAAGATAATTTAATAGTAGCGAAGATTATCACCGGCCCTGCAGCTGTTGAATTAGCTCATATACCAAGAATACCCATGATCCCTACTGATTTGCCTATACCCTTTAAAAGGCTCCAATTTCCAGTAAAAATGTCTTTCGCACTAACGATAAACAAATCCCAGGGCCAAACATTTAAATTAGTTGGAATTGATTTACGAAAAGAATTTTTTACGCATGTACAAATTTACGTTGCCCTATCACGGGTCGGGGCTCCCGACCATCAGTACATTTTGTTACCTGAAAATAATTTAACGCCAAATGTTGTTTATAGAGAAGCTCTACAATAATCGATTTAGTTATCTATCCCAAAACAACGGGTTGCACTTCGAGGCTGCCGCAAAAGTGAAAACTTAGTATTAATTACAATTAAATATTTTCATCATTAACAACAGACAGTCTGTGCAGGCTGCGGATAATGACTGCGTCGTCGATGTTAGTGTCGGTGTCTGTGAATTGACCTGGGAATCATTTTGCTGACCGTGTCTTTCCAGGGTAAGCTTATTGCAGCTGTAACCGACATCCACGCGGGCGGAGCTGCGGGCGACCGCTATTTACAATAATATCATCGTATACTTTTAGCGATATCAGTAACTATACAGAATAAGTTTTGATGAATAAAAAAAACAAATTTTTCGTGTTTTGTTATGTTTATTTTCTGTCATCGTTTACAGCGCTCCATGCTTCTACTACTCATACACTACATCTTCACATACTTATAATGATGTATTCATTTTATTTTACATAATTAATTTTTAAAAAACATTTATGTGGCAAAACAACGTTTGCCGGTCCAATATGTATAATAACATGCTTTATACATAAGGAACCACTGATAATTTCAAGTCGTAAATAAACAAATTTTTGCGCTTATATTGCAAACGCTAGCTAAACTCTACGAGATGGATCAAAATAATGTTCTAAGTTAAAATGTAGGGACATAGCGGTTGCGGTGGTACCGGGTGGCCGAAATCACGGCACGGCGCGTGTACAATGAATTCAGCGATGACATGCATCTATCTTTCTGATATAAGAAGTTGTCAACAAAATAAAATCTTAATAAATCATAAAAGACGCTAACGTTATATATAAATTTATTAGGCCATCATTCGTGTACTGACGTGTAACGTAGGTTGAGCTAACGCCCTGTGAGACACTCCGCTATTAAAATTTGCTACATACCAACATCATTACTTTGTGACACACACACACACACACACACACACACACACACACACACACACACACACACACACACACACACACACACACACACACACACACATACTGTATATATACTTCGACTGTAAATTATTGATGTAATATTATCACGTTTTTACTGTTTATTTCAACCTACTGCCACCTATAGGGTTATAAATCTATGCTAGTTGCGGATAGTAAAGTAGACCCACTCTATTTCCCTTCCCCTTGCTACGCGTGTAAGAGTATAGTTAGGAGTTGTGAGTGAGCTGTTGGTTCTGTTGCTTCTGGTAGTTGGTCCACCTGTGGTTGCATAGGCAAGGTTCAACGGACAGCCGTAAGAAATTGATATTAGACCCTGCACACTTAATCGATTGCAATATCTCTACCATCTTGGTACGGAGCAGAGAACGAGAGATGTCCGAGCGCTTGGAGGATCACCCAGGACAGATTAGGCAGTTGCACACTGAAACTACCCCGACAAATGTAGGACGAGCCGTCTGCAGCTCTATACTAATATTCTTATGAGGATTTGCTTCAAAGGAGGAAAATTCCTCATATTGTCACGACGATCCTAGTTTTTTTTAACCTGGGTGGCAATGTTCAACGTAATCTAAGTAGACATATGTGCCGTCAGTTATCGTCATATCGGTTTCTAAAGGCATTTATTTTAAATTTTTTCCCGTAATCAATCTTAAAAGTAATGTATCCTGTAGACTGTTGGCTACTGTATGATTTGTTTATCATAGATAATAGTTCATCCTGTTCTGACTGTTTTTATTAAGTGGCTCAGTATTTGAGGCATGATTCGGTGCAATATCACCGCCTGCCCGTTACTTAAAGGATGGCATGGTGGTTTTCGTAATTTATTTGTTTTCAATAAATTTCATAAATGCTCAAGTTTTCCTTGGTATGTAATATTAATTCTCTTGGTACTCAATTGCTGTTATGAACACATTCTCGAGCTGTGGTTTCAGCCGGTTGGTCTGGCAATACTCTGAGTATTCCGAATGTTATGAAATGATCGATATTATACAATATGTATTTTGTATTCTATCTACACAAAGGTAAGGTGACTAAGCCACAGGCTAATCTATTCCTCACATCATGGAACTTTCTTAATGGTTTTATTTTACCTTCCATAGTTGGTTTCGTTACATCTATTCTTAATTTTAGCCAGTAGAATTTGTCTTGAAGTCTTAACATGGTATTGTTTATGATTCAGTCGTATTACTTTCTCCAAAATTTCTTTTGGTACTATAATGAATTTTTCATCCTGGTCCTTAAAGTGCACTACTAATTAGGCACTAGTTATAAAATAGCATTTGATATTGGTTCACTTTTTTTCGAGCTTCTTTAAATGCGACTAGATTTAATAATGATAATTTTTCACACTCTTTTTTCTATACCACTGTACATACACAATTAGCATTTCTGTTCTGCACACCTGGTTTGTGGTAAATTTTGTGAAGGAAAAATCATGTTTCCTTCACAATCCTTCCATCGTCACAAATAACCTTCAAACAAAGAAGTAAATTTTGTAATCATATTCAGCTAATTTTAAAGCCCCAATTGTTATTCTGATTGAACAATTCTTTATTGCTATTAGAAATTTGATTATACTGTAGTTTCTTTGAAAATAAAACGATATTCCATAAATATTAACATCAAAAGCTAACCAAATTGCAGCTAATAGTTATCTTTTGGTTATACTATAATAAATCTGCTCTATGCAGTTCAAATTTATAAATGAGTTTAGTATAGAATGTTCTCTACACAGTATATTTCCTGGCATTGAACTGCACTAGTTGCTACACATTGTGACATATATTCTCCCCTACAACTTAAATGTAACGAAAAGTCTGTGTAGATAAAACGGATTTCAGGGGTTAGGTTTTCTTTTTTCTTTAATCGGCTTCACATTATATTGTCCAAAGAAATTACAAGTTCTGTTTGGTTCATTTATTCATAGGTTAGGCTATCTCCGTTTATTTGGAACATTTATTCGTCTGTAACTGCAAAATCTCATTAATCATCTAAACAATTCTTTTTCATTCTTTTGAGAAAGCTTCTTTATAGATTCGATCTTTTTTGAACATGGATCTAGTCCATGATTTGTGATTAAACATTTCATAAGCTGTACACTGCAATTTACTTGTTCATTTTTCTCTAGCACATAAAATAAATTCTGTGCACGTTGTTCTATTGCACGACTCTTAATATGTCAACTACGTATGAGGAACAAGATTTTCTCTTCAGACCTTACAGAGTGATGTACTCTTAATGTCTTGTTGAAGTTTTGAAAAATTCTTTATTCTTGGTTGTCTGGATACATTTTAATTTGAAAAATCTTTCAATTCATTTTTAATGCTGTATAGAAATTACTTACTGAACGTGTTCCATACTGTAAATTGTGCTAAAAATTTTTGGTTCTGCTATGGCCTTTATGGTTTAATGGGTTTTTCTTCTTATAGAGCAAATTTTTCTTATGCAGAAATAAATCTTCCGGACTTGTATTAATTAATTTCGTACAATAAGTTATTACTTTGGATAGACTTCTGGCTAAATAAATTCCATTAACTTTAAAACATGCTGTTTCTGTAAAGGCAACTTTGTTCCTAACTTGTTATTTTTGAAAGTTTTTGATTTTCATGCTTCACATACGTATTCATAGAAAGATCGGAATCTACTTAAAATGTTACGGTCTGCTTGGTAACTAGCTCAAGGTGTGCCTGGATAGCCCTTCTTTCTATCATAGACATTTGTGTCAAATTATCAATTATTACGCATTCACTCTCCCAAAAGTTCCTTCAACTAGTACTAACTTGTTTTCGTGTTCAATTATGTATGGAAATTAAGATTTTTTTTCGCCTGTACAAGGCTACCTTGTGTAGATTCAGATTTACATCGTTAAAAGATTACCAGCGGCGTACCCGGTTGTTCCCCTGTACTTTTAAGGGTTCTGTGTTTCTTATGGCATAACCGTTCCCTGAGGTCTGACCTCTTTCACTGTTCCTTCATCGATCAATTAGATGACCTTGATACTTGCAGAAGGTGCAGTCAGGACTAGTGAAGTTTGCCTTTCATACACATTCTGATCCTCTGTGTCCATTTCTTCTACAATAATAACATTTATGTGCTGCCTCTCTGAGTTACGTGTCTTATTTTCCTACAAGTCTAACATTTTACATTTTATATCTTATTTTTCTTGGGATGAATGTAATAAATATAAATTCGAAATAACATACTTAATGTACTCAATACTCCATCTCACATTAACGTATCTATTTCACCTCAACATCTCTATGCTCTCTTAATTCTATGACTTAATTATTACAAGCTATTCTACGTTTATCCTTTAAAAAGTTATAGCTAATGTTTCTCCTTGCTATTTAATTTAATTTCTGAATGATAACAAAGGCTCAATAATCATCATCGTAAAAAGTTTACTTTGGTTGCCAGAGGCAACACAGTTGAAGATTGACATCTGCTTCACTCCGCTCCCAGTTTAAAGCATGTCACAATACCGGTTGCTTCGCCAACCAGACTGGTGACGTGTAGGGGAACGCGAAGATGACAACATATGGTGTCCCATGACTTCCTTTCTCGGTTTGGCATCATCACGTGTAGATTTCTTCATCCCATTCAATCCTATCCTTTTGCACACTTTCCTTAACATTTTCGATAAATCTAACTTCAAATACAGTTGCTGTACATTGTTTTATTAATTTAATTGTTCTCTTGCTCACTGGAATTTCGGCGTCAGGAAATTAAATGCCTATTACGGTAAGACTGTCACAAAGTTGTTCTATCCCACCGCTGCCTCCACATTGGTAACACATCCGAAAAGTTCAAAACAATAAAACTATATTTTACTGTTCGGTTTTGGTAAGGTAATAATATTCTGCAATTAACACACTTTTTATTGAAAATCATATTATATCCATAACTAATATAAATAAAAACACGTATTAATAGTGCTACAGAGAATCAAATGTTGCTTACACATCACTGTCAGCAGTCTTTTTTCTGCTCAAAAATACTTTATATTTAATAATGTTACTGTCTTTTGTGAAATATTTAGAGCTTAGTACAAGATGACTAACATGTTCATACGAGTAAAACCAATAAATCTTAATTTATGGATAATTTTTACGTGAGTTAAAATTAATAATCAATGTTACTTGAACCACAAGTATTTTATGTGTCATATGTATTATATATCTGGTACGACTCGTTACATTGGTTAAAAGGGAGGTTAAAATATTCAATATACATTGAAGTATAATAAGCGGCCATCATCACAATCGAATTATTGATATTTTTGATTAGCCTATCCAAACAACCGAATTTCATTATAGTTATTTAAAATTACAGTATAGTATCAGAACTGGCCAACAGAATTAAAACCCAATTCCTATACTATTAACAATAGTTATTCACACATGCGATTTGTATGCTACTTAATTTGAACTTATGTGACCAATTTTGAATGCAGATTAAAAATGTAAATTACAACAAATTTTTTGAAATCCAATTAGTTTAAAACTTGATTATCTAAACTGTTAACAATATAGTTATTCACACATAGAAACACAACCTTTTGATTTGAATGCTTCTTAGGTTATTTGAGGTTATGCGACCAATATACTCACTTCAATAAATTTGGAACATGAGTACAATAACTTCAACAAATAACTATAGTTTTTTATGCACTTCAAACATCTTCAATCACTATTAATGTATTATTACAATTAGCACTTAGCACAATAATTACACGATGTTACAAAACAACACCCAAATTTGATAGTAGCACAAAATGTCGGGACAACCTGGAATTAAAATAGAAAAACATTATGGCTGTGTTGTAATATTATAATGTTTACATAGAACAATTGGTGAAACTTCATATTTGCAATCTGCATTACACTACTGATCAAGTACTTTACAATAACAATTGTTTAAATTTTAAATGTAAACAAATATTTCTACCTCTTTGATGAACTTCAGCTGAAAGTATTAACAGCTGTTAAGTAACAGTTCACATTGTATTACGTGTCGTAGCGCAGTCAATGTAAAACACTCCAACATCAACAACAATTTATTATTAAAAAATTTATTAAATAAACTATTTAAATTGGACCGAATTGTGAATCTAAACCATTCTCGGATCCACCTGAAGACACACACAAAGTTTCATTAAAATCGGTCCACCCGTTTAGGAGGAGTTCAGCCAGCCCCATACACACGCACACAAGAAATATATATATATATATATATATATATATATATATATATATATATATATATATATAAAGATATATTTTATACGGGGTGTAGATTAAGTCCTGATACGCCTGGACCTGGATGTATTCTAAACTTATGGAGATATCAATGTATAATCTTATTATTTTAGTAATATGTATGGGAAAGTAACGCAAAAGAAAGTAAATAATAACCTGTAGAGACAATGCCAATGTCTTGCGCATGTCTTTATTAGGCATGCGAGATATCTTTCAGTAAGACTTTGAGGAATCCAGCTTATCCTTTTAATTAGTATCTAATTTTGTGCATAGTTTTGGGAATAGGTGTCTTTTTCGATTTACTATGTAAGGGGTTATTTGTCCATAACTATTTCTAAATACATCGTAGAGACGTTGTCTTCACGACATTGTGTTCATTTAAAATTGCATGTTACAAGAAACGGGTTGTAATTTGAAAATGTTAAGTTATCCCCCTCTATCCTTTTTTAAAAAAAAGGAGGGAGATTTTTTTCTTTCAATAAATCCACAAAACAATTTTAGGAAGTATAATGAAGGTTGTTAATTGTATCTCATTCCATTTGGAATATAATTCAGGCATTTCATAATTTAATTCACACACTTTATATTTACTAAATAATAAAACACGACGAAAATGTGCATACGAATTGGACTGTATCAGTACATTTGGAATGTAATATGAATCTTTAAATCAATTGTTTGCAATTATTATTGTGTCATTGTGTTTATGTTGCGATATTAGTTTGTTATGTAAGAAACTTTAATCAGTGTTCTGTAAAGTGAGTATTTACTTTGAATTATTAAGTATTCGGTGGAGGTATTACTAAAAACTGCCTAGTAATTGAGTGTACAGTTCTATTACTTAGTCGTTTAAGTTTAGGGATTAGGTCTAAGTTTTAGATCTTTCAGTCACTAAATCATGTCTTTTATTATTTTTAATACCAATGTCTTTTTTATGCTTTTTACTACTTTCTAAATGTACTAATATAGTCTTATATACATGTTTTTGCCATACTTTAACATTTATTTTGTTAATGTTACCATTTTATTTATTTGTTCATTTTTAACAATCCAAACTATATTCTGTAAATATAAAATATATGTATTATAACTTTTTAATACTTAATGAATTGAAACTTTTTACTAAATTAAAAATTTACAATCTTTTCACGCTAAAATTTGATATTCTATGTTTTTAAAATGTGCCTATTTTGTGTGTGTAAAGATTTTAAAATAAAATGACAAAATATTGCGTTATTTATTGTTAATAACCTAGTATATGTATACATAAGAAATTATCATATTGTAACAACCAGTATTTGTGAAAGTCCTTTTACTCTGCGTAAAATCTGTCTGCCACCGAACATCTCTACTCTGCCAGTCGGAGAGTAATACAAGGGTCGTTCAATAAATATTTCTAAACTCGAAGGAATGGCGATCATATTATCGGAAATAAATTCTTTCCATTAAGTAGAAGTTCTAACTAGCCAGCTGTATAATTTTAAACTGTGTCCATCACATAGTTTAATTGTTGTCTATTGAGTAAACAACCTTAGTTTATCTATAAATATGGTTGAAATTCCGTTTCGAGTAATAATTAAACACTTGTATTGAAAGGGTTTAAGCAAATAAAATTCAAATCTGAGTTTAAAATATGTCATGGCACATCTGCTCATGTGTTTGAAACTCTTTTAAATTGGATAAACGAGTTTCAACTTGAAGGTACATCAAGAAAAGATGAATACAGATCCTGATGTACTGTTGAAATTATAAACAAATTCACGATACGATTTTAATCGACGAATTGAAGTGCGTGATATAGTTGAGTCCACAGGCTAATCGCAAGATAGTGGTTTTAATTTTGAAAAAGAATTTAATATAAAAAATCTCGGTAATATTTGAGCGGAGTTTACTCACAGTGAAGAATAAACACAGTTATGTGGTGGATTCTAAATCTGATTTGGCAATTTTCGGTTGATGTATAACTATTGATGGAACATGGATATATCATTAAAACTGTTTGCTTAAACAAAAGAAAATTCAAAGCAACGGATTTTTAAAGTAAACGGGCTCCGAAGAAGGCGAAGATGGCCGAGTTGTTCACTGAGATTATGACCACTGTCTTTTAGATCCTCGCGGAATGGCCAGAGTTATGTAATTAAATTTCCAATAATTACAAAATAAACCGTATTTACCAGGCTTGGCCCCAGTGACTGTTTCTTATTTCTAGACTTGAAGAAATATTTTGGCGGACAATAGCTTTACTTTAACGATGAAATAATCGTTTAAAATATCTAATTTTTCCTGTTTTTCTTGTAATGAAGATGGTAAAAAATGCAAAATTTTTATCAAAGCTTCCAACAATAATAATAATAACAATAACTGGTTTGAAGCAACAAAATTTTACAATTACATACAAACGTCACGTAACATTTTACGAAGAAATGCACTCAGTCACCCATGCAGAGACAATTTCTCTCACCTAACATGCCATACATCAGAACCAGAGGATTGATCGTGTTAGTTTTGACCCTACCCCAGCGGCATATTACAAACTCATTAACTGAGTAGAACACCCTCAACAGGAAAAGGTGCCTTATACGAGCTTTCAATTGTTTGGGGTCATTTACTTGTTTCAAGTCTTCAGGGAGTATATTGATAAGCTTGACACCAATCTCGGACGGCACACGTTTGATTATTGCAGTTCTTTGTTGTACGCGGAAGTTGTCCTTGCCTATAGTCGAGTATTGGTGAACGTTCATTCCTTGGACCAAGTTACACTTGAATCAGCAGTACACCGCCACCACAAGGATATAGAGACAGAGCTAGGTCACTAATCCAAGCTCCCTGAAGGCATCTTTACAAGAATCTCTAATTTTTAATTTCGAAAATATTCGTTTAGTTTCTTTTTAACTTCAAACTATTACTTAATAAGGACACGAAATTAAGAAAAAGCTGATGAGGACCAAATGAAATGTAGAATCAAATTGTTACGCGCAGCATGATGAATAATTTCAGAAACCAGTGTAAATAGTAATACTATTACATTTTTACATAAATTTCTTAATAGTTGGAATCTAAACATTACGCAATCCAAATATAAATGCTCCTTATTCGCGGTAAATGACAACAAAAAATACTTTAATTTAGTATAATATTCATAATACAAGTTTCAAAAAATTTAATTAAATATGTATGACACTACACATAGTTAAATTAGTTACAAAAAGATTATGATCATGTTTTTATAGTTCATTTCTATGTCATTATGACGAGAATAAACGACAGGGAAATTCCAACCAAAACATGAAGCCATTTGTTCTTCCATTTAAGACGATGCTGTCCTGGTGTAATAGAAACCATGTGAATGGAATTTGTAGATTAATTTTCGTTATAAATAATTGAAAAAATGTTGAGCTCTAAGGAAATTTACTGTAAGTTTTAGTTGAAACTATAAGTATAATTTTGGTAACATTTAAATAATAATAAAAAATATGTTCTTCAATATTTTCTGAGTAAGCTCTTTTATCATTAATTATATGCCTATACACATCATAACTATCATTATAGTGCATCTCTTTGATAAAAAATAATTTTTACACAGTGCTACGTATACTGGTACGGAAATGCTATTGTTTTCCGTGCGACTCTTCTTGCTAAGGAACCACCATATTGCACAACACGGGAAGCAAAGACAATATTTTCGTTATGCCTTGGGTCCGTATACTAATAATAATTACTAATGAGATTTTTTAAATACTTTTATTTATGATAAGCCCCCGTAGATCCTGTACTAAAGTGGTCCTCAATAAATAGTACACTGGAATATTGTTACAGTAGGTTATTAGTTACTTCTCTTTTCCCCATTAAACATAAATGTACTTAAAATATTACTATTAAGGAGGCAGCCCTGTATGTTAAATACATTATTGCGTTGGTCTTGTTTTTGTTTTATAAAAGTCATAGACTGTATCCTGAAGATAACTCTTTGTACTAACTTTGTATCAAATACACATAAAAGATAGGTTCTAAGAATTAGTCTACTCATCAAAAAGTTAGTCATGTTCTACATAAAATACTAATATACGTTGAAAATTATAATTGTTGTTAGTTCAACGAGGTTTTGAAAATGTAATGTTTTAAATGTCGTTTTATTATATTGCAGCCGGAAAAAAGGACTGTCGACCTAGATACAATCTACACTCAGACAATACTCCACCGATGAATGAATACACGGCCATTACATCTTTACAATACAAACCATTTAAATTGGAATTTCACAGATATAAGATTATGCTTGAAGTAAGAAATGCTCAAGTTGGAAAATCTTCAATAAACTTTTCATATGTAAGTTAGGAAATAGTTTACACAATCATTTAATTGTTAGTAACATTTATATTAGTTTAATAGTGGAATAACATATACGTCATTTCCTAGTGATTGGGTACTAGCGATATTTTTATTTTATTTTTAATATGAATCGTATTATTTATTGAAAATATTCCAAAAGTCCGATACAATTTGCCGCAAGAGAGAGTTGCCATGGATCGCCCAACGCACAATGACATAAATTTCATGTGTCGTCACAGT
This sequence comes from Homalodisca vitripennis, assembly GCF_021130785.1. Classification (NCBI taxonomy): domain Eukaryota; kingdom Metazoa; phylum Arthropoda; class Insecta; order Hemiptera; family Cicadellidae; genus Homalodisca; species Homalodisca vitripennis. Next base: position 152,685,627 of record NC_060210.1, on the reverse strand, counting down.
CTACTAAAAAACTCAGTAAAGAAACCTTAACCCGTGCCACGGAATTGAGTTGGTATCTAATTAAATGGTGATCGAAATCACCCCGTAAACCCGAGCTAGACGGTTTTATCATCACAGGCACAGGGAAAGTTGACAAATTTTCTCTCAAACTACTGATAATGTTTCCAATACCTCGAGCTGAGAACCGCGAACTGCACTCAGAGAAGTGGGTTTCCACTCTCAATTATTAAAAGATATGGATGGTAACTCCAAAAGTGCCGTCCGCTTATCCACACATACAGCTCGCTTCGTCGTTAAAACAATTACTTACGATCGTATTAAGCCCAAAACGAGATTGCAAAACCCCAAACGCAGCCGTAAGCTTACCGAACGACTCGACTGCTAACGTTCACCTACAGCCACGACTAAAACTAGTATCATAGGATTGCAATTTAAGACTCGTTGAAAGTCGAAACCTAAAACCATAGGGCCGGGATAAACGAAGGTTCACATGTAACTGAATAGCACACAAAATGAGAAGACAAATTAATCATCACTAATAGAAAAATATAGCAAAACTATCACATTAAAATTATCTCTTCAATTTAAAAGAAACAAAAACTAAAACAAATCTTGGTAGAACAATATAGATTCCAAAATAACTCTTATTAGCTTTCACTCTCTCATTCTTACTTGAGCAATGAATAAAATTTCAACAAACCTAAAATATAAATAAACTAATGGTAATCACCTAAAACAATTTTTGAGGTTAAAACAAATTGAATAGGTTAGTCAGTGAGATTTTAATTTATAAATCCATTTACCACTGTTGGCGTTACGAGTTAGGTGGCATCTGGTAGTTCCGTCTGTAACTTTATCTGCGGTACTATGTAACTATGTGGCTCTATGTTGAATAGCGTGGTAAGCTATAACAGCCTAAACGAAGCTTAAAACAAAATTTACCCAAAGAGACCTAAACCGTTAGATGGGGACGTCCAGTCTCGTGGCTGCAGGCATATGCATTCGTGATTATGAAAATAAAACAGGAACACTTCTTACAAACGTTAGCCACAAACTGGAGGCAAACAATTAAACAAAACAAACCACCAAAAGAATCAGTAGCAATCGTTTAACTTGACAATACCCATTCGGAATGAAGTTCTATCCAGCTTCTGTACTCGCCGTCACCGATTCTTCCTCTGCCGATAACTAAATTCGCACGTTCGGACCCCCGAAAGGATTAACCGAGTGTAATGGCACCTTAAATAAGTTTTTCTTCAATGCACCCGTGGGCACTGACGACATGGTGTTACTTTGGGGAACTACGTCATTTGTCAGCACCCGTCGGTGAAGTTCTTGACTCCTGGCCCAAGGACGTGAAGCCTGTCGCCTACCGGTTTTACCTTTTCGTGTTTCTCTGCCTGGTCTAGTGTATCGACCAATCGTCCTCCTCGAATCGTTACGAGCCAGCGCCCCACTTCTCTCGGGAATTTTGTCTTGTTCCAACAAGGAATTGTGGTATCTTTTGTGGCCAGAGTTTTACCCTCTTTTGTGCACGGATGCGTCTCCGTGAAGAGTGCTCCTGTTTCCTTTCTCGTTCACTCGTTGCCCCTCCGTGCGATGGGATTGTGCGACCGATGCAGGTTACGTTTTCACGAAATAGATACTGAAAAAACATCTCCATTCTGTCCTAACAATGTCCTCAGGTCTACCCTCGGTTCGTACTCAGGATGGTGTAAAGACCCTGCTAGGATGTTCGGGTAATGATTCCACAATCGTCATTGCAGCGCTGTGGGTTACCACGGTTGACGGTACTGTGGTCCCAAATGTAGTCGAACTGCTGCTAAAAGATATTTATCGAGAACTTGCTTAGAGGTAGTACAGTTTGTTTAGAACAATAACTACGTTCACAAGCTCCTCTCGGCCAGTCAGGTCATTAGTGACCTTAGGACCTTGTGATCAATGACGACGACATACGCCCCTATTTACGGACTCAAAGAAAGAGAAGTCTATACTTTCAAAAAGCCCCTCTCGACACGTCAGTGATAAAAAATTAGATTCGCCATGGGTACTTCGATTGATTTTCATGTCCACTTATCAAGGTGTTCCGTAATATATGGTGAATTTACTTGAGAATCTTTTTCCATAAGCTGTGAACTTTCTCCAATATTTCATCTGTAGGTAGTGTTACTTTTCTGATCGAAGGACCACAAATATATTAGCAAGGTTGTCATCCCATACAGAGTATGGCAGGGGTATTTACTGCAAATTGGAATTCTCCAAGTTGCGAGTCCCAGCTTCTGTGGTTATTCTTTAAAAACTGCGATATCAAGGCCTTAATGACACTTTTCACTCTTTCGACGGATTAGATTGCAGAATTTAGTGGAAAAGACGTTTTTTATACTTCCTTATTAAATTTGTTTAAAAAGCGCTTTCGCCTTTTAAATAAATTTAAAAAGTCGACACAGGACCACTATGTGTTTTGTACAGGAAACTTAAAAAAAAAACAAAGATTATGCACACAACATATTTCGTTTAATAACCAATGCCGTAAGTAAAATATATTTCCTAATTATTTTCAAATCAGAATTAACTCTAAATCTCGTACCTCAAAACCTGCCTTATATAAGGCTAAGAAAGTATGGCTAACAGAAGATATCAAACATTGGTATCAATTAAGAGACAATGTTAGTACATATCATAAAATTATTCATGAACCACTCATTTTGAGATTACATCCCATTGAATTAGATATATTTCAAGCAGAAACTTTTTATATTGTCAGTGATACGATTCATAATGTTTTTACTAAACAAGTATCAAAGATTGTAAGGCTTTGTAATGTCAATAAAATAATATGTCCTTTTTCTGATTCCGAATTACCTTCCTCCGATAATAACCAGACAAATAATAATCAGTTTGTTCTTAATATTTCTAACAAATAGATTTTAAAATTGGAGTATTAAACCCAAAATTTGGTTACGGTATGTCGATGATGTCTTTTGTGTATGAGAAAATAAAATTATCATCCAAGACGAATTTTTAAAGCACATCAATTCAATTAGACCATCGATAAAATTTACTATTGAAAATGTGGTAACCCTTTTTATCCCAGCGTCCGATTTTTCGGACGTGTTGTAAGATCGTGTTCGATCCCAACGTCCGATTTTCCGGACGTTCACAAAAATGTTTTTTTTAATACAATATAATCGGTTGAATACTTCTTATGTTATATTAAACCATTTGTAATGAACACCTTTACAAAGTTATAGTATGTAAAGGAACTTTTAGTTCAATTTGGCAACGATGTTTTCGTTCAAACTAGAAGTCTGTGGCTGCTCGGTGCCATGTGCTGTCTGCTCTCATTGTCGTCAGTCGTGAGTGTATCGTCTGTTTGTTATGAGCTGTAGTTAACCTTATTGTTTGGAAGTTTATTGGTTACGTTATTTACAATGAGTGTATGATTCTTTGTAGTTATTTACAATGAAACGGGCAAATTCACCTCTTAGTGACAATACGATTAGTCGAGTGATAAATGAAGAAGAAAAATTTTCTAGTGATGAGAGTTTCTTGAATAATTTTGGCAGTAAAGTTGACAGTAGTTCCTCTGAAGTGGATGACACGGATAATGATCCCACATATGATCCAGATCAACCAGGACCATCATCAAACATTCTTCCAATTGTAAGTAGGCCTAGGATTTTATCGGAAAGTGAATCTGAGAGTAGTATTGATGGTGAAAATGTAAGGAGTAGGCTTACTACTATACATCAGCAACCTAGACAACCTTCTAGGCCTAGGCCTAGACATACTAATGGTAATTCAACTGATGATTCCAGTGGAGAAAATAATTAAGGATGGATTGATGTTACTGCAGAAAAATGATCCAGGTTATAGTCATTCATTTTCATTTTTAGAATTGCCCGGCTTGAAACATTGTCCTCCCATGAATACACCATCAATTGCTTACTTTAGGCTGTTTTTCACAGTTAAATTGATGGAAATGTTTGTAAAATATACAAATATGTACGCTGAAGAAGTTGTCAGAAAGTACAATTCTAATTTGGGACCGAATAATAGTTTGAGAACATGGGTCAAAGTTACAACTGCAGAAATTCAGGCTTTTATTTGTATCCTAATAAATATGGGTCTAAATCACAAACCTACCTATGCAAGTTACTGGTGGAAATCTAACAGTCAGAATTGTAGTTGGTTCGGGAGAATGATGAGTAGGAATAGATTTCAAGAAATTTTGGCATATTTCCATATGGTTGATACACGGAACCTTCCTAAACCTAAGGAGCCAAATTATGACCCTTGTGCCCGTGTGCAACCCCTAATAGATCATATGAATAGGATATCTAAGCACCATTATAGTCCCAATATGTGCCTTTCTATTGATGAAAGTATTATACCGACTAAATGCCAAAACCCCTTGATGCAGTATCTCCCTAAAAAGCACCATACATTTGGAATCAAGTTGTGGGTACTGTGTGATGCAGTAACCCACTACTGTGTGCATTTTTTTGTCTATAAAGGAGCAAAAAATACCGATAGACAACATGTAAGGGAAACAGGCCTGGCCTACAATGTAGTTATGAAACTTCTTGATGTAGCTGGATGTTTATACAAAGGTTTTCATATATTTGTTGATAATTTTTTTACTTCTGTTAGATTGGCCAAAGCTTTGTACACTAAGTGTACCCATTTGACTGGAACAATTAGAATGAACAGGAAGGGTGTGCCTCAAGAAATAAAAACAAATTACACAATTGGGGAAAGAACATACAAAAGGAAAAATTCAATGCTGTTACTTGGTTTTAGACAAAGGAAAACACAAAAAAAACCTGTAATGTTGTTATCAACTGTGTATAAAGCTGGAGAACAACAAACATAAAAAAAACGAGGAAATAAAATATACATTACTACTAAACCTAAAATAATAAGAGAGTACAATAACTTTATGGGCGGTGTGGATGGCCATGACCAAATGTTACACCAATACATGGGTGATCGCAGGTCGGCCAAATTTTGGAAAAAATTAACTTTCAATTTGTTATCCAGGATGATTTTGAATTCATATATTTTGTATAAACAAAATACCACCAATCCTATGACTAGACTAAAATTTTTAGTGACTCTAGTTGACAGTTTATCTGCTGAATGGTTTGATGTCAAAGAACAGAGACACCCGATTCCAGACACCGATGTCAGTGATGATGAAAATCAAGGTGGAGGCGATGCTGGAATACTACCCCGTTTTTTTGAAAAACTTCCTAATAAAAAGGAAAGAAATTGCCGTGTTTGCAGTGCAGCCAGCACCAGACTGGGTGGCAAGAGGAAGAAATCGAGCTACATTTGTAAAAAATGTAAAAAAGGACTACACACAAAGTGTTTTCCACTGCACAAGTGTTAGTGAACACACCAGAAAAACATTTTTTGTAACAATAAGATCATCATCGTAAAAGCAATTGATGAAAGCTAAAATATAACTATTCATGTTCTTTTGTTATAATTTGTAACTTAGCAAGTGACAATACTTAATTTTATCTGTACATACATTTTTCATGTGTTTTTCGTAATGTTAACTACATGTGCATTATTTAGTTGTAAACCTGAGTAGTATACTTTGGCCGTTGCTGGGACAACGCACCCGAGACCGGTTCTGGGACAAACCGTGTGAGACCGAATCTGGGACAGAAAATTGTTAGAGAGCGACTAAGAGTGTGAGTACGGGTGGTCAGAACCGCGCCGCGCGAATCACCACGCATGTCATCGCTGTCCCGCCACCGACACCACGCGTTGTTACTGTAAGTGTACAAGCAATCGGCACGCGCCCTCGTCAGCACCGCGCCGCGCGACTGCTGAACCGTCACCGCCAAGCAATTGGCACGCGCCTCGTCATCACACCGCGCCGAGCGACTGCTGAACCGTCACCACCACCGCGCCGTGTGAGACACTGCGTGTTGTTTCTATAAGTATACAAACAATCGGTACGCGCCTCGTCACTGTCCAGTCACCGCCGCGCCGCGAGACACCGCACCTTACTCATCCCACTCACCCACCTTCTTCCTACTCCTCTTCCTTTGAGAGTCAAATGTATTAATAATGCTCTCATCCCTCCTTCCACTCATCCCACCCTCTTCCTACTCCTCTTCCTATTCTCATCCATCCATACCTCATCCTTTTCCATCGTCAATCACCCATACAATAAGAGAGTAGCCAGCTCTATAATAATGGCGTTTTCTCCTGCTAGCAAGCAAACAGCATTTCTCAATGCTACGGATGGTCTTCGAAGATCATCAGTCAAGAAATGTCCGAATTGTGGAGAAGAGGTTTACTGCATCTAACCTATCCCGCCACCAAAAAAACAAAGAAGTGTATCCATACCTCATCCTTTTCCATCGTCAATCGCCCATACAGTAAGAGAGTAGCCAGCTCTGTAATAATGGCGTTTTCTCCTGCTAGCAACCAAACAGCATTTCTCAATGCTACGGATGGTCTTCGAAGATCATCAATGAAGAAATGTCCGAATTTGTGGAGCAGAGGTTACTGCATCTAACCTATCCCGCCACAAAAAAAACAAAGAAGTGTATGTCAGCGTCAAATCCACCAGCTTACGCTTCTTCCAACGGATTCAATGAAAAACCTCCTTCGATGAAACAAGTATGTTCAAGGTGTGGTGCTGAAGTCAGGAACTTCTCCATGTCCCGCCATAAAAAAAACAAAGAAATGCATGTCTACGTTAGACAGACAAACTCCGGATTTTGATATGTCTATGTTGGAAAACTACGCTGATGCTGTGAGTGACAATCAATTCCAGAAACGCGATTGCTGATTTTGATATGTCTATGTTGCCAGAGTCCTAATTCAAATCTCAGACCTGAAGAACAAGACGTGATTGCTGATTTTTGATATGTCTATGTTGCCAGAGTCCTATTCAAATCTCAGACCTGAAGAACAAGACGCGATTGCTGATTTTGATTTGTCTATGATAGACACTCCAGATTTCTATTCCAAATTAGAGCTATAATTGGTCCATCTAAAGCTGACGCTCCAAAGTTTGAACCACCAGTAAAAAGGATACACCCCGATTCATCGAAAATTATATCAATACTTGGTCCACCACCATTTGAAGTTCCGGATGAGTCCGACTATTCACTGCATATACCATATAGTCCTGTATACAATTCACCACTACATATCCCAGAGAGTCCAACATACAACGTGCTTAGTCCGACCGATGTACGTGCTCAAATAAAACCCCAGAAGAAACCATGTCCAAAATGCAGTAAGGAAATAACGGTTTCCAACATGGCTCGGCACCAAAAATCTCAGAAATGTGCCAAAAACCAGCATGGTAATGACATATAACGAACGTCTGAAAAAGATGGAAATCAAACCAGCTTCCTAAAAGTAAAATGTGTTGGATTTGTGAAACACCAATAGAGTCATCCAACTGGAACCGTCACAAACAATCGAAACGCCATATCCGCTTGTCAGCACTTCATGAAGGTCCTCGATACAGGAGTGAAATATTACCCATTACGAGACTGACACCAAGACTGCCGGCACCCACTCCAGACATCAACATGCTGGTAAAGAAATACCCAAAACGACCAAGGGAAGTCAAACAAGTACCGAAGGTCAAATACAAACGATATAGCTCTTGAAGCGATGATCCGAAAACCGACTAGACCACAAAAGATTCCTACAGGTGTGAAAAAGATTATTAGTGAGACACCGACTAGTACAATTAATAGTGAGAATTCGATTAGCCCTACCATGGAAGAGAGACCAGCTTCTGTCTGAAACAGAATCACCTTCAACACCTCATCTGGTTCCGGTACGTACTCCAGAGGAGTCACAGACAATACTTGATGAAATATCAGAAGTCCAGTCGGCATTCACGGGAAGATTGAAAACGTATGTGATTATGAACAAACGTGGGATCAAAGATCCAAAAATGTTTCTTGAGATATGCAAACCACTCGTTGTTGAAAAACTTCAGGAAGGTGTAAAAGAAAAGAATCTTAAGGTAAACCATGGTTTATCATGCTGAATTCAAGAAAATAATAATAAACGATGTGGAGGTGACTCAAGTCATGAACTTTAAAACGAAAAATGAAATTCTTTACTCGACAACGTCTCTGTCTGACTATTATAACTCAGCAAAACTTTAAGATGTTGGTTGAGATGGAGGAGTTTGAGGCAAAAACGGTTCTCAATGGTCACTAAAAAGTGTGAAAGACTTGGAGATCAGAGTCAACCGATACGTTCCTTTTCACGGATCCAGCTATGTGGTTCTACCAAAACAGATTCAATCCAAAAAGGCTGTTATTAATGTAAAAAACGAAGATCAGAAATGTTTTATGTGGTCTATTCTGGCAGCTTTACATCCAGTTAAGGTTCATCCAGAAAGAATCAGCAATTACGAACCTTTCAAACGAGAGCTGCTTCATGCACTAGCAACTTGCGAATGCCCCATGAAACTTGATGTTATAGCAAAGTTTGAAAGACTTAGTGGCAATTTCTGTTTAATGTCTATGCTTATGATGACAAGTTCGATATATCCCGCTGAGAATAAACTGATAACGAGATGGAAAAAACATGTTAATCTACTGTTTATCAGAGAAAAAACAAACACTCACTACTGCTGGATCAAAGATATGTCCCGTTTGGTTAGTTCACAGATCTCACGAAAATGGACATAAGATGTGGATATGCAATAGGTGTTTGCAACACTTTACGAGAGAGGATTTACTCATCAAGCATAGAGAAGACTGTAACACACACGATGCTGTGAAATTGGAACTACCAGAGCCAGGAACTGTAATTAGATTTAAAGATTTCAATTGCTCAATGAGAGTGCCCTTTGTGTATTACGCAGACTTTGAATGCTGTCTAGCACCTATTCAACATGTCAAACCGTTGTAAAGTGGATTGTAATGGTAATCACCAATCGTTCACTATTAAATATCAGAAACATAATGCCATTTCCTTCTGTATGTATGGGGTGTCAGAAGACGGCTTTTCCAAACCACCGATTAAATACTTTGGAGACGATGCTGCACATGTATTTGTAAAATCATTGATTGAGGAGTCGATAAGGATTAATGAACTTTACAAGAGTGAAGCAATAGTCCCCATGCAGTTGATGACAAAAGAGCAACAGGAAATGTTTGAATCTACTACTACGTGTCATATCTGTGGAAATTTTCTTGGTGATGATCGTGTTAGAGACCATAACCATTTGACGGGTTTGTTTAGAGGAGCAGCTCACAACAAGTGTAACATCAATTTCAAAAAACCTAGGTTCATTCCTGTTTTCATTCACAATTTAGCAGGTTACGACACTCACCTATTCATTAAAGAGTTTGGTAAGTTCCAAAATCGCATATCATTGATACCCAACAACGAGGAGCGGTACATTTCCTTTACGGTCAGTGTGGAAGGTGGAATTGAACTACGATTCATCGATTCATTCAAGTTCATGTCACAAAGTCTCGATAGGTTGGCAAAGAATCTGACTAGATCTCAATTCAAACACATCTCAACATATTACAATGGTAAGGACCTCAATTTATTGCTACGAAAAGGAGTGTACCCTTACGACTACATGGACAGTATAGAAAAATATAGTGAAACATCACTACCTAGTCAAGAAGAATTTTACAATAGACTGAATAAACAACACATAACAAATGAAGATTACAAACATGCGTGCGATGTATGGACCGCCTTTAACATTCAGAACATGAAAGAATATACAATGCTATATAACGAAACCGATGTCTTGCTGCTTGCAGATGTTATGGAAAACTTCAGGGATGTATGTCTCAATACATACAAATTAGATCCTGCATGGTATTTCACAGCACCTGGGGTTGGCTTGGAACGCAATGCTAAAATTACAAAAGTTGAACTGTCCCTATTGACTGACATCGATATGGTACTCATGGTTGAAAAAGGTATTCGTGGTGGTATTTCACAGTGTTCTCATCGATATGCGAAGGCAAACAATCCCTACATGAAAGACTACGACAAATCGAAACCAAACAACTACCTCATGTACTTGGATGCAAACAACCTGTATGGGTGGGCAATGTCTGTAAAACTACCATGTGCAAACTTTCAGTGGAGCAGTACAGACATCGATGTAATGAAAGTTAGTGACGATTCACCCACAGGCTACATATTAGAAGTTGATTTGGAATATCCTGAAGAACTACACGACGTACACTCTGATCTACCTCTCGCTCCAGAACGTAGAGTCCCACCAGGATCGAAAATGGCAAAGCTTCTGACAACTCTCTATGGCAAAGAAAAGTATGTCGTACACTACAAAAATTTAAAGCTTTATTTGAGTCTGGGTATGAAACTAAAACATGTTCATAGAGTTTCTTAGTTTCAGTCAAAGCAATTGGTTGCAACCGTACATTAATCTGAATACCATGGAGCGTACAAAGGCGAAAAAATGATTTTGAGAAAGACTTTTTCAAACCTTATGAACAACTCAGTTTTTGGAAAAACTATGGAAAATATGAGAAATCGTGTGGACATTCGTTTGGGTACTAAGTCCAAATTAGTGGAAAGATGGGTTAGCAAACCGAACTTTAAGAGTCGAACCATCTTTACAGAAAACCTAGTTTGCTGTACATTTTAGTAAGAAAAAAACTTTTGTTAAATAAACCTATTTACGTAGGTATGAGTATTCTAGACATATCAAAGACACTGATGTATGATTTCCACTACAATGTAATGAAAGAGAAGTATGGATCTAATATAAAAATGGTGTACACCGATACCGATTCCCTGATATATATGACATCAAAACTAAAAACTTCTACGAAGACATGAAACATATAATTGGATTATTTGATACAAGTGACTACCCCAACCCCAACCAATATGGGCTCCCCCACGTAAACAAAAAAGTTCTGGGTAAAATGAAAGATGAACTTAATGGTCGAATCATGCGAGAATTTGTAGGACTACGATCCAAGATGTATGCGAGCAATATAGAAGACAACCATTACATAAAGAGGTCTAAGGGCGTGAAAAAAGCTGTAGTTGAAAATGAAATTACCTTTAGCAACTATAAACGACTGTTTGTTTAGTAACATCGAGCACTACAAAACGATGAATACAATTCGGAGTCAAGCACACAATCTCTACAGCGTAGAACACCATAAAGTGGTACTTTCATCAAAGGACGACAAGCGATTCGTACTCGAAAACAATATCCGAACCCTAGCATGGGGTCATTATAGAATATGCGAAAACTGTTAAATTGTAAATGTATGTAAGAGAACATACTATGGAAATTCAAGTGTATTGCAAAGATAAATTCGAAGACCAATTTTTTACCTAGACCGTTACGGTTGTCTTATTGTAGGACCGTCTGGGAGTGGTTAAAACGAACTTGTTATTGAATTTCATTTACAACAAAGATGGAGTTCCGTTCAAGAATCTATACGTGTTCAGTCGTTCAATAGAACAACCTGCATATGTAGATCTGCGTGAACAATACAGTAGATTAGAAAAAAACCTTAGAAGACAAATAGCGTTTTTCTATTCGTCCTGTCAAGATCTCATTTCTATCGATGACTGCAAACCAAACTCACTTGTGGTATTTGATGACTGCCTCCTAGAAGAGCAAACTAAAATCAAAGACTATTTCATTAGAGGACGTCATAAAGGGAATTTCTTGTGTCTACCTGAGTCAGAGCTATGGTCGAGTTGATATGCAGGTCATACGAAACAATGTTAATCTGTTGTGTCTGTTTACAATGAACAAGTACTATACAAAGAGAGTGTTCCAGGACTTTGTAGGTTTCTGACATGACTTTCAACCAATTTGAGGCTCTCTGTTTTGAGTGCTGGTAAACACCTCATGGATTCATATCTATTAATACTACACAGCTAAACCACAAGAAAGGAAATATATGTGCAATTTAAAAAAGGAAACTAAGTGTTGAATAATACTTCGTTGTAAAAACGTACCAGTATAAAACGTAATTTGACGTTTAAGTTTAAACGTAATTTGACGTTCATAAACGTAATTTGACGTTTAAGTATAAACGTAATTTGACGTTCAAGTATAAACGTAATTTGACGTTTAAGTATAAACGTAATTTGGACGTTCATAAACGTAATTTGACGTTTAAGTATAAACGTAATTTAACGTTCATAAACGTAATTTGTGACGTTTTAGTATAAACGTAATTTAACGTTCATAAACGTAATTTGACGTTTAAGTATAAACGTAATTTAATTTAACGTTCATAAACGTAATTTGACGTTTAAGTATAAACGTAATTTAAACGTTCATAAACGTAATTTGACGTTTTAAGTATAAACGTAATTTGACGTTTAAGTATAAACTTAATTTGACGTTTAAGTATAAACCTAATTTGGACGTTCATAAACGTAATTTGACGTTCATAAACGTAATTTGACGTTCATAAACGTAATTTAACGTTCATAAACGTAATTTAACGTTCATAAACGTAATTTAACGTTTAAGTATAAACGTAATTTGACGTTTAAGTATAAACGTAATTTGAGCGTGGTGTCGGTGGCGGGACAGCGATGACATGCGTGGTGATTCGCGCGGCGCGGTTTCTGACTACCCGTACTCACACTCTTAGTCGCTCTCTAACAATTTTCTGTCCCAGATTCGGTCTCACACGGTTTGTCCCAGAAACCGGTCTCGGAGTGCGTTGTCCCAGCAACGGCCAAAGTATACTACTAACCTGTATCTCAGTTATTTGTGAATATAACTAAGTCAAAATTTAGAATACAACTCATGTTTATTTGTACAAGGACATAATGCTTTCATTTTCGAGCAGAAATTTCATTTTATGCCTTCTATATCAAATGGAAACAGAAAATTTTGAAAAAACATTTTTTGGTAAGTATAATTTTTTTTTTCAAAAAATTGTTTGTGCATTTCTATTATAATTCTAGGTGGGCTTATGTTGTAGTAGGGTCTTAGAGAAGTATATTAAAAAAAGAATCAATAAAATCCATTGATTAATAAAAAGTTTGTGTAACACTAACATTTTCGAAGCACTACATTTTCAATAAATCTTGGCCGGGACTGGGGCAGATACCCGAGCACCAGACGCCGGGACGTGGGCAGACGCCCATGCGAAAACTCCCGGGATCAAAAGGGCAGTGAAATTCCATTTCTTGATATTTTGATAACAAAAACAAAAAAAAACACAATTAAAACAACATTATTTTACAAGAAAACTTTCAGTGGGCAGTACCTTAATTATAATTCAAATCATCCTCAACATGTAAAAATTGGATTAGTACAAAGTTTGTTCCAGAAGATTAATAATTTGGTAACTGATAAAAAAGATAAAATTTTAAAGGAAAACTATACTACAGAACTTTTGATTAAAAACAACTACCCTCCGTCAATTATTGAACGAGCTAAGGCTAAAAAAAAGTTGCAAGCAAATTACCAAAAAAAAAACAATCCTAATTATCTCACTACCGTAACTATTCCTTACGTGAAAGGAACATCAGAAAACATTCGTAGGATAAATTATAAATTTAACATACGCTCTGTTTTTAAGTCTCAAAATAATATAAGAAGATACTTAACAAAATTAAAACCGAAAAAACAACAAGAAACCAAGAATGTGATATATAAAATTGACTGTGGTTGCAACAAGACGTATACCGGTCAAACATCAAGACCTGTGGAAATTAGGGTAAAAAAACATATTTATAATTATAAAAAAAGAAAACATTGAAAAACCTAAATTAGTTGAACATGCAGTAAAGGAAAATCATCATATAAATTTTGAAACGTCTAGTTTAGTGTTTAAAGAATCTTCCTGGACTAAAAGAAATAAAATTGAAAGTGCGTATATGACAGTTTTAAAAGATAATTGTATTTCCCAACCTTCCGTAAATTTCAGTGATATTTTTATACTATTAGTGAAAAAAGAAAAATGTATTTTTCTACATAATTCTTTTATAATTATTAGTTTTTGGTATTTACAGTTAGTTTTAAATTTTTTTATCATATTTTTATTCTATTTTACACATATGGGTTTTCTTTAAACAATATCTAACTGATGATGCCTTAACCGGCGAAAGCGATTTTTAAATAAATTGAATGTGGAAGTATAAAAAATGTCTTTTCCATTAAAAACTACTCACTTCCACCAAGAATACAAAGTAGATTGCAGAATGTAAGGTGCCGTATTGCTATAGGCTATGCCATTTGAGGGCCACGTGATAAGTTAAAAAAGCGGTAAAAAGATATACTACAACATTATGGTCGGAACTTTAGAGCTGCCCTGACCAGTGCCAAACACTCCTTCTCGGAGGTAGAGAAATTTCTTTCCTGGTACTTAGTCGAAAAGTAATCGACTTAACATAAGCAATAAATACCTCCAAACCAGGCTGGAATTTAGTCATGAAGCTCCTAGACCTTCGTTAGAGGCGTCCACTTGAGAACACATTTCTTGGAAATAATCCAGAAACGATAACCAAAGAATAAAAACAAGTTTCAGCTCGTGACATGCAGCCTAATTTTTCTGGTCGCACCACTACTTCATTTCTTCCTTGAGGAATTTAGTTAGCGTTCGAGTCAGCGTCACTAAACTCTCCACGAATCCCCTGTGCCAATTTCCCAGACCCGGAAAACTGCAAAGCGTTCTGCAGGCATCAATGACCTTACGCATATCAATACAAAACCAAAATGTCCCTGACGATTTTCTTACCCTAACAATGGGAGAGCACCAGGATGAAGTGGAAGCCTCCACGATTTCGTTCCTCAAAATGCTCCTTCCACTTCGTTACCCAGTGTCTGCACTGTTAAAGTCCAAGAATAATGGCATTGCTTTATGGGCACTACTCTTTCCTCTAGCTGGATCACATGCTGCAACACTTGATACTTCTCTACAACTTGGTAGACTAGTCGAAGTTCCCTTTCTAAAATCTGGCTCAGCGTGGACACTACTGCCGCTGATACCGGAGTGACAGTTCAGGGGTTTGACCACTGATCCTCTTCTTATAGGACTATACATATTCCTTTGGGTTACCTAAAACCCCTTGAGACGGTCCAAAGAGTTTACTATTACCATTATTACCCATTGTTACCAATGTCATCAGAGTTAGCACAACCATTAAACCCACTGTTAAACTCCGCATCAGTAACCACACACTCTAAGAATCTCAGACAAAATCTCCATCGGATTCTAACTCTTAATTATATCCACTCCAAAGGTGTAATCTAATATTAAAGAGGGGATATGCAAGGTTTCCCAAGTCCTAAGCCTCCTCTAATGTTTGGAATATCTCCGTAATCCTCTCAGTTGGTCCATCCGCGATCCAAAGTGTATTACAAACGGCTTCAGAATAACATTCAGCGTTTTGGTGGTGGTCGGTTACTTCGCCGCTTATAACCTTCATCTCAGAACCTGTACCCAAAAGTGCGGAAACAATTTCGTCCACATGACCCTTCCCTAACAAAAGATCTGATATCTTGCCATGTACTCCACCTATTCCTCCCTCGTGAGAATTTATATCTCGGAGGCACCTTTGCCAATCCTCGTAGGTTGTGCGTATTTTGGAAACTCTAGGCAGAGATAAGCTCTTACTCTACGACCCATCCTTTCCACACCTTACTGAACTTTGCCTAAAGCTAGACTGGTCGGCAGTAACACTAGGTGTATGGCAGAAGTAGCAATCTAATGACTCGCGGTATATGGTCCATTCCCCGACACCTTCACCATTGAGTTGTCTTCTTATTTCTTTCACCACTCAGAGAAGTAGACCAACGGCTCGAAGGTCCAGAACCGAAAGAAAGGGCTATCGAATTTGAAAATTATTGTAATAACTGAGATCTACAGTTAACTGAGAATAAAACTGTAAATTCTTTGACAGATGGTGCTACTGTGAAATGTATAAATCGTTTTGAGTCCCTTGCTGAGGGGGATATAATAGTGTAAATTACACAACAGTATGCAATGCATCAGGGAAATGGTATCAGAAGTCAGTAAACAAACCTAAATTGGCAGTTAAGTTAACTAAGAATAGTAACTTTTAAAGGAGGTAAAGAAACCTTTGCTCGTGGAAATGTTTTCCTTGCCAAGAGAAAAGGTTTTCTAGTGGCAAAGTCAGTGCTGAGTCTAGAGAGGAATTAAATTTAACATATCAGGAAAAGACCATGTCCAATGTTTTGCTGATCGGTGATTCTCTTTTACGTTATTCGGGGAAAAAATGTGAAGAGAGAGGGGCTATTGTGGATATAAATCCAGGGGCTAGAATATCTCACATCAGAGATAAGATCAGTAAGTATAAATCAGCACAACCTGAGATAATATACATTTTTGTTGGAACTAATAACCTAGTTCGCGGATACAAACGGTGGCCCTGGATACAATGGGGGCTGTGGCAAGAGAGCGGTGCTCCACGCATTCGCGGACCTGTTGAGTACTGCCAAAAGAACTTTTCCTAATGCTACTGTTATTTTAAATAGTATTATTACAAGGAGGGATATCAAAAAGCAAGCACTTTTCCACTTAAATGAACAGTTAATGCTCATGTGCAATAACTTCAATGTTGAGTTTCTCAACAACAGCGATGTTATCCGAAACTATCATCTTTCCCGTGACGGGAGACACCTCAATCGAAACGGGAATAATCGTATGGGGGAGTTGATTTTCAGACACTGAAAATAGTCTATGAGGCCTGTCACGCCCGGTGTGGAAGTGAGATTGCTCCGGATGTCATCTGTCCCAGTACTCAGGTTGTCTCCTGTTAATGATTGTGCCCCGGTGAGTATAATCCAGTCGGGAAACGAGATCGAACGACTGCCACTTGTGTTGTAGAGTAGCGCATGTAAATTTTAGATCGCTTAACACAGGTTTTGCAGAGTTGTGTTCGGTTGTTGATGATTTTCAATTTGACTTGTTGGGGTCTCTGAGTCATGGCTATCCGCTGATGTTCCCTCGTATGTGTTCGATGTGCCGGGCTACACACTTCATCGTTGCGATAGGCCGTCTCTGATGGGTCGTTGGAGGAGGTGTAGTTTCTGTATGTAAGGTGCATTATTAAGTTTACTCCTGTTAGACTTCTCAACGTGGATACTGACATTGAATATATATGTGGCTTGGTTTGTCTGAAGGGTCAGAAGCTTTGTGTCTGTATTGCATATAGACCACCAGCTGCGCGCCATATTCTTGCATAAGTTCTTTGATTCATGCTTTGTTTATTGACATGTCACCCGAGGTAGACTCAGTGATTTTGTTGGGTGACTTGAATGTGAATTTCCTGGACAGGAGAAGAGCAGATGTGAAATATCTCGAAAAAATTATTCAATCTTTGGGTCTCGTCCAAATAGTTAGGGAACCCACTCGCATCACTGAGAGTAACATCGTCTCTTATTGACGTCATAATTGTAGATAAGAATTTTAATCCAGATGTAGGAATAGTCGACACCTCCAATATCTTGGAGCACAATGGTAAACGTATCACCGACCACAAGCTGATATACTGTGACGTGTTATGTGAGAAACCGAAATCCAAGGCTAAGTTCATATCATATCGCAATTTTAGAGATTTTGATTATGAGAAGTTTATTGAGATTGCCTCTAGTTTTTGTTGGGAAGACATAATAACCCTGGAAGACGTAGATGACATCACTAATAATTTAAACTTCAAATATTATTCAAATCTTTGACGTGTGTGCCCCTATGGTGCGAAAGAGAATAACCAGGAAAAAAGCTCCTTGGAGGGACTCCAACCTGATTGACCTTACACAAAAAGAAGAAATAGGTGTAAAAATGTCTATCTTTCCCTAAAAACCCAAGAATCGAGACTCGAATACTGTAAGGCTCGTAACGCACTCAATGTGGCTGTAAGATTGGCGAAAAAGAAGTTTTTCGCCGATAATTTAAACATAAAAAACACAAAGAAGTTTTGGGCTACGTTGCGGGCTGGTGGAATTCTGAATGCAAATGAAGAAAAAACCTCATCAATTTTCACCTAAAGAGCTGAATGACTATTTTTCAACCATGGTTTGTGGACGAAACATAAGCATGGATAAACTGAGTTTCTTTAGCCAAAAATATGTGTGCAGGTGTAAATTCCCCTTTCACCTTTATGCGCGTGTCTGAGCAAAAGGTGAGGGAGCTTATGAACACCATTTTAGGTACTGCTTTTGGCGTGGACGGAATATCCATCGCTATGGTCAGAGGCTTAAGCACCTTTTTGTATTGGAGCAATCACCCATCTAATCAATGTGTCTCTAACTACTGGGAAATTTCCTTCCTGCTGGAAGGAGAGTGTAGTGATCCCTCTTCCGAAAACTAACAATCCTACTTCGATTTCTCAGTTTCGACCAATATCGATCCTCCCGTCGTCTCTAAAATACAGGAGAGGTTGTGCAAGAGCAGATGGTCAGCTACTTGGAATCTGAGGATTTACTGCCTGAAGCACAATCAGGTTTTAGACAGGGTTTTTAGCACCTGCTCCGCTCTTCTCAATGTCACTGATGACCTGCTTTCTGCTATGGGATAGGGGTTTTCAGAGCTTGATTACGGGATTAGACTTTTCCGCAAGCTTTCGATTCGGTTAATTTCGATTTGTTATTAGCTAAGCTTAAATTCTATCATTTTGACGAAAATTCAGTCCGATGGTTCTCGTCGTATTTATTGGGGAGAACCCAGCAAACAAAAGTTGATTGTCGGCTGTCTCCTGCGTTGCCCCGTTTTGTTGGTGTCCCGCAAGGTAGTTGCCTGGGGCCAAATACTCTTTCTTGTATACACTGCAGACTTGAAAGACCAGCTGGAGTTCTGTTCTCTTCATTGTTATGCAGATGACACACAGCTATTATTGTCTTACAATCCTTTGGAGAGAGCAGAGGCTGTAAGGAAGATAAATTCAGATTTGGATAGGGTAAAGTCGTGGTCGGATGATCATGGGTTTCTGCTTAACTCGGATAAATGTGCTGTTTTGCAGGTGGGATCATCTCTGAACTGTCAGCCACATGGTTGCATTAGTCAGTTAGTCACTTTGGATGGCAAACCTTTAGTTATGAACAGTTCTCTAAAAATCCTTGGAGTTACTTTGGATTCCAATCTTGATTTTGCGAACCATGTAAAATCCATATGTAACAGCGTTGTGACCAAACTGAAAACCCTTTATAGATGTGTAAAAGTACTGCCTGTGTCTTCTAAGCTAGAAATTGTCCGTTCAATAATTTTTCCCACTATATATTACGCTCTTCCATCTTTTTTTGCTCGTTGTTTGTCTCAGGAGTATGTCACGGTTCTTACTAGAATTGCAAAACAGAGCTCTGAGATTTGTTTATAATCTCAAGAAATTTGATCACATCAGTGAATTTAGATTAAGCTCTAAGATACTATCAATTGGAAATTGCTGTGACTTACAGACTGCCCAACTAATCCACAGGGTTCTTCAGACTGGCAAACCTAAATATCTCAGGAAAAAACTTATTTTTAGACATGAAATAAATTCTCGCAGTACTCGGCAGGACAGCCTACTTCATTTGCCTAGGGTCCGCCTAGAAATTGGCAAGAAAGGTTTTAGCTACTTTGGACCTGAAATATATAATGCTTTGCCCCCTGCTTTAAAGACCCTTAGTTATAGTAACATTTAAAAATCATGTTAAAGAGATTTTTATATAATTTTATAAGTTAGAATAATTATGTAATTTTATATCATTTAGAATAACTAATTATTACCTTTAATTTATGTAATAATTACCTGTAAGTTATGACAAAAGTTGTCTTGTAAACCAGAGTCTTACTTTGAAGAACGCTTGCTAAATAAAGACGTTATTATTATTATTATTATTATTATCTATAAAAAATTTTATTAATTCTGTACAACTTTTATCTTCAATTATTTCATACAGGTAAATATAATATGTAATTTTACCTTTTTTTATAAAAAAAACCAATATAAACCCTTTTCACTCTTCAACATACAATATTTGTACTGTTTTAAATAAACTATTTCGTATTAAAATTCCTCTAAAATGTATAGTATCCTAACACATACGTTATAATTCTCCAAATATTATACATACAAAATTTGTAATGTTTGATTTTACATAACTATCCAATCTATATCCAACACTATCTTCTAATTTTTATCTAAGCAATTTAAAATATGTTTATCAAAACCTATTTTACCACATATATCCAAACCACAATTGGAGCAGCTTTTTCAACATAAGGTACAACATTTTTTAAATTAGGATATCCTTCCAAATCTAACAAACCTTTCAATAAGCCATTTTTAATCGCTCACAGAACTTTCCTCCATTTATTAAGCTAAAATTTTATATTTTCACTATAAAAACAATGTTCCAGCTTTTTCAAGTACAAAAATGTTTACCTCATCTGGCATTTCTTATAAAAATCGATCAATGGCTTAATTTAGTAAACTTTTGTATATAAATATGTCTAGTGTTTGTATCTCTGATTTGCAAAAAAATATCATGTTCCATTGCAGTTTCATATACAAGGTTCTTCATTTTCTTTGCAATAAGATTTCCTCTTTTTATTTTTTTACAAGCTTTATGTCTGGACCCAGGTACTGCAAACCTAGTACTCAAACTGTAAATTTGCATTGAGATAATTTAAATGTCCACTTATTCTCTTTAAATATTAAGTTCCGCCTGAGTTTTCAATTAATTCTTTACATTTATTCTAAATAAAGTAATTATTTCTTTCTTTTCGATCAAACAATTTTTGTTTAAACTTTGTAAATATTACTTAATACTATCAAGTTTTGTTAAGTCATGGCTATATCAGTACTTAATTTCATAATTGGAATATTTTCTTATTGCTATATCCTTCAAATCTATTTTCCGTTTGTTTAAGATTAAAATACGATTATTATTAAATGTGTTGAAAATTACAAAAGCAAATATTGGTTAAAGGTTTAACTTTTATTTTTAAAGTTATAATTATATTTAAAATATGATTTTTTAATTTTTTGCTAACTTTTCTATAGATGAAACTATAGATTTAAATGTATTTACAAATAATAACTTTATTAATTTTCAACATTTTAGACTTCAAATTCATATCCACAGCCAGAATTTACCAAATATTTGATATACTTTCGTATTGATTGCTGTTTTTGTCATATAAAAATGTGTATTATATTTTTACACTTAATAGCAAAAATCTGGAGGATTTCGAGGGTAATTTTAAATTTAAACTAAAAAAGTATGAAATAAAGGTTCATATAATTTTTTTATTTAAATCGCAGTGATATTTAGAAATTTTTTACAATCAAATCCTTTAGGATACATTCCATCCGCACATTTCGATATGGATCAAAGTCCTTTATTTTATCATACAAAAAATTAAGGCATTCTTGAAACGACTAAAATTGCAAAACCTATATATATATATATTATATATAATATATAATAATATAATATATAATAATAATTTAATTATAATAATAATAATTAATTTCACCAAAAATGTCTTTATGTGTATCAAATATAATAAAACTATATCGTACGTACTACATACTACATCAAATTTAATTGATTAACATTACTATTCTGCAAAATAATTAAGCACTATTATGCAGTTAATTTTATAATTAGCAACATTTCTGGTTTAATAAAAATAAAAATTAAACTTCTACATGTTAAAAAAAATAAACATACCTTAAAAACAAAAAAGTTAAAATATATTAAAATTTACCCTGTATATCATGTAAAATGCTTCAACTATATATTTTTAAGCAATTTAGTAAAATTAATGTTTTAAATCTTTAATAAAGTTAATTAAACACTTTAATCTATTGTTGTAGATGGAGCTTATATTGGTACTGAAAACTTACTTACATTAAAACATAAAACCAATATTTAATACTTTTATTATTTTTTGAGGACTTTCGATATCAAGGATATCTTCTTCAGACACGTCAAAAAATAGTGATAATTACTTAGTATATTTAAAAATTACAAGGGAATAAGAGGGTGTAGGATACATGGAGTAGGTAAGGGAGAGGATTTCAAGTTTATCTATTGTCTTAGCAGCGAGACAGAACAGCTGGATTCCTGAAAAATGAGTAAACGAGAGTATAACGTTACATTAAAACGTATTTATCAGATTTAAAATAAGATCGAGAAGTACGTATAAATTTAAAATTGAGTAACGAAACTCAAGGTCATCAAGTAATATCTTGATCTCTTAAACTGGTATGCGTCGGGCCCGCTTGACATAGAAGTGGATCAATGCGTTTTACACGTAGAATTGTAACAGGTTCGCGGCAGCAGTGGAGCGGTTTCGACTTACAGTTACTTTGCAGCAAAACGTTATGTTTATTTCGTTACGTTTCGTCACATCGCACATATCGGATTTGTTTAAAACCAACTTACCTAAGTCAAAAGGCGTAGATATTACAATTTAGTAGTTAAAATTTTAACGGCTTTTAAAATATTTAGACATAAAATATTTTGTAAGACGACATTTATTTCATTAAAATTATAAATTTAATTTAAGTACACTACTTTTGAAATCTAATTTTAATACATAAATTGCGTACAATATGTATTGATGTTTTAATTGTATTTATTTTGATTATAATGTAAATGTATGTTTTATACTACAGTGCTACATAGAAGTAGCAGATTTGCCCTTAGTTGCTGTTATAGACGGAAGCAACGAAAGAAAAATTTATCGGAAACATGGTTTGTATTTGAGTGCAAGTAAGTCATACGATCCAAATGCGCCAGCCAAAAAGCAATCACACTTATTCGTTACGTGGACATGTGTCAGTTCCAATGACCCAGAAGGAGTGAGTGAAGTCTGTAAGCCCAAACAACTCACACGTAAGAATTTTTACAGTCTAAATCTCTTTAGTGAAAGTACATTGTTTAACAAATTTAGTTATACATTTATGGTCATATCCAAGGATGAAAATAGTATACAATGTATTTTAACTTTAAGTTTATAAGGAATATATCGACTGATGATTCGAAAATAGTATTCCAGTTGGTAAAATCTTTACGTGTTGTTAAATTTACGATACAGGGGCTGCCAGCTTACTTGTTATGATCCAAAGTGAGATTAACTTCCTCTAAGGATGATTAGTTACTATAATTATCTTGAAATTGAAATAGCCAAAACATTTAGAGCATACTTAAATTTATCGATTACTTATGACTGGGCCACTCTCATAACGCTCTCACAACTATGTACTGCCCTTCTTGATAAATAGTGTAACTATAATTTTAAAACTATAATGTTTAAATTTTAATTGTTTGAATACCTGAAAATAGCTTACAGTCAATTAAAGATGCAGAACGTTATAGAAAGCTAAACGTCTTATTTGTCTTACAAAGCCCTAAAAGGACTAAACTCGCGACCGTCACTTGTCCCTTAGCAATAAAATTGAGTAGCAGTAGCGTTAATTCAGTTTTCGCTTGACGATTATTATCGGTATATTCACAATGTATCAAATAAACGCGTAATAACACGATACTAAGCTTTAAACATTTATAAACCTATAAAGGTTTATTGAAACCAATGTTTTTATGTCCATGGATTTTATTTCACTACCGTCACAGGAATGAATTATTTAAATAATTCACCAGTAGAAAGCGCTAGTTGCTATAAGCAGTGTGATTGTTGGAATCTTAAGAGAGACACGAGGTTATTACGACTGGATAGAGAAGATGGTTATTTAGGTGTAGCCTTCGTTATTCATAAGTCTCCGACCGCCAAAATAATCAAAAAACATCATACGAATAACATCCAAACCCTAGGCAAAACAATCTCGAATTCTCTTTGATCATTATATTGTACCAATAAAACCAATACATCCGTCCTTCTGGCTTAGATAAAAAAGTATATTTTGGCTTAGATTAAGGTATTACAGTTAGTTGGGGAGATTTCGGTGCTCACCATCAGTTCTGGAACTGAAAAAAAATCCTGACAGAAGAGGTAGTGACATCTTCAGGAATTTCGGTAACTAAAATTTTACATTGGCTAACAACCATTCATTCACTACCATCCCGAACTTATTTCATTATCAGTCAACGATAGACCTAACATTCTTAACCCATGAAATTTACACACACCTTGATAACTAGAAGGGGAGCAACCATTTTCCAATCGTAGTGACTCTAAACTCCATTAAAGATTCACTATCCAAGGTAGAAACACCACGAAGGATCTTTCACGAAAGCAAATTGGCACAAATGTTCAAACTCAGTTGAAAAATATTCCTCACGAGCCCTTAGACATCCAATTAGAAATGTTAGAAAAAAATCATGAACAATGTAGCAGATAAGTCAATACCCTAATGGAACAATTCTATTGTAATTAACCAAAAAGGCTTTACACCAAAATCATAGTAGACTGTGGAATGTTCTCATGCAATTACTCGACGAAGGCTTAGATTAAAACATTTCAAGATGGATATGAACCCTGTAAGTTTCCAAGAATATTAAGAAGCTCAGTTAAATTCCAAAGGCACAATCAAAAGGGAAAAAACAAGAACGGATGGCACAAATTATGTGCAAATATAGGTGAGAAAATAAATAAAATTTACATGGAAGGTTATAAGAAAACTTCGACCAAACAAAAGCAATAATGAAATATCACCCATCAAAGAAGCCTACTAATTTATCTGAGAAGTTTGTGAAACACATTGTCCCTGATCATGTCCCACAAGCTGAAGAGATATCCAAGCATATATATCTTAAAGGACACAAAGGTACTACTGAATATCTATAATAATATTTGGAATGACAACTTAAGCATACTGCAAAAATGGAAAGATATAAAAGTCATAGCTCTGATTAAACCAGGTAAAGAAAAGATCATGAGGAATCGAACCGCCCAATGTCTTTGATTTGATAATCCCGATAAGGTGATGAATGGTATGATATACAAATCAGATTCTCTCATCTCATTACGGATTTAGGCGTAATAAAGGATGCGCCGACTGTCTAGTAAACCTAATACTGGATTGGAAACTGCTTTAACTTTTAACTAACCATTAATATTAACAAGTCTAGATATGTGAGTATGAGTGCAAACTATCCCTATCTGTTTAGATGAAATTTACATTTATGGTGTTACCGAAAACTGTATCAATCGTTGTCAAATGTGGCTTGTAGATATATTACTTAATATTGTCTTAAACTAAGACATCATATCTAGAGTAATCTGTAGAGGTCTCCCTTAGGGAAGTATCTTGAGCCCATTGTTATTTACATTATATTTGGCAGAAATAAACAACTGTTTGCCTGAAGAAGTCACATCCTTAAAATATGCTGATGGTGTGGCTTTGTACTCTAATAATAAGAAAATTGATCAAGTACTGTTTAAAATGCAGAATGCGCTCACAAATACTGATAACTTGACAATAATATGAGCCTTGGCTTAAGTGTGAATAAATGCAAAGCAATGATTGTATCTATAAAGAAGAGGTAAACAATATTGTAAATCTTAAAGTCGAAGAAAGCCAACTCCCAATTGAGCCAGGAATTAAAATGCTCAGTATAACGATCGATAATAAATTGAAATTTGATGAAAAGATAAACAACTTTACAAACTAATGCAGTAAAAACCTACATTTCACCAAAATAAAGGACCCAAATGAAGACATAAATAACCTGTTAAAGAAATGGTGTTAATCCTTATTTCTCACTTACAGTGTAAAAAGCCTAATTATAAACTTGATTACTGCACGTTCTTGTTTGGGACCTATTCATAACAGAGATTGTTTTTGAAATATAAAACATTCAAAACCATCCGCTAAGGATAGCTTTAGGAACCTTTACATCATCGCATATCATCGCCTTATAGTCTGAATCAGCTTTACATTCCTGAAACCTGAGAAGAAATGTTTTAACGGAAAGACTTGTGTATAAAATTATTACAGATATTGATAACCAAAATCGACACAGATGACTATATGTACAACTATTAAACAACATCAACCCTTACTGGAACTTTAAAAAGACTCCACTCTATATTGAAGCCATAGATTTCATGGTAAACTTCATCCCAGACTTCCCTGAAGTAAATCAGAAAAAAATAATATCTACTGATTGGGAAATCCTCCCTCAGCTAGCAAAAATTTCAATACAGATTAATGATAAAATAGATGACAAAATTATAATTAAGAAAGATAATTGCCCGGAAGTTTTCCAATAGAAAGTTAAACAAATGATCAACTTAACCTATAGAGACAGAATCAAAATATTTACAGGCACATCAATTTTGGTACTACAAATGAATGTGAAATAGAAATATAATCTTTCTCCATGTGCATCGATTTATACAGATGAGATTTTTGCTCTGTGCAAGTGCTCTCAGCATATGAATAATATCCTCTACTCAGACATATTAATTTGCAGTGATTCTCTTTCTGCCATCAAATCATTACACACGGAGCATCTACTAATGAAATTCGCAAAATTTGATTATGCAGGGAACTCAGGTTTCCTAATCGAGGAGGAATAAGCGAAGCCAATTGCAGAGGAAATCAGTGCCATATTTTTATTAAGTGGAAATTTACTTCATGGTGTACTTCTAAGTCAGCTGTAAGGCCTTAAAAAAGACGTCATTAATGTATTATTAGTGAATTTTTACAACTACTTCAACCCATATGGTAAATTTTCTACTTTGTACCTTTTATTACTAACGCCTTTTTAAGAGTTATATATTGTTTTAAAAGCTTCAACACTCTATCATTGGTTATATTTAAATATGTAGCATAGATCAATCAACGTGGCCTTCGAGGTTGGGTTCCGAAGGAGATACATATATTAGTTTATCGATCCGTTTCGAACGACCATAACACATATTTAGTGACAGTTGCGAGCATACTTTGACGTTGTAATTAATGATCTTATAATTAACCTTGCAAAACTGGTAACGTAAACAATATAGTTGGTGTATCGTTTAAAACCAAGATCTAAACTTACAACAAAGACAACAATGCACTATTAAAACAAACTATTATTGTTTTAAGATTGCCTTATACATTCGACAGATATTCTTTAGTTTCAATTACAATTACATATTGCGGAAACATAATAATTAAGCAAACAGTCACGTTCCTAAGAATTTCATTAACCAATCTCGGAAAATCATTAAAAAATGAAAATAATGAAAATAATGATTTATTCCAATAATAGAATACACATGGTTAACACAACTTAAAAAACTCTGGAATGACTGACCACTTTTACAAGTAATGTGGTCAGTTAAAACAAAAATATAAAAACAAAAGTTACTTACTTGAGTCCAGGTGTTCATGTTGCTGCCAGTTAAGCCCGCACTCTGTGGCGTCTGTCAGACTTAGCTGACTCTATTCCATAAGTTAAGACTTATACAAAACTAACTAAAACTACAGTATACAAATTA
This sequence comes from Homalodisca vitripennis, assembly GCF_021130785.1. Classification (NCBI taxonomy): domain Eukaryota; kingdom Metazoa; phylum Arthropoda; class Insecta; order Hemiptera; family Cicadellidae; genus Homalodisca; species Homalodisca vitripennis. The sequence goes on along the minus strand of NC_060210.1, from coordinate 152,658,235 downwards.
TGCATTACTCAGATTACAAAATATGAAAGGACAGCTAATTATACTAAAAAACAAACAAGTTCTTAAAATATTATTTACATTAAAAAAGAATAAAAATAAATAGTTAAGCATTTAGGCCAACATCTGTTTTTAAAAACGCAATATCGTGATGACTAAACAACCAAAGTTTTACTTTCAGACTAAAATACTTTATATTATTAGTTTCTTTAATATGTTGAGGTAATCTATTAAAAAATTATGGTCCACTATATATAAAAGAATGTTTAAAAAATGATTTATTTACTTTATGCATTCTGAAATTTCTTCTATTTATACTTCTAGTTTGCATATAAAAGATCAGTCGTTCCGGTATTCCCACTCCGTAAATAAAATAACCTTAGAACCTTAAATACGTAAAGATGTTGAATAGGCAGTATTTTCAAATCTACATACAATGGAAAAGAACTGTCTCTCTTTTTCTTACCTAGTATTATTCGTAGAAAGTGATTTGAACAACCCTTAAATTTGCCTATTAAATAATTATATGTCCCTCCCCCAACAAACTAATCCATATTGCATTCTAGAATCAATTAAAGCAAAATAATTAAAGATCTTAATAGGTCTGTGGAGCAAAAATTTTTCAAAAAGTAGAATTTCCTAATGGATGATTTTTAATTTTGACAAAATTTCTTTAATATGTGACTCCCAATTTAGTTTTTCGTCTAATGTTACTCCTAGATATTTTTGAAAGTCGGCACTTTAGTGATGTCATCGCAACAACAATTTACCATTAAACAATCCATATCATGATATTTTAAATCTATTACCAAGTCAAATCCCTTAAAGGCGAAATTGACGTACTTTGTCTTATTAACTTTAATGAACATTTTATTTATTTAACACCATTTTCTAAGTGACCTCAAATCGTCAGTCATGTCATTAGATAGGGTTTCGATATTTTTATTTGAATAGAAAAGAGCCACGTCGTCTGCAAAAGCACTGGGATTTCCCTTAAAATTTATCTCTAACATGTCATTTATAAAAATTAAAAACAATGTAGCAGAAATTACAGATCCTTGGGGAACCCCGGCTGTGACGGGTAGAGGCTCACACTGAGACACTCGCCCACTCGGACTCGCTGCTCTCGGCCCGTGAGAAAACAACGGAACCAGCTGAGAGCCACTCCCCTCACACCCGCGGCCTCCATTTTGGTTAATAAGATTTCATGATTTACCAAATCAAAAGCTTTCCTAAAATCAATAAATAAACCGGTCGATTTATTACTACAATTTAAACTATTATAAATTAAATCCGTTACATTAACAAGGGCGTCTTCCGTCGATTTACCTTTTCTGAAACCGTATTGATTTGGGTTAAAAAAAACTGAAAATCATTAAGATACTTTACAAGCCTTAATTTCATTATTTTTTCAAAAATTTTAGATAAAACCGATAAAAAAGGCTGATGGGACGCAGGTTGTCCAGTTTTTATTGAAGTTCCTTTCTTAAATATTGGAATTACAACACAAGCCTTTAATTTATCTGGGAAAATCCCACAGCTAAAACTTTGATTGATAATGTAAACTAAAAACAGGAGATATTATTTCTGCTATACTTTTTGATAAGACTCGTATTGATATTATCAAATCCGGAGGATTTCTTATTTTTTAAGCCTTTTATAATTGCCAACACTTCAAATAATGTAGTTGGTTCTATAAAAAAAGATGCTAATCTGTTTCTCAAATTAATATGGCCTGTCTAAGTACTCTCGGTCTGAGTACAGTCTACTTGCACCGAAATAAAATGTTTGTTTATTTCATGAGCAACAAGGCACGGGTCTGTTACGGTTTCTCCATTATCTAACTCAATTCGATTCAATACTTTTGGTCTTGCTAACTCCTGTCAAAATCATTAATAATTTTTCCATTGAAGTGCTGAGTCGCCTTTACAATCTAAAAATTTTTTTTTGCATAGTACGCTTTTTTTACTTCATCTACTTCATTCCTAAGATTTTGACTAAAACGATAAAAGTATTCCCTTAAAAGTTCTGTTATACGGCATTCGTTTAAAAATTTTGTACAGCTGCTTTTTCCTATTTAGTTTTGACAAAAGTGTGTTATTTATCCATGGAGTTATGGCTTTAGCTCTTTGTAACTTGGTTACTCCTATTTACAGATTTTTTACAACTACTTATCACATTACACAACATATCATGGAAAATATTAAAACCTATATTTACATCATTTTCTTTGTAAACTTCCGCAAACGTTACTTTTTGCAGTTTAATTTTTACTAAGTTGTAGTCAATAACAAATTTACTGTCTGAAAATGGAACATTGTTATCCATTTTCTCTTCATCATATTTTGTGTTCATGATTTTTAGACCAAGTAAACAATGATCAGTCAATGCGATATCAAAAACTGCACTACGAAAAAGTTCTAAATTTTTATGTCTTATAAAAATGTGATCAAGGCAAGTCCTGATTGGGAAGTTATTCTAGTAGGACAATTTACGATTTGTGAAAATCCCAAACCATTTAGCATAGTAATATAATTTTGGCTTGCTAAAGAATCCCCTAGTAGGTCTATATTCCCGTCTCCGATTAAAATGGTATTATTAGCTAAAGTACTTATTTTTGTTTGCAATTCCTGCGTAAAATTGTTTTCTGGAAAACTATGTAGCCTATACATACATAATAAATTAAAAAAGGTTTTATGCATCTGAATTTTTAATGCTAACACGTCTGCAGTTATAAATTTAATGTCTAAAATGGTAACCCGTAATTGAATATCAACGTAGCAAATCACTCCACCTGCTCTATAATGTATTATTACAACAATGATATGTATTGTACCCTTGAATTTGTATAACCCCACTTCATCACTACTTATCCAGGTCTCACAAAGAACTATTATACTGATTTTTGTTTTTAGTCGACTTAATTCCAACAAAAATTTATTAAAATTTTTCCTCAAACTTCTAATATTTGCATAAACTAAGTCATGACCCTCCTCGTCAACAAAAAAACTACTCAGTGAAAATAAATATTCCGGCATTAAAAATATTTGTGTTAGCTAGGAAAATACAATAATTTAATTTTAAATTAAAAAAGAAAACTAAAACTATAAGAGGAAAACAAAAAACTACTTTAGCATGATAACAACAAACTCTGACTTAGACTTCACTTTAGCTTTTTCAATATCTTCGAAACTGGTGATCCTTTTTACAGGCCCTCCCTCATCTTTCCTGGCGAAGAACTTGGCGTCCCTGCACCAGGCGAAGGTGTAGCCGATCTCACGGCATTTTTTTCTTAAGTTGGGAGAGGAGTTGTTTGTTTTCGGGTGACAGATGATCGTTGATATAGACGCGCTGAGCCGGGAACCGCTGATTTACCTGCTGAGCTGTCAGCGCTGGCCTCTTCGTTCGAGTACTTGCTGATCCACTCTTCCTTCTTCGTCCTGTTGGTGAACTGTACAATGAGGGCAGGGTCTCGGTCCCTCCTGAAGGATGGGACACGGTGCGCTGCGGAGATGTCGCTGTCTTGCACCTCCACTCTCCGATAGTTGCGGCCAAGTCCTTGAGCAGATCCTTTACACATTCTTCTTTTTGTAGTTGGCAGACCGTTAATTTCTACATTATTAACTCGAGAGTACTGCTCCAGGTTTCTTAGTCGTTCACGAAGCTCACGAACCTCACTGGATAGAACAACAGTTTTACTTTTTATCTCTTCATTTTCTTTCTTAAGCTGGGCAAACTGAGTGTTTAACTGTTCCATCAATTTACAGGAAGAATCGATCTTATCAGAAAAAAATTGTAAAGATGTTGTTAGTTCATTTCATTAGTTCTAAAGGACACAATTTCGCCAAATACCTCTTTCTTTAAACCCTCCATTTCAGCAAAAACTTCTTTTTTAAAACTTTCCATTACTGACTGAAGAAAGTCCTTAGTCAAAACATTTGAAGGTAGTACTGTTTAATGATTTTGTACTACCTTGCGAAGAATTCGCCTTGCAGTCCTTACACTTAAACTCTTTGGACGAACGTGTTTTCTTCTCATACTCGCCTTTAATGCAATCCGCATGAAAAACAAAACCACAATGTCCTGAGCACTTCACATCACTGTCTTCATTTGACACATTTTTACAGACGCCACAGACTGCCATTTTTAATAATACTTAATAAAAATAAATTTTCAGACTTGATAAAACAAGCGAAACACGCACAGTTGGACTAGGTAGCCGGACCAACCTTGAACTGATAACAGAGCTCTTATCGGCTCGGCTGACAGAGCTGGACTAAAAAGCTAAAAGCTAGTAATGTAATAACTACAAGTTGGTCCCAGTGCCATATCTACTAAGCTAAACGTATATTAAAAGAGTGAATGTAATAATTAATTAATAAAATTAAATAAACAACTAAATGAAATAAACAAAACAATACTGAGTCCTTGAGAATGGCCCGGCTCATTCTTCTTTCAACAAAGCTTCGGCCTATGAAGATAAACGCTCTGTCGGAAGTATATTCACTACCACATTTTTGCTTTAATGTACATAGTCCAGTATATGTTAGAATTCTAATTGTGAAAAATCAAAAGTAGATTAAAAATTTAATTATTTAAAACATATTCAGCTAAAATGTTTTCATTCTTCTAGTTTCTTCACTTTTTGTAAACTTTTAATTTTAAAAGTGCTAATAAGGATCTAAAATTAGGCTTCTGTTGTTTTCCTCACTCATCAGTAATATATTTATATTTTAAATATAGTCTACATACTGCTGTATAATGCACGCCTTGTGAGAATTATGTTTATTACTCGTTAAATACATTACAATTATTTTATCTGTTCTTATTATTATTGAATGTGTTAGCCCAGTGACGTGTCACTGTTATCAAATTTGATGTAGATAAAGTGTCTTCTTCGTTTGTCAAAGTTGATCAGGACACAGTGTGTTCATCCTGTGCCATAGTTGAAGAAACAATGTCACCTTTTTTTGACATATTTTACCATATGTTGTCATATTTCACGAAAGACATGGCGTTACCTTCCGTCTTCAACGTTGTTGCAGGCCACAGTGTCAACTTTCCTTTTCATAATTGATACAAGACGTAGTGACGTGGGTAGATTATTTTACTGATAACCAAATCACATCGAATTCTATTCGCTGTGTTAAAGAAAGAGATGATTATTTGAAATGTTTGATTAAAAGATCAAGGTCACTTCATTGTCTACAATCTGTTGCCTAACATGATAATATCCATGTGAAATTTGATATTAGACACTAGTCTCATCGTCACGACTAAACCTCAATTATACATTACGCATTAAACTAGTATAATATATACATATACATTTATATTTTAATTTATTATGAAAAGCCCTTCTTGGATTTTTAGCTTTTAATGGTTAATGCATATAATTTTACATGTTTCAGCATCCGACAGATATTTTATAATTCCACATATGTTGAGCTATGACACCAAATACAATTTTACTCTAAAGGTTTGGACAAATCTTTATGATGGTTTAAATTATACTACTGTGGCAAATCAATCGAGGTTTGCAAATGTAGAGGTAGAAGTGTTTGGGGAAAACGAAATGGTGCCGTATGACATTGAAATTATGTAGGTTAATTTTAATGTAAAAATATAATAGCATATATAACTAATGTATATATTTTAGGTTTACTTTTTCTATACATTTTCAGTGATGAAAAAGTTATTATTAACGCATATTTATCACAGTACGAAGACTAATTTGATTTTTTAGATATCAGTACTAATTTTTTGGACTTTTTAATAAAATTTGAGTAAGACACTTCCACTTTTAAAGTGTAGAAGCATTGCACAATCTTTTTCTTAACAGCGAATAATTTTTCATGAGTTATATCAATCATTGGAGTATTTTGTGTTTTACGTAAATTTACTTCCTTACTTTGTTTAATATTTTATATGTTTGAGTGATACGTGGCTAGGTGACAGTGGTACACTATAAGGGGTATATTATTAACAAAATACTTCCGTTGTAAGATATTGAACTATGATAGAATAGTACCCATTATAAAATAAATATTTATGTTTAAGTGTGTGTATATTATTAGGAATGTGCGTAACTAAGTCAACTGCAATTTAACATTAACTTGCACTCTATATTATCTTGGATCGTTTGTGTATTCGCAGAACATCTCGAGAATAAAATTGGCTATGGATTTAAAGGCAATCTAAGCGAAATCTGTTACATAACTCTTACACTGGCGTTCATTTAAGTATTATATTACATTCATTATACTATTGAAAGAATAATTGTTACCTTAGTGAGTAATCGTATTATTTTATTTTAAAAATCTTTGCGTACAATAGTTAAAAAGGGACAACTTTATCAAAACTGAAAACCACAGATTTTACAGTCAAAAACTTGTAGGACGCCCTTAAAGAATATTTTTGTTTTAAACTATTAACTTCAGGATATCTATACTGAGATTTAACATAAATATCACTTAAGTAATTTAATTATCATTCCATATCTGAATTTTTTATACTTAACTCTATTGATTTTCTATATAACAGTGACTAACAGTTGCATGATTTACGCAATAATCCATCAGTGAAACTTTCTTCTAGTGACTAATTTATTTGTAAGTTTAAATAAATTTTAAACATAAGCTATTAAACATCTATTATATTGACTTATTAATTAATTGTAGATGTGCTACGAACTGTGGTGTAAAGGTGTTACCAAATACGATACTATTTTTGAAGGCCAAAGAAAAGAATAATTTATATGATGGCCTCGAATTTACGTGGTCTTATTCTAAGGATAATGGTACTGCACAGTCATTGGATTCCATAAAAGAACAAAACTTGCCGGATTTTATGTTAATAATCAAAGATAATAGTTTAGACGGAGGAGTTGAATACAATGTATTGCTTGAAGGTAAGAAAAGAATGGATTTTTCTGGAATATGATTCATACATGTAGGTAGTATAAGCGGTACTGTATTATATTTAAATTAATCAATTATTACAGTATTAAATATTGTATCCCATTACCTTAAGTTGATCTCTCCATGTTACTTAAGTCAAATCTCCATAATCAAACGCATGTATCTTACTATTCCTTTGCGTAATAATCTAATCTTCCGATTACGCATTTCCCATATGCGTTAGAGATATTTAACCATGAAATATCAAAGTTTTAATACTATTCAATGCTAATATAATTTAAATCGACGCGTATGACTCTTACAAAGGGTTAAAAATGTATTCGTATTTTCACAATGGGTAAGCTAAGTTTTGGTTCCGATAGCTTAGACGTAGTCTATTCCACTGTCCATCGTTTAAATACTCTTTTTACTAGAATACAGGAAGTAAAAAAAAAATATTTCTTTCTAGATTTTAAAAAAACTTATTGTTTATGTTATTGGGAAATTGTTATAAACTTGAAGCATTCTAATGTGTGATTATTTTAACATTAAATTCTTTCTGGCAACAAAAAATTAATGTAGGTTATGTATTTGATGTATGATGATTGCAACCATTTTAATCCCAACATTATAATTACGTTATCAGTTTAATTTTTCTTTTATTTTGTATATTTATCTTTCCTCTCTTCCGACTTGATTGAGTTGCTGTCCTCTTCTTAACCCTATTTAGTTCAAAGACTAATGAAAAATATAAATTATATTTTTGAAATAGACATGAATTTATTCTTAATGTGATTTTTTTCATGTGTGTTTCCTTGTTTCCACTTATTGTATCAGTCTTCGTTGGAAATGAAGCCAAATATTTCTTGATAAAAAATTCAACATCATTGATTTTAAAAGTGGAATTGTGAGCTAGCACCCAATCCTTTACATCCACACGTACTATCTTTGATACATTGATATCAAGGGTGATAGAAGAAATCTTACATGTCGTGACTATGAGTATTCTAAATGTCATCTATAAAGTAATAAAACTTAGCTAATTTGTGTTTATTTCATTAAGTTGTATTATACTTGTACTAAAAGTGGTTCTATGTTCTCCAACAAGTACTACTGCACTTCATCTTTAGCAGTACTCGAATTGGGACACTTATACACTTACTTGTTTATTGTGATAAACACCCATTGCCAAGAACCACTACAGAATTATGAGATAAATTTGGCAGCAAACTTTCTCTGAAGCACTTATCATCACTGTTTACTTTATCGTAATAGACTCGCTTTCCACTCAAGTAAGGTAACTCGCTTTCCACGTGGTCAATTAATTAGAAATTAGCCCAATTTCTCCCCAAGCTTGTAAAAACAGATATTCTTTTTTTTAATAGCCCAGTGACAATTACGTGAGAATCATGAAACCTTTGCCTTACCCGAAATATGAGATGTCAATGTAGGGCTCATCCGTATAAACTGTACTACGTTTTTGCTGCCTGTAACCTTATCAGATAAAAATATTTTATAGTTTCATATAGCAGTTCAAATTTAACAGTTTTATATAGCATAATAAATTATCCTTAAATACAAAGTTTTTGGAAATATTTAATATAAGCGCCGAACGGGGACGCTGTTTTAGCACCCCCTGGAATAAGCACGGCAGGGGTATGATAATTTAGCATGGAAATGGTAGAGGCCCTCCTTGAATTAACATCCCTCTGTTCCAAGAGGGTGCTTTTTCAGCGCATGGACATGGCCCAGTCACTGAAATAGCACCACCTATTATTCGACCAGTAACACAAGCAGAATTGTCTTTTAGAGATCGAATCTAAATATAGTTATTATCTGGAGTTGTTATGGGACGCTGTCATTTATAAGCTACTATCTAAGATTTTGTTGAAATTTCGGATAAATGATGAAATACTATGTTTCTAAAATATGGCTACTTTGTCTTTTAAATTATTATGCGACTTAATATTACATATTAAGTGCTCCAAATAATAAAGCTTATAGACCTCACGATTGCTCCCTTTCGCACACATTGTCCTATTTTTGTAAAATTGTTCACTCATGACTTTGCTTTCTGAATAATTTCTAAATATCGTTAAATAACAGAATTAATTAAATCACATTCATAATTTATTTGACTTAAGTTAATTTTTCAATTAATAATTTTATAAAATTAATTAACACTCTTATTAACATAATAAGAATATAAACCTTTATTTTCAATTTTGAGTCTACGCACAGGTTATTAAAGCACATGTAGGCTCTGTCCATTTAGGTTCCTTAATAAACAGTAATTATATAGCAAATTAAAACTAATGATACATGCTGTTTAAATTTGTTTTTAATTTTAATTAGCTATTTTAATTTCTGTGTATTGATTCATTCTTTCGAGATATAAGATTTTTATTATTGTGTATTAAGCTCTTTCATTTAATCTATGAAATACTATACATATACCATAATTTGTTATTTTTCCTCTTCATTATAAGATATTTACTGTTGTATGTACTGTTTTGTGAAAATAAAATCTTTTTTTTTATTTGACTTGACGTTGGGTTTTTAGCAGACAAAAGTTGATTTTTAGAATATTATGTAAGGTAAAATTTAATTCTGGTTTTCAATTCACAGTTAGTCAAGTATTATATCTATGCTGTGTCATTTTCATTGTAAAGACGTTGCGTATTGAGTGTCTCCATCAATGGAAAATCTACTGATAGTCTAGTTAAGGGTATTCACTGAGCATTAACATTGCAAGTTTAATACAATAGTGAAAAATCATTTATTGATGTTCTCGATATAATTAAAACTAAGTCGTTTTTGTATAAAGCCATAATAAAACTAATTATTTGATTTAATAGCTTCACGAATTGGAAGGTGTTAAAGATGTTATCATAATATATTTTTGCAGCTAGCCGTCATACCATAAACATTTGAACAAGACTTGGTAGGTTTAAATTCATTCGGTTTTAGGATATAAACGTTTTAATTAAAAGAAAACGCATACACACACCGACAGAGAAGAAATTTAGCAAGGAGATCCATACTAATCCGTATATCAATGTGTCTGTCTTGACCTGATCAATAATGCTTTTGAAGATATGGTAATATATTAATTGCTACGTGATTTAACAATGTTTGTTACAGCGTTTTTATTTTTTGTTGATTATAGTTGAACTAACTGGTATGAATATAACTGAAGTCAATCAACTTCACACACATTATCGTAAATAGAAGCACCGTTTTTTTAAACTAAACACACGATGGAGATAGCAGATATTGATTCTCGTGAACATTACATAATATTGTACTTGTTTGTTCAGTTTGTTGGAATTATACTATTTAAACTGGTCTGTTCCTTAAAAATGAAATAATGATTTATTTCCAATTATTTTTTACATAGTTGTACACATACATAAATCATCTGGAAATTTCCTGGCCACTTTTGTTAGTATTGTGGCCAGGTAAAAAAAAAACAAATTTGTAATTTAAATAGAAATTTAAAATGAAAATTATGAGTCTAGCATTAACATTATAAAAAATGTTGTTTTCTGCAGCATCTGATAAAATTCTAAACTAAAAGAACAAATAGACTTATTTTTTTCTAAGCTTACAGACATACAGTTGTTATGACTATATAACAATACAATTTAAATATTATTACTAACAATGTATGCTTACCTAACAATATAACTATAAAATTTGTCACATTAACCAACTTAATATACATTTATAGAAAACACACTTTAAGGAAAAACGTACTATCTTATAATATTTTAACTAAGAATACTATTTAAAAAACTTGTGTCATTCAAAGACAATAGCCAATCAAACACTTTTTTGGAAAATTTATATAAATTGCCACTGGATTTAATGCTATTGGATAACTGGTTATAATATTTTGGTCCCAAGTACTGAAATGAATGCCGAAAAATTGACTTGTGTACTTTTGGCAATTTAAAGTTAATTTGGTGGCTAAATCTTGTGTCATAATGCACATTTTCCAAACCAAGATTTCCGCTTCTAATAAAAAATATCCTTAGCACTTTATAAATGAAAATATGCTGAACAGGTAATATACAAAAATTTTGAAACAAAGGAAAAGAACTGACCCTTTTTAACCCCTTTAAAATTATTCGCAAAAAGTAATCAAAGTAAAACATTGATCCTTAGACTTTTTTACACTACAAAGTTTTTCCAAGTGTGACTGGTCTTCGAAAAAATTAAATTAATACAGTAGATAATTGTTTTTAAACCGGTTAAAAGGTTGATATAGCCTCTGGCCATGTATATTTCTTATATTTATATTTCTTATTATGTATATTCCTTAAAATTAAATTTACTTTATAATAAAGTTTTATTGGAATGCCTAGAGCACAGTTTTTTAACGTAAGCATATTCGATGCATAGTATTTTTTACAATAGGTAAATAACTTCTTTTTAATATTAAAGTCTAATCATAGCAATACAATAAATAAACTCATTAATATGGTTAGCAATATGGTTAGAGTTTTATTTTTTTTATTCAGTAGGGCGTGGTTATTCACATCAACAAAGTATAGGCACTGATTCAAGGGGGTGCTAAATCAGCACATGGACACGATCAAGGCGCTGTATTAGGACCCCCCTATTCGAAGGGGAGCTTATTCAGGGCATGGACACGGCCACTGCGCTGATTTAGCACCCCCTTTCGTGACGACAATATGACGTCAGTAGCGAGGAGGTAATATGTCCAAGGGGTGCTACTTCAAGCGCACCCGCCGCTAATAGTATGCACAGTACCCAAATACACTGTGTCTATGTTATCTAACATAGTTAATAATATTACTTAGTAGTAAAAAATTATCTGTTCCACTAATAAGCTTCTTTTACACAACTGATTTTATTTCGAATAAGTTTTCGTGATTTTGGCTCAGTTAATTCAAAAAGCTATATATTAAAAAAATATAACTTACTAAATAAATTTGCATGAACGTGTTTCGTGTTTCAGTGAAGTTAAAAGGTGATTTGACTACAATCTACAACTATAAATTTGAAACAGAGTCAATTGGAACCAACGAAACCTGTGATGTGGCCCCGAGTAAAGGCACTAAAGGAGAAACAAAATTTGATATTGTTTGCTCTTATAACGTGGATTCAAACTTCATATATGAATTTTATGATAAAACTTCCGAAGAAGCTGATGAAAAAACTATATTTAATGGTGAGTATCAACCGAGTATCATCACGGTGGTAAACATGCTTAATTCTTCTTCAAGAACAGCAATCATCGTTATATTACACAGCATTTAGAATAACCACAGATAGTAGGCGTAATTAATTTTCAATGACATTATTAATTTAAATATTAACACTTAAACCCTACTCAAACAATTTGTGTCACAGTCGATAATTTTGAGTCGCAGCTGAAGAGGGAACACACATGTACGTACTAGAAGTGGGCCAAAACTTGCACGGAATCATAATAGGTGTTAATTTTACGTTAAAATTTTAAATCATAAACCAAACTGGAAATGAAGACTTTTGGTATATTACTTTCTTATTATCGATCTCTTTATTGTGTTTGCCACAGTAATATAAGAAAGTTACTGCATATCTGGATAAGTATTACAATACCTACTTGTACTTACAGAATTTTTAGAAAGTAATCTTACCCTCAAGTTTAATGATTTTTTCCATCAAAACAGCTGCCAGTTAAATAAGTTTATTTTTATCCTTAAAATACGTTGCGTAAAGGCATACAAGTGAAAAATCATGATAATCAGTAAGAAAAAAAATTTTGGTTGCCTGTAAAGTCGGTTTTACGGGCGAAGATTTTACGTGACAACGTCTTTTTCTCGGTAGAATATTTATTGATATGAATATTATTAAATTGCACAATAGGAACAAGGAATTTAATGAAAATAAGAATTGCACAAATTTTAACTATAGAAATATATTTTGTTTACTAAAACATTGTACATGTAAACTTAAACTTAACTAATTCCTATTTGAGTGATTTTGTTGAGGATAGGACGATGATAGGAGAAATATGAAATGAAAGGAAGTGTTTCTGCTGTAATGTGTCTTGCGAAAGTCAAGTCGATGGTTGTTCCTTTTAACGTAGTTGACTTAGAAACGTTTGATACGCAATCAAGATTATACGTATATTTCATGAAATTAAGAAACGAGTTGTCAGACTTTACGTTTTTGTTAAAATCACCACACAGAAGAATCGGTATACTAGAATCAACTTGCACGAACGGTGGCACGTACTGGCTGTTGTGAACGTACGGACTGAGTCCTTGCCATAGTAACATTCCAATGTCCTGCATACTAGCTCCTGGATGAATATATACAGCACCGAGTATAAACTTGAAGCTAGTATTAGCGGTGAAGCAAGTAACTTCAGTCATGCACATGTCACCCTTGGTTTTAATGACACGAGTTGCGTCTGTAATCGCAATTTGGACCACTTCCGCCGTAGATGTCGATGATAATTTACGATAGATCGCCACTCCACCAGCCGCGTTGGTATCTGAGTTAGTTTGATTATTTTCCCTGGATACGCACTCATAATCCTTGATTGGAGTTGGTTCACAAGTGTCGCGCATCCACGTTTCAGTCAATACTAAATAGTCGGATCGTGGTATCACTGTATCTGTTTCAATGTCCGCGGCATGGGCACTTAAACTTTGACAGTTGATGTTCGTTACAATAAGTTGTCCAGCGTCGGTTGCGTCGTCACAGAATTTTACGGCTTGTTTGGTAGTTGTGTCTAGAGTGTGTCCACGAAGTCGTATGTATTCATTGCGAATATCTCGAGTAGTCTGTGAGTCGTTTCCATCTCGGCCATGTTTGAAAACCAATGGAGAGTCCTTTTCTGTTATGATGTACAATCCGTCGATACTTGTGACGCGGCTCATGGCTACATATACCAATTGCTGTGGTTGCTTTGAGGAGTACTTGTAAACAATTGTAGTAAACGTCCCACCCTGGGCCTTGTGGATCGTAATTGCACAAGCAGGCACGCAAGGAAATTGTTTTCGCTTGCACTTCACTGTTTTTGTCAACGAAATGTTTACCACTTTCTTGTGCACTGGCACCCAATCGACGGATAAGGTGTTTGGTTTGCTGTGCACATGTGGTCGACATTTGATTTTTGCTTTGGTACCCGTATTTTTGTCTTCAAACTGGAACCATAGAGTGGCGATTTCATCTTCAGCTGGCGGCAAACTTGTGCTGGTCGATGGTCCTCCTGGGGCAGAACGGTCATCTGCATTGGCTGGCTGACGTTCGATGTATCGCAAAACTCCAATAGCCCCATTTACCAATCCATCGGCGACGTCTATGTTAGATGTAATCATGTACGGATATCCTACTGCTAATGGCAACATGTATGGCAATCCGTCGGTTTCTGCAACCAACATCTTGTGAAGTTTCCCTTGCTCCCGGCTCTTTTCAGGATTGCTGGAATACCCGAGAATATTATCAGTGGCGATACAGTTGTGTGCGTTTTGAATTGCGTTTCGATTGTATGAATCTACTTCTTGGTTGATGTAATACAATCTGACAGCGTCGGGTACGTTCTCTTTGCACCAGGCTTCAGATTTGTGCCTGGACTCAATAAGTGCGATCTTATTGACACTTAGTTTGAGTCCATCTCCAATTTCGGTGAGAATCGTCGAAAACAGCTCGTCAGTTTGTCGGACAACACGGACTAATGGGAAGTAGTTGATGCTTTGCCAGAGTACAGGTCCTCCGAGTTGGTTGTGTGGTACTGTGTAACACGGAGTAGCGCGCACAGGTGGCAGCTGTCTGAAATCGCCGCATAAGATCATGTGAATGCCTCCGAATGGTTGATCGTAAATACCGGGAATCTGCTGTAGTCGATAATTGATTTTTCCAAGTATAGCTGCACTCAACATGCTGATTTCATCAATGAAAACAACTTTCACGCCGACAAACACGTTTCTGTAGGCTTGCAAGTTCTCAGCAGAAAGAAGTTTTGTCACTCGAGAAGTTGTGAGACGAAACGCTGAGTGAACTGGAACGTTGTCCAGGAAAGTAGATTGATATCTCCTTATTGACGAGGAACATTTGGTATACCAGGTGGATTGTTCCAGTTGTATTGGTGTTTGGCTTGAAGAAGTATTCGGTTGTACATCAGTCCGAGAAGATGCAGCTCTACGTTGTCGGAATGCACGTTGCCGTTGAGCGTTAGTTAGGGGAACGCTCGTTCTCTCCGCCACGACAGGAACGCTTGTTCTCTCCACCACAGAACAGGACGTTGAAGCAGGTGACTCTGACGTACCGCTGGTGAGGGCTATGTTAGCAGATTGACGTAGCTTGAACCTGCGTTGCCTCTCCGCGGCTGCTTTTGCAAAGGCTCTTGCTTGTTCAGGAGTTCTGGTCAATGCTTGACGTTGTCTGTAATCACGTTGTCGCTGAGCATTCGTTCTGGCGGTAGAGGTGGTGTGTGGAACAACGAATGGTACTGCAGACGTTGACGGCACGATATCCTCCGTCTCCATTGATGTACTGGACGTTGAAGGCATTTGATCGTCCGTTTTCATTGTTTTGAGAGTGGTGATTCCTGTTGAACATTTGAAATTGAATGGATGAGTTTTTAATGTTAAAAAAAGAATCAATTTGGAAATCAAAACACTTATTCAGATCGAAGGTTCAAATTTTTGCTAAATAAATTTGAAATTAATTTAAATTTCTAATTGTAAACGATGAAGTTGAAAATTAAAACATTTACTTAAATTAGATGTTAAAATTCTTGCTCAACACAGTTTAAATCAAGTTTTCTTATATATGCCACTTTTTCTTAATATTTGTAATTTTAAAGAATCAATTTGAAAATCAAAACATTTATTCAGATCTAAGGTTCAAATTTTTGCTAAATAAATTTGAAATTAATTAAAGTTTGTTATTGTAAATGGTAAAGTTCAATAAAACATTTACTAAAATTGGAATTTGAAATTCTTGCTAAACACAGTTAAATTCTAACTCCGCGCGTGGTGATTGGTCGGTTTAGTTCGTTTGTTTGGTCGCACTGTTATGACAGGTTAGAGGTTATAATTTGTTATTTTAATGTTTGACTAGCAATACGCGCTGTTTCTTCTCAATCGACTGAATTACGATTGATTGCAGAGTGATTTAAACTAATAATTTACTTAACACTATCAACATTTGTCAATAGTATGACATAACCTATAAACTCAGTTTCTCAACTTTTGTGTCAATCTAACAATTAATCAATCAATCATAGTTTACGATAATGAAATATCAGTGTACAATTATTTACCTTTATTTGTGTCAATCTAACAATTAATCAATCAATCATAGTTTACGATAATGAAATATCAGTATACAATTATTTACCTTTATTGTTGTAGTTGTTGTAAATGACGAATCTAAGCACTCCACATTTTCACGAATAAACATAGTTATCTGCTTTATCCCGTGCGGCGGACCCACAGTTATCTGCTTTATCCCGTGCGGCGGACCCACAGTTATCTGCTTTATCCCGTGCGGCGGACCCACTGTACGGGCATCGTAACGTTACCGGGCGTTACACATTTTCACGAATAAACATAGTTATCTGCTTTATCCCGTGCGGCGGACCCACTGTACGGGCATCGTAACGTTACCGGGCGTTACACTTTTTCATGAGTCACTCCGAGCCGCAACCTAATTTAAGACGTTGTCACGTCAAAAATGGGTTGAACTAAATCCATGATCAAGGAAAAGAATCATTTTCTGAATCCTCTCCTGTTGGTAGTAGTTCAGCTTATTGTGACACGATTCTCGTTAGTTTATTCTATACTCGTTAGTTGGCAGTGACGAGATCTGTATAGAGATCTTCTTCACGTTTGTATATCCGTCTCCTAACGCCCTTTCATGGCATTGTAAACTAACTGTGGTACAACTCAAGACGGACTTATTGGATGAAAATCTGTGTTGTGCTGTATTTCTATCCCCCTTAAGATAGTGTTAAAAAACTCACAACTTCAAGTGCATCTATCAACTGGATTGCGTACGATGATAACAAAATTTCCAGTGTCTGGTGAAGTCTATTTTGGTGGAGATAAGCGGCACCGACATTTTCCCTTGGAACTGGTAGCAAGTCTAATAATTCTGTGAGTCTACATGAATTAAATATTCTCTCTAAATGGCATAAACCTCACAACACTTTGTCTAACCTGCTGTCTTCCTAATCAACGATTTATTTGACCGTTACATTACAATATCACAATCCGTTTAGTTTGTATAAAACATTGGTGTTTTGTCCTTTTTGTAACCCTTAAGGATAACTAACGTTATAATTCACTTCTATACAACTGACAAGCATAATGTAGTATTTAGCTGCAGTATTCGTTTGGTTGCAGTTTTTCTTTACTGGGGTTATGGCTACTAATAAAATGTAACAAAGGAAAACTTTTGAAGAGCCGCCATTTTGTACTGAATCAATCTTTTTGAGTGCGGTTTGCAGCATTAAACTCTGCTAGATAAGCCATTTATGAAGTTCATATTGACCTATGCTCCTATTTAACATTTCCTTCTGACTCCTTGCGGGACGTCCCCATATTACAGAAAACTGATAGTTCCTTCCAAAAGTAGATGTTTAGGTGTTGATGTACCACATCTTGTTGATTTATGTGTTATCGTTCAGAAAATATTAATAGATGTGCAGGACTTTATGTACACCCTGTATATATATATATATTTGTGTGTGTGTGTGTGTGTGTGTGTGTGTGTGTGTGTGTGTGTGTGTGTGTGTGTGTGTGTGTGTGTGTGTGTGTGTGTGTGTGTGTGTGTGTGTGTGTGTGTGTGTGTGTGTGTGTGTGTGTGTGTGTGTGTGTGTGTGTGTGTGTGTGTGTGTGTGTGTGTGTGTGTGTGTGTGTGTGTGTGTGTGTGTGTGTGTGTGTGTGTGTGTGTGTGTGTGTGTAGAATATACATACACATAACTTGTAGAATATACTGCAATTTTGTTGTTTTGACTTAATGTAGAAATGTATAGAGACCGATTAACGTCCACCAATACGATAAGAGTGTGACATCTTCATAAATGAATAACACAGGAAGACAGCGTTTCAACACTTCCGTCTCAAATTGAAGTGAGACTAATCAATACGCTCCTAGAGTATTGAACATGTAAATAATCCCCATAGATAACAAATTCAAATACCCATTAAAAAGTTTCCTGGTATCAAAGGCGTTTTACTTCCTTGAAGAGTTCAGGATGGGCCGCTGGGAAGAAAATACTTAAATAAATTATAGTGAATGTGAAATCTCAGTTCTGATATCGAAAGCTATGTCTAAAGACTTACTACTGTCATTAGTATTATAATTATATGTACAGCAGTATTGACGCATCTAGTGCACATGTATATTGTGTATGCAATAAAGTATATTATGATATTTGTTGGTGAAGCTCTGTTTGTGAACCTCTGGGTATTCTTGATGTTGTGTTTATTAATAAAGAGTAATATCGATCAGATATGTATGCAGGTTTTCCTGAACTCCAATTCTAAATTGACAACTTTTGATATTGTAATATTGGGAATACGTTACTACACATATATTTAAAGATTAAATTTGTGAAACTTTGTTTCAGGAAGAATGTTGGGGACTACGTATCGAGGAGAGTTACATGAAGTCAAACTGACAAGAGGCAACGTCGTTGTGTATCTAATAAACAATCAGAATGGACTTTCACTCAGTAAACGTATTTCCGTAACTGTAAGTACTTTTTCTAGTAAGTAGGATTGGCTTTATATAAGGTGGTTCCTTTATACTCTGTAAACAAAGAAAACAAATTTAGCATAAGCATTATATCCAAATATATAATACAAATTAAATTTTATCTGAGAATTAAACGTCATTACTAACCTGCTGCTATAAACAACTCATAAGGCAACAAAACTTACCATGTATAATGTAATCAGTTTATTAAGGATTGCAATAAAAATATTATATAAATAGAAAGATTAGTACACATACCTATTTCTCCAATACACGTGTTTAATGACCTCTTTCCTATCTCTTGTTCCCACTGTTGTTGCCAATTCTCTAAAATGGAGGCGCTTCGGATCTCAGGAAGAGTAATCGCTATTTCTGTAGTAAACCCGCTTTCACTTGAGTACGAACAAATCGATAGAATAGCCTCCTAACGACGATAGCAGCCAGTTTTGGATATTAAGATAGACACGATAAGCACACAATTACGAGATATACCTTTTATTTGAAAAGTTAATATATTTTAAAGTTCTTAATGCAGTATGACCACCCTCAACTTATCCTCTTACAGGAGTACGAGCATGTGGCTTGTATATGAAGCCACTTTATCAAAGACAATGATAGTTGTCTTCTCTACCTCACTGTAAATCTGCTGGCCTAATAAGAACTTAGTGTGAAGTTTCACACAAATATATCCTACGGTGTTCAGAAACTCGGTATACTCACGGTTTACATGTAATGTTCTTTGACATTAACCCCCATATATTTAAAATGATGATTTATATCGTTATAGTCAGGTCCTGGTTTCCCAACCGGTTCAACAATATCATCCTTCCATGACTAGCAATAATGTGCCTTGCCAAGAACTCTCGATATTATACCTAAATTAATAAAGGCTTTCGAATTCAAAGTATCTAATTGTATGAACAATTTTATCGATCTGCTCAATTGATCATGCACTAAACTATACCTGCCTTGTTCTTAGTTTCTGTACCTGTCAACTGTGATATATGACAGTACACTACTTCTGTGGGATTCTTAGATATAAAAAGCATTCTTAAAAAGTAAAAGAGGGGTACGGTGGTCGACAATATTTCAAGACTCCTGAAAAGTGTTTCACGATAAAGTGAACGATGCAATTATAATTATCAGGGTATAGTTATGGCTCTCACGCTACGCATATCTAAGTCTCATTTTCACTATTGTTCTAGTTGTAAAAATAGAATTTCGAAAACCTTAGTCATGGTCTCTAATAACTTTACAACCTTTGGTGACTTCCGCAAGCGCTAGCTTTTAAATTTTCTCGAGTACACTACCTGTTGCATGTAGAAGATAGTTATGGATTGGAAATTAGAAGACACTATAATCCCTGAAAATATCGACTTGTGAGATCCCCACACCGCTGAGAGAATACAAGAACTGCTTAGATTATCAATAACCTTTAACACACGCACGCGCGCGCGCACACACACACACACACACACACACACACACACACACACACATATATATATATATATATATATATATATATATATATATATATATATATATATAATAACATATATCAAATAACATATGACTAATATTAAAACTATCCTTTATAAAATATTACTGTTAAAATTTAAAATTAATGTCGATGTAACATATTGATGGTTAATGTTATAGTGAATAAATTATAAAATCCAGATAAAGCTACATGTGATTATAATAACAATTAACTTTTAAAAAATATGATGACAACTCCAAGCCTAATGTTTTTGTGGTATTTTGCACTTGATTACATGGTCAATATGTCTTCTATATAACTGTCCATCATATATTCTGACTCTGTAGGTGACACGCCCTTTCCTAGATGCTGTTCGTCCGATGATCATTTTACATCTAGAAGTGGAGCTTGCAGGTTTTAATTGCCACAGTTCAACTTATCAGTCAACTTTGCAAATCAAGTATTTATTGATAAGACCTAAGTGATATCTAACCCCATGTGTTTTGACCATTCAGTACAATGTACATTTTTTACAATGTATAAAATTATTGTATATAATAAAGGCAACCATTAAACAAGAATGGAATAAGCAATAGTATTGAAACAACATACATAAAGGGTAGGTGAACAAGAAAACATGTTTCTAAAGATTTTTATTTTTATTTGATTGTTATTGATTAGAATTTCCTCTACCCAGTGCAACAAAACACAAGGTACATGCCTCTTAAAAATACGATGTAATAACATTTCAAAAAAGATAAGGACTTAATAAAACTTTAAGACAATCGTTCCTAGAGATGACGTCAAGCACTGTAAAGTCGTCAAAATATAGTTTGAATTTTTTTTTTCTGAAACTTGTAGTTTTTCAGTTTAGGCAAATATCTCTTAACAACTTGTAAATATATATTTCTATGTAAATTTATGGTTTCTTTAGTAAAAAATCATTAAGGCAGGAATTTTATAACATAATTAAAATCAAAGATATAGATTTATTCAATAAACCATCAACACACACATACAGACCCATATGGTATATTAAACTAAATTTAGAAGGAAGTTCTTACTTGCTTGTTCTAACAAATAATATGGTTTATTTTAAAAAGATTAATATTTATAAACATCTTGCATAATGCAGTTATAATATATTTACAATGGATATAATTGTTACCAAATTTCTTTCAGCTAACTGATTTGGAAATGTCAGACTCTGATTTGGAAGAAAGATATGACTCAATAGAAGACAGCCTGTTGGCGGGGGATAATTTAAGTAGGTATTTATATAAAATTTACTTAATAGCATCAAATATATTAAGCAATACATATACATTTATTTTAATAAAATAAAAGTTTTCTGTACGGAAATTAAAGGATTTCAAACTTAGGCTTGGCCACGTATTCAAATCATAAATTTTACTAAGCAGCTCAAAACAGTATAAATATGTGTGTTTTATTACAGAGGGTCTACAGACTATATCTTACATCGCGGACATCATACCTCCTGACAAGGATAAGAGTGCGGTTTTAAACAGACTACTTGAATACGTCACTCAGGTCAGTATAAACGATGGTATAAATATTACTAGTTATATATAAATTAACTTTATATGTATGTAAATTCTATATGTAGTTTTTATTGTATGAATGTAAAGAATATGTATTAAACCTTTTATACTTTTTAGGATGATCCAATGTTTGTGTTGGAGTTTCTTTGTGTACCCTGTTCCTATACGTGACCATAGCTCAAATGGTTTAAAAAATTGTTTTCATTTTATTTTTGTTGTGCTTTTATATTATTGAAAGAGCCCTAGTAATTTAAAAGGAATGCATTTGTGAGGCAGTTTGAATATAGTTTTAAGTTTTGGGACTAAAACAAAATTAGTGTTAACAGATGAATTTCAATATTAAGTAACGATCAATTCACTGGTAAATATTCACCCTAAATTAACCTACTCTACAGGCTGAAACAAAAGGGAGATGTACAAGTTAATATAAAAAGTAAAGAACGAGAAATACAGCAGATGACCGCGTAATTGGTTATATTAAATCACATTATTACAAAACCACAGCGAAGAATGACCGTATTACTAAAATATTGAGTATTGAGTGTGCAATCTTTGTACGTGGTGTCAAACACATAACTTGAATGTCACTTATCATTTATTTAATAATTTATGCAGATGTAAAATAAGATTGAGCCACAAAAAGTACTTTCTCCGCCGGGACTTGAACCTGAATCCCTTATTTTCCGAGTGAATTTACTACCACTACACCATAGAGTTATTAATTTGTAATATTATATTATTTTGAATTTTGATTTTGGCCGTATCTGTAACATATGCGTTTAAATAATTATACTAACATTTGATCGGAAGACCAAATACCTGTCACCCTGTCACGCGACTTTATTTTACATATTTTATTAAATTGGTATATGTTAAAAATTGTATGTAACAATAGCCTAATATATTTTTTAATTATATATATGGGCGGGATAACTAGCGTTAAAGGATTCCTAGCTGTCCGCTATTGGAATAGTAGATTGGGGTTTGAGAGGATCTTTTTAGATACACACTCTGACTGCGATTACCTACTATATAACAATATAGTGATCAACCCATCGCTTGACTTTTCGAGAGTTTATATACGGAAAATATTTTCTTCATAAAATCGTACACTAGAATCTGTGAATACTTAAAATTTTTTAAATATATTAACAGATTACG
Source organism: Homalodisca vitripennis (assembly GCF_021130785.1). Taxonomy (NCBI): domain Eukaryota; kingdom Metazoa; phylum Arthropoda; class Insecta; order Hemiptera; family Cicadellidae; genus Homalodisca; species Homalodisca vitripennis. The sequence goes on along the minus strand of NC_060210.1, from coordinate 152,635,403 downwards.
TATTATAGCATAGGTGTTAAGTTCACTTGTATTTTCAGGCTATGATTTAAAATTTGTATACCTATTTACCGAACGATGTTTCAATAGTATATTCAGATTAGCTTTATTAGTGGAATAAATCTGGTATTAATCGTAAATTAGAACAATCCTCTCAAAGAAGATTGAGGAAGAAAATGATTCTAATTTAGGAAGGATGCTACTAATTATTTTACTTAGAAATGAGAAGGTAAAGCGTTATAATTCGTTACAATCTTTTTTTAGATGTAAATAATGTTATTCTGTACAAATTTTGTTCGTTCCTCAAAAATATACTTATATTAATTATGATGATTGTTTGTAATTTTGGTTGTCTGTACCCGGTTTAATGTTAAGAAAGATAAACACATCGGCAAATTTTTGTAACTCAATGGTTAATTCGTTCTCTATTTTCATTCTCAAATACAGGTTTCAGTTACGACACTTTCGGATGTGAAGATGTGCACCTCAACATTAACCAATGTATTAGTAGCTCTTAATACACCCAATCAGTTGGCATTGAGTCCCAATATGATGATGGACACTCTGGAAGTGATCAAGACACAAGCAAATATTTTTCAGCGATTTGTCTTCGATAGAGTTATTTCACAATGGATGTCTGCTGAAGAAATTAGACAGGTGGCATCGTAAGTATAAACATATTTTAATTTTAGTAATATTAATGATTTAAAAATACCATTTCAGAAAAAAATCGAAGATGATTATAATGTTCATTTTATCGAAACAATTTATTTTGCATGATTTATTAAGAAACTATTTTATTTCTCCTAATAGTAGAATTTGATATTAAACATATATGATCGATCAGATATGATATATAATTTTAATTAATTTGGAAACATAAAGTGTGTATGTCTATCCTTTAAGGGGAGTCGGATGGGCCTATCCCCGCAATGTTAATTTGATGAATTTTAGGTACCATTATTTTAAAAACTATAAATGGTAGCCAGTTAATTTTTTTTTATTCTGTGCCTTGTACTTTTCTTAACATTTTGAATACAGGGTTATAAAAAGTCTTTTCAGATAAATGTGTGACATTTTTTTTCTTTTTATGAAAAAAATATCATAAAAAATTACAATTTACTCTGATGTATAAAATTAAGTACTGAACATAAGGCAATAATATGTATTAAAAATGTAGATAATTACTTAGGGAACAAATTAAAAAAAGAATCAACAGGCTACCTATAATAGTTCTTGAGAAAAGTGTACCTATCGAACAAAAAAACATAGTTTTACAGAAAACGCATTTGAAGTTCATTGTAACCAACTCTATAAAAATACAAAAATATACTACAGTTAATAGTGTCCAGGGGCATATGCTGGGTTATCTGGATCCTCTTCTTCCTCAAGCAACTCTTCCAGTCTTAATTTGGTTGATTTTGTCCTCTGCCGGCACTTCTTTTCTAAGTCCTCGATGGCAATTTCTGGTTGTCGGATTCGGATCTCATCTTTCTGTTTCATTTGTCTGACCAAATTGTTACCAGGCTTGTAGCCTAATTGTTAAAGCTAAACATCTCACAATATTACCTTGATTGAAGCAAGCAACAGCCTCATATACACCTACTTCAAGGGTTGACCTTAGCATAAATGTATTTTTAGGAAGTCGAGACCAAATTATGTTGTTGACGGATTCATTGGGGTTTTGTGTACCTCCGTGTAAACATTTCCTTAGAAGGTCTGGTGAAGCCAAGTTCCTAAATATTGGTTTTATTTTGTCCATTACCACTTTAGGCAGGTGGAAATGATCTTTATGATCATAGGCCTCCTTATTGGCCATCGCTCTCTGGTACTTGCACGTCAAAATCTCTTTGCAATTCTTAAAAAAAACAGCTATAAAAAATAACTAACCATCAGAAAATCTTAAGTGAAGTATTTTCTGAAAAAGAATGAAATAGGGAATACAAAATCACAAAAAAAAAACAATTTTCGGTAAAAAAAAATTTTTTTTTGCCCATCCGAGTCCCCTTAAACCTTTACTTCAGCTGCCACACATATAAGTACTAATTCAGATTGACTTTGACTTAAGCTTGAAGCTGAAATGTATTCCTGATTCAGTATTATAGTGCATATTCCAAACACATTGATACCATAGCAATATGTTCCATACCAATTTATTCAATTACTTTCAATTGATTCAAGTAATTAAAGTAATTTAATTACTTTCAGTTACTTTTAATTTTGTCCAAGTTAGGTTCAAAGACGAAATACTTTTTTATTAGGCTAATGTAATACATGACTTATAAATTAAACTTAACATTCATAAGTCAACAATCATTCATCTTGTAGATATCTGGAACTTGTCATAGTCACTGTTTCATGTTAAGTGGTTTCTATCTTATCCATCTAGTATGATACACACTTGGAGAGGAGGTTTGGGACAGGCTTAGATTCCTCTTAGTAGATTACCAAAACTCTCTGGGAATTATGATTAAATAGAAAATATCAATATATTGTTATAAGTAATTTATTATGAAAATTATTGAGGCTGTTAATAAGCTTGTCCTTTAAACAATTCTACTAAATAATACAAATTTTGCGGTTATTTTGATACAGTATTTAAACCATTACAAAACATGAGCGCTGCAGCTATATGCTAGAGTAGATCAGTCTTGCCCATCTTTCTACATCCTATTCTCCAGACAACCTCTTATCCGTACGTCACACGCGAGGTCGTTGCTCTCAGAGAGTCCCAGCCTCTGTGGTAGCCGTAGATTAAGTCTGTCTCTTATTTTTAACAACTTTAACCTGCCGAGTCATTGATAGCTGGGTGATTAGTAATAATTATGAGTTGAAAATTGTAATTCTGACTCTTAGAAATGATAACGGTTTAAGAAATAAAAATGCATTATTTTTAATATTGTTATTACAAATATGTCTAAATTAACATGAAATCCCACGCGAAGGTTTCTTGCATTTCGATGAACCAGACTCACGTCCTTAGACAAGTAAACCAATTAAAATTTTATTTTTTGCAATACTAAAAATAAGTAAAGCTATATAACGAAATTTTGAATTGTTAAATTGTTTATTTAACCAGTTAGTATCTGCCAGTTAAATTTGAGGTGTTTTCTGTATATTATAACTCTTGATATAAGTTTAAAATTTTGCTGTTAGTAGGAGCTTTTCGTGATCTTGTTATTCTTAAGTAATGTCTGTTACTTTGAAACTACTCTCACTGTTTATCAAATTTTGTTCAAAGAATAGAATATAATTACTTTCAGTTTATACAAACTCTCCAGTGATACACTTCAGTTGCATTGATACAAAATGGCTTGTGTGATATATATGTTTAAAGTAACAGAGCGAATTTAGGCAAAATCCGCACTTACAGGTTTCCCAAGTTTCAATCCCAACTGCTTAATACATCCCATCCTTGAGTTTTTAGGCATACGAAGGATATTTTTCTTAATGAATTATAGCGTTATAAGTACCCAAATAATGATGAAAAGTGTTTTATAAGAGCAGTTTTCAAAAACCATTACTACTTATTCGATATGAAAAGCTGTTGCTCTATAAACATTTAAAAAATCTTTCATTTCAATCATTCGACCAGATAGAATACAATGAAATAATTTAAATTTGTAAAATTTGCCAAGCTATACACCCCAGTATGTATAATAAAAACCATAGCTTGTGTGATACATATATTTAAATTTACAGAGGCAATTTCGTCAATAACCATACTTACAAGATTCTATAAAATGCCTTTAAAATTAAGTACTGAGTTAACCTCAGTTAAATATTACCAAACCACTGTTTTCCCTTGATCAACGTATGATTGAGCTATTATTTAAGTAAGTACACGCTTCTCTGCATTTTGTAAATTTAACAAAATGCTCAAATTGAAAGAACATAAACGAACCTTAAACAAAATTCTCCAACAGCAACTCACAAAATTTGTTTGTCAAATTAAAGGAGTTGTTTTCAAAATAATAATTTTTTGTACTTTATCTATGATAATCTTACTGTTCGGTAGTGACAGCCCCAGAAAGGAGTTCATTACGTACGTCGGTTTTCAAAATTTAACAAAATATAAATATTAAAAATAATATGCTAGGTACATGTCCAGCGTTTTTTTTCCTCTAGCTACTTGAAATAATGCTATTATCTATAGTAACAACTAGATAATAAGCTACTACTACCATTGACATTTGTAACACATGATGTCAGATTGTATTTTTTATACAAATACAACATTCAGAGACAACTGTGATTTAACCAGCTGTCCAAAATTGTTCCTATTTTTACATAAAAGGAAATGTTGTTGTAAATAATTATAAGAGTATTTATGGATGGTAATATAGAGTAAACATTATACTATGTTTTATATAAACATCGCAGCAGAGTACAAATTAACAGAAATCGGTCACTAAATATTGTATAAATGAGTGTCATACATCCAGGTATACAAACACCTAACTAAGAGACATCTACACATCTCCAAAAACTTTCTTATTTGAAATATTGATACGATAACTTAGATATCCGTAGAATTATGCATGAACTAATCCTTATGTTTTTTCTACAGAGTTATACTTACCTGTCTTAATGCTGGATTGATGTGTAAGGATCCAGGAACAGAGAATGTGCCACCAGATGACTTTAAGCTAAAACTTCTAAACGAGGTAATATACTTCATCTTTTGCGTAATCTTCAAACTATCAGTGAACATATTTAAATTAATCATTCCAAACTTTAAAACAGTAACAAATACAAGATTGATGTAATTAATAGCTATTTTGCATTTTTAGAAATCACAACGTCAAGCTATATTTCATTATGTACACTGCTAGACTTCCTAGCCTATGTACTGAATTATTATAAAGTCTAAATACACTTTTATATGATTCAAAATTTCTATTTTGAATTGTCAATACGTAGGCATTCTTATGTATATATTATTCACAAATAAAAAGTGCGTTTTCAGTTTTATTACAATGTTCAAGGAATTTACGCCTTCCAATGTAACCTCATTGACCTGTATTTTTTTAATGGGCCTCTTTGAGTCATTGCATTTTAGCTTCCACTCTATGACGTCCTCTCTCTACTGGGAACATCTAGTCTAGAATATGACTCATACAAATTTGGTACTCTAGGAAGAATTTACGCCTTCCAATGTAACCTCATTGACCTGTATTTTTTAATGGGCCTCTTTGAGTCATTGCCTTTTGGCTTCCACTCTATGACGTCCTCTCTCTACTGGGAAATCATCTAGTCTAGAACATGACTCATACAAATTTGGTACTCTAGGAAGAATAATTGTGGGGTCTTGGACACTGGATAGTCTTAGACTTTAAGTATTCCCATCTTTTGGAAGCTTAAAGGCTTTTGAACGTTTCAAACATTCTAATTACTGTAAATAATTGAAATGTTTCAAAGGCATATAAACTAAATAAAACTCTTCAAAACCCGGCGGGCCTATTTAAAATAACTTGAAAATAAAACATTAAAAATAATTGGTTAAGTATAAAATAGGGTTATAAAAGAGATTTAACGTTGTTCTCATTAGGTGACATTCGTGGTTTTTTTTCAATATCTGGCTCCTAATGCTAATGTCCTTGGTACATAGCCTCTATGAAAATTTTATCCTTAATGTTCCCAGTGGGGACTATTAATTTGGTTTACGTCATAGCACACTTGATTAACTGACCATTGAAGCGTCATAGTACCCTCATAGTAGCGTCACAACTTCTCGAAACCCAACTCATTTGCGTTACAGCTATGAAGTAAAAAACATTAATCAGCTGTTGCAGTATTATTGCTGATAGACTGTGTATTTAAAAGTATAAGTATCGACTATTCTGCACTAATATTATAAACGCATATTTCTGTTGCAGAACGTGGTCGATTATTTATCTAAAAACGTATTGTTTTAGCAATATATGTTAAATTATCATGTTTTCTTAATACTTTTGCATATTTTATAATGCTTTTATAAAGACAATATTTATAACAATATAAGAGCTAGTATTGACCTTGTTTACAATGCAACTATTGAATTTTTATTTTTCTTGAATAAATTAAGTACTGTTTAATATTCGTTAAATAACTGGTTGTTTTACCAATGCATATACTTTACACTAAATTTAGTTTTAGTTCTAATATGCGCCATGATTAAATAAAATTTGCAAGTTATGCAATTTTTTTATTAATTTTTGATGACTATACATAAACTAACACAACAGTTGTAGTAAAAAAAGTAGAAAATTCATTCACTTTTACTAATGCCATTTTCAACCTTTTATTCCAAATATTAGTTTTTAGTTAACAACCATATGTATAAATTAAACATTTAGTATAATTCGTATTAATGTTTAAATATTTTGTCAATGCCTGGATGGGTGATATTTACGTACAACTTGACCTACGTGTACAGCCCTCTACAGTATCTACTTCTATTATGCCAAAACGTTTAGTTTTGTTTAAAAGTCTCAATAGAAGTTCCAAAGGTTCGTAGTATTGTTACCTTAATGCAAGCTTGTTGTCACACGAGGCGTAAAAACATTTACTTTATATATCTGTTCAGAATCTATGAAAATAATATGAAAAATTTACAACATCCCGACCTTTGACAAAGTAATATAATTTGTCTATATTGAATTTACTATTTAGTATACATTTTTTTTTGTACTGTTATAGTAGTTAAGATTTAATAATATAAATCTAGAATTAAAAGTAAAGGTATCATTATTATTTCAATATGAAAGTATTTGTTCCCATTACGAAAATATATTAAGAGTTAACATTTTCATGTTTCCAGTTGAGAAGAGTATCAAGATTTACAGAGGAAACAATAGAACTAACCAAAAAGGCAGTGAGCTACGTACAAACTTCAGGGCAGCCACCTTCCAAAGTGGCATCTAGCGCAGATAAAATTGTTATGTGGGCAATGGTATTAATTTTTATATATAGTTTATTTAGTGATAATGTAATATTTCAGTCTATATTTAAGTAAATGTTGTATAGTATCAGATCTGAAAAACTTTCCTTTCCTCAGAATAAATATTGTGTTTGGCTTTTTAGTCAAATTTTCTAGTTTGCAATTCAGTTTCATATATTCTTTAAATGTAAATACTCCAACATATTTAACCCTATCAAGAATTCCCTTTGTTAAGAACATAATTCAACATACAAATATAATTCAAAAAATATTATTTCAAAATTTGCATTCTTTAGTTAGAAAACACATATTAAAATAATTATTATCTTTGGTTTCGGTTTCTCATGAAATTTCGTATTAAAACTTTAACAAACTAAATATTTTTCAGATAAATTATCCTCCGCTACAACATGTGTAATACTTGTTAATAATTACTTTTTATCCATCTGTATAGTAATGTTTTTTGTAAATGCAAAGAGAAACAATTATATAATTACATCTATTTACACACAAATTTAATCGAAATTTTATGTTTATATTTATACTACTACTAAGATAAATTAAAAAAAATAATAATAATAAATAATAAAAGTAGTTTAGTTTTTTTTTTACAAATATCTAGGCTATTATGCTTATGATTACATAGATTATTACAGAGGACCAAATGACAGTCAATAGCTATGGAGTACAATTAAGAATTCTTAGAAAATATAAAAACTAAAAAAAAAAACTAATTAGTTGGAATATTTACTAAGAGGAATTCTAATAAATTAGTTGCAATCTTATAAATTTTAATTAAAGTTATATATCATCTTCTATGTGAAAACATTAGGAATTTATAGGAGTTTGGTCATATTATTTATATTTATTAAAAAAAAAAAAAAAAACACCATTGTTTTCATTCAAACTTCTTTGATTTTCACAGAAAAATACATAAAAAACGAATTATGTTTTTATATTAATATAATTTTTAATGTTATGACACAGGTGTGCGTATCAGCAAAGTATCACCTCTAGTGTGCTTATAATACGAACGCTTGTCCTTGAGAATGATTTTACATAGCAATAATATGGTGTTCGTGTTCATTAATGACCGCGCTTTTGACAGTGTTCATAATTTATTCAAAGTTTTGTCAATATTTTATAATTATTTCACTAATAGAAACCATCCTAAAACATCATAACACCTATAATTCATCACAATGTCACAAAAATATAAGGGGAAAATACTTGAATCTGTACTGAAAATCGTCTTTTTGGGTCCTCAGGGCCGGATAATTGTTCAGGCGGCAATTTTTTCACGGAAATCCAATTTTTCTTATCAGAGCCATGACATAAGCCCAAAAAACCCGGGTAACCTAACTTCACCTGGGCTACAGTGTGCAAACCCTTTTTGAAACGCTCCCCCCTCCTCCCATGGCGTTCAAGAATGGCTAATGACCCTTTTGTTACAAACTCTCGACGTAGAACATTGTCAAAAAAAAAAAACAATTCCGCAACAAGTACCACGTCCATGATCCGCAAACTCGGTTCCGCCATTTTGGATTAGGACTACATACGGAATTTCTATAAACGACGTTCACCTTGCACTCCCAAGAGTTATCACATAAGCCCTTCACTTTGGAAAAAAGTCCAGCCGTTCAGAATCGCTGCGAATCATCTCTATTCAATATACCACCATCGACACCCCAAAGCAACAGGAAACAGCGCACGATAGTTTTTAAACTCTCTCCGGTGGACCATGTTCAATAGAAAAACCCTACACCAGGTTCAACTGTTCTCCTATCCGCGAGGATCGTGACGCCAACTTGAGTATCTCTCGAAGTAAAGGCCATTTCACACTGGCATCCATGGACATCCACGGACGGGAATGGAAAAAAATTGCTTAACATGTATTTTAATGGGACCATTCAAACTGGCGTACATGGACATCCACGTATGTCCTAGGACGCCTTGGACGCGTCCACATAGATCGCTCTCGGAGCGATCGGCTTGGAACATCCGAGTGGACGCGCATGCGCATTCGACCCACAAATCAATGCGTTCTCGACTACTAATCGCTTTCCGGCAGTTTGTATCCTTTTTCAAGATGTCTTTATCAATAATTGACAACACTTCTTCGAACTCGTCCTTATTTAATCTAAAATAGGTCTTGAACCTGTCGTCATCCAACTTGAGATCGCGTATTAAATGGTGGTACTCACCAAACTTTTCTCGTTTTTTGTTTATTGGGTGAACCCATTTAGATATATTTGTAAGACTGTACAACATTACTGTTTCTTCTTCACTACTGCTATTTTCACAATCAAGCCACGGTACGTCTTTACAAAACCCATCACTACACCACGGCACGTCAGAAGACATCATCTCTTTGTCGAAGACTGACGTTTGTAAGAGTAGACGGGGGAAATGACACATCTACTACAAATATGTCCACATGCAGTGTGAAATGGCACGTCCACGGAGTCCATGGACATCCATGAACATCCTTGGACGCTGTGGATTGCAGTGTGAAAAGGCCTTAAGGGAGCTAGCGACTCGGTGGCAAACCTAGGATGTCCCCTATGGAGCACGGATATTCCCCATTCTGGCTTCGGTGCTCTTACCGTCTGGGCTCCAGTCTGAAAGGACCATTTTTGACTTCCCCCCTCATCCTCTCCCGTGCATCGAATCAAACGTCCAAGGTCTGATTGTTCATGTGGGAACTCCAGCCTACAACGACCACCGGTCAAAACCCGTGTCAAAATCGTCCCTAGGTGTGCTCGTTGGTATGAAAATGGAAAATTTGACCAAACAAATTGACTTCTTTTTTAACACAATCATTTTGCTAGATATCTCTTTTTCAGACATAAATACTACAGAAATATTTAAAGTATGTTATTTACTACTATCGTGTACGAGAAAGGCAATGACCAACACGAATTACAATTTAGCAAGTCACTTCACTATTTTGTCTACATACAATTCCATCACATAACGTATAAAGCAATCTTCTTGCTTTTAATGTTTATTTCTACAATTGTCAAAATTGTATTGTTCTTGAATTAATTTCATAGAGTTTTGCCAAATATTTTGACAATTTCTAGAGTTCTTAAAGTTATTTTGTTGAATCATTCAGTAAATATTTCTTAACATTATGTTGCATATCGTAGGTTTTTACATTTTGCGTATTAAGTTAGAAACTAAATATAGTATACGATTAATATGCGTTTAAATTTTAATTGCTTTTGATTTTACACAAGTACTTTTACAATTTGTATAATATTCTCTAAAATACTATCAACTTACATAGAATCATATAAACGTTAAAACATTTCTTATAGTACTTGAAAAATTTTAGTATTTGAGTTTTAAGTTAAATAAATGGTTTGCAATGTTTTTTACAATTTCCAAATGATCCGATTAATTCCTGGACTTTAAAAGTTAAAACCAATTTATGCGCATGAATTTCGTAAGGTGAGAATTTACTGATTTATTAAAGTCTATTATGAAAACCTAATGAGATTTATGTTTTTTTTATATAAGAAATCAATTTTTTTATCCCAACGTGATAAATTTCTGATATTTGCATAGCAAATTTCAAGAATTTGTTAAATCTTTAAATATTTATAAAAATTAATAAATATCTCATAATATATATTTAGAAAAAAAAACTAATTTTTGAAAATGTTTTACATTCTTTTAGTGTAGAATAATCTAAATCTCTAAATATATAATTTACTAAATTAATTTAGTATTGTTTAACTCTTTGTGTATAAATTTTTGCTATTTCTACAGCACATTTAATTGCATAAGTAAAACAGTAATCATATTATATTTGTAATAACCAGAAACATTTTTATTTTGTATATTTTTGGTACTTCAATTAAAAATTTTGTTGTATTTATAAAATTAAGTTTGTTTGAGAATTATAGAATTTAGTTGTTTTATAATAGTTAGATAATTTATAGAATCGTCTAAAAATCTTTTTATAGACGATACTATATGAACGTAAATAACAATGTCTTGTAAGTTTGGAAAATATTTTGGGAATTTCAAGTGATTGTATATTATATTTATAAATTCTGTTAAGATTTTAAATATTAATTCTTTTAAAGAAATTCCCAAAAGAGAGCTTTTTTAGCAAAATTTTAAACTTTTCAATATTAAGATTGCTGTTTTTTCCTTTCCATGGTTTCTTTAAGTTTTCTGCACTTAGTATTTTGTAATGATAAATGGGGTTTACTTTAGCCAAACTTTGATAATTAAATTTATTCCGTAAAGTCCTATATATAGATATTTTATGGAGTAATGTTGTCGATTATAATGTTTTTAATATCTTGATTGTATGCAACACATTTCTCTTGATTCACGCTATTTACATGAGCTTCACTATTAAGTAAAATAGTTTTTGGTTAACAATTGTTTTTCATGAGACTTACAGAAACACATTTCAATATTCGTAAGCTTGTTGAATGAATTTAGTTGAATCTGAACAATTTTGGTATTTTTTGAAAATTAAAATTTATTATTACGTTAATTTTATCCCAATGTCTTTGAATTTGAGAAAAGTAGTGAGAAAAGAGTTTCGTTTTTGTAAATATATAAATATAAACTTTTGTAATTTTACAATAAATTTTGTAGAACTTATAAATTTTTAAATGGTATTACAGTTTAATTTTGAAACGATATTTTTTTACAATCCATAAAGATGTTCCATTCGTTTTTTGATGTCTCCTAAAAAGTCATAGGAACTCTTATAGACAGTATTTACATTTGAATTGTTTTGCCTCTGAATGAAACTGACATTCCTGTTGTTTATATATATATATATAAACAATTATATATTTTTGTTCCGATTCAGCCCTATTGGAAAATCATCTAACTTGTTTGTGTATACTCCTAAAAGGATTAACAAAAAATATTGTATATTCAATGGCATTACGATAAATTAAGTTGTATATTGAAAAAATATACCTGTTATAGTTTGTTTCAACTTTTTTACCTGCAGATTAAGTAAGTTTAAGTTTTTATTTCAAACATCCTCTACATTTCACATCACTCATGTTATACTTACACACTATCGGTTGGTCGAAGTGTGATTAAATGTACATGTAATGAAGTTAGATATTGTAATAACTTTTTAATAGACTTTTTTATCAAAACAGCCCAGATTGTTACAGATTAATCAAAGTTAAAAATTTTCGAATTAAAGACGTGTGTACAGGACAACGTCTGTCGGGTCTGCTAATATATATATATATATATATATATATATATATATATATTATATATATATATATATAATGCACATAAAACTCACATACATAAAATAAACACATTCATATATATAAATACATATACATTATGTTTATATAATAAGTATTATTATAGTTTATTGATTACAGGAAGATGAGGACTCTTATCCCATGAATGACATTTTGACGCAAAACACAGATATACCTGTAAACATTTCCAGTTTACTGTTTCGGAGCCTACAGAAACAAACAACACCAGGAGCACACATGGCACTTGCGGTAATTAACACTTTTTAATACTACTGATAGCAATTAATGTTGTTGTAAACTTAAAAAAAACTTACGTGGTGAGTACAGTCCTGATGCTATAGAGGAGTGAATCATGTGAGGAGGGCCTCTTGCCGCACTGTATACCTAACTACTACTTTTATTTTATTTCCAATTGTTCCAGGAGTCTTTAATCTAGGAAACAGTATTTTATAGCAGTTTTCAAATAACATTTCTATTTTAACTGATTAAAAGTATTGAAGTATTAATCTATTAACTTTAACTATTAGTTTATGTTGACATATTATAGTGTACGACATAACGTATTGTTATGTAGAATACTCATACTTTATTGTGTGACATATCGTACACTGCGTTAAAGTCGTTGAAGTCTTATCTTATAATAAATTAAAACATTTTTCACTACCCGCTGAACCCTTTCATGTAAACAAAATCTAAAGGGGAAAACTTGAAAATGAACGAGGAAGAGGAAAGATTAGTGATAAAAGATTGCTGGTTTGACCTTACCAACTACACTAATAATTCGTAGACTACAACACGTTTAATAGGTGGATCTACGTATTACCTGCTGTTATATATGGAAAATGTTTTTCAAATATAAATTTAGTTGAATTAGAAACCTTTATTGGCAGTTAACATGTAAAAATGGATTTTCGTTACATTAATTTATTTTCTGTAATAGTTCTTATTCAAAGATATTCCACTATACATTGTTGCTAACTTCATAGGACGATAGTATTTAAACATATTGATACGCACATCAAGTATTATAATCTAGTTTGGTTCTTTCATTCGTGTTTGTTAAATATGAATGTAGTTGTTAAATAAATTTAAATAAAGATAGGATGGTTTAGTGCTTTAAACCCCTAATATTTATACTTGACAAAGTTAAAACATCATTAAGTTTCTATAATTTTCAACTGGGTTCCTACAACATTTATGGTTGTTTGTTTTATGTTTCAGGTCACACGCCTTACGGATAACATATACTGGTGGCGTACTTCGGATATCAAATCAGATTTTGTATCAATTTCTCTTAACCGGCAATTTCAACAAAAAAGAATTGCAGTAACAGAACTTACTACGCCTCTCGACTTTAAAGTTAAATTAAACAAAGACGTGGAGAGTGTTACAGTTACCGGCATCACCACTCAGTTAGATCCCAACATGACTGAACTGGATCTGGAACTAACATTAAATATCCATAGAATCGACTGTCCTTCTAGAAGCCTTACGTCAATTAAGTTTAATTTCCCTCCAACTAACTCGTCTTTGCGAGCAAGTATATTTAGTTATACATAATTTTAAAATAGTATTTTAATGTTCGCCAACATTACTGAAATTTTAAAAATAGAATAATAGATCGGGATATACATTTTGTATTTGAAGAATAATGCGTGTAGCGCTTGAAAGTAGACTCATGAACAAAATAACTTTGTTTCACAAACTGCCCAAGTTTTACTTTTAGAAGTTTACTTTTAGTTTACTCCTATATTGAAGTATATAATTGAGTGATTGTTCGTAAAAATATTGGTTAAATGTTATTATATCTGGTTTTTCATTGCATTGTAATTTGTAAGACTAAATTGTTTGAGCTCCAAATAGTTTTAATGGTGCATTTTTAGACCACCCATGAAATTATATGAGTGGGTGATTCTTAGAAATATTTAAATTAATAAATGGGTTGTGTGATAGCTACGTACCACACAGAGGGAGAATGACGCAATGTGGTAAGCAGGAACATTCTTTTTTTAAGAAAATGTTTAGAAAAAACGAATTTATTATTGGATGATGTTGCTCTTTCATAGCTAGGCTTGTTGCAGTAAAAGTAATAAATCCATCACCATCGCTTCCATGCCTAATGGTCTCCTCTTCTGACCATTGCTTTCTTCCCTTTTGGTTACCTCACCTGTCGGGCCACCTACTCGCTAAATGGCCATCTTCACTGTACTATCGCCTCCTTGTCTAGTGATCACGTCCTCAATTCCACTGCCTCCTCGTCTTGAGATGACCTCCTCTGACTAGACGAAGGGAAATTGTTTAACCGCTTTTTCATATTGATTTTGTGTGGCATTGAAGTCACATGAATCTACAATTATCATTTTTGTGGTAGTAAAAAATTAATTAATTTCAACTGTACTTACAGATGTACCAAAACCTTTTTAAAGATATTATAAGTTAATTATAGTTTTCTTACTATATTAATATAAGAAACTACTTAACATGTTTCAAGCTTAGGATACTCAGTTATTCTATATTGTTATATATTATTATAAAACGATACATACCAATAACTAAAATTAGAAGATAAACTGCTAAAATGAAGTATCACTAACAGCATTTTTTTTAGAGAGGATGTTTATTTAAGAGGGTGGGTTTTCTTAGTTATGAAAATTATAGGAAGCCAGAAGTTTAGGGTGAATACTCCTTTGACAGCTTAAACTGGTAGATGCTGGAACAGAGACATCATTCTTGCACCAAAAAATGAATTAGTGCAAGGGATCCGAAATTTTAAAAGAGGTTCAGGGAGAAATGAATGAATATTTGTCAATGAATATAGTTAAGTGTACGGAACTTAGTACTTCATATTATGCGGAGTTTTGAATTCACTTGAAATGTCGGGTGTACCTTCACCTAAACTTCAATTGAAACTAAAAGTACCAGTAATTCTTATGCGAAATCTAAATCTTCCTTTGTAATGTAATGGTACAAGGATTCTGGTAACGAAATTGGAGGAGAATATATTTGGTACTACAATTTTAACAGGTGTTAGTAAGGGAAAAAGTGTTATCGTACCTCGTATTCCAATTATTCCCACCGATCTTCCTAAAGGGTCCAGTTAAGCTTATCTTTGATGTTACTATAATAAAGCACAAGGCCAAACATTACAGGTAGTAGTGGGAGTACATTTAGAAATCACGGAATTTACACATATTTGCACCTGACGGAAAAACTTATAATACAGTCTACGGTAATATTTTACACTGATACTCTACGGTTTATCTTTTTAAATTGTTAGAATTCAAATTCATTTATTTTTGTTGCAGTGATAGGTATTTTAACATATTATGTTGTTGTTACTTAATAAAGCATATTTTACGTTTTTGAAACTTTGTGTGTAGTAATTTTTGAGAATTGATAATCCTAGCTAAGGAATAAAATATTGTTATCATATGAATAATTTCTACAGTAATGATCTCCGATGTTTATTTAATAGCTTAAATGCGAGGAAAGCCGCGGGTAAAAGCTAGTAATATTATAAATGCAAAATTGCTTTTGTTTGCTTTTCGCCTTTTTATTTGCTATTACGCGTAAACTATTTGATTGGTTGTACTGAAGTTTTACATGGACATTCTTACGGCCTATTCTTGGACAATGAATATATGCCTATTCTTACTTAGAAAATCAATTGATGCTACGCTCCACTGGTCTTCAAAATAACTAGTCTTAATAAATGCGTTTAGTATTTAAACTCTTGTGCAACTAGCTATTCATATTTTTAGACACACTTTAATAAAATTCATTGGCACAATCTTTTACCTTGTTTATACACACACACACACACACACACACATATATATATATATATATATATATATATATATATATATATATATATATGTTTCATTATTGTTAATGAAATTAAATTCATTACACAAATTAAATAAGGCTATTGCCATTTATACAATTTAACGTAAATAACAAGTCATTTGACAGGTATTTGGTCTTCCGATCATATGTTAGTTTGCTTATTTAAACACATATGTGACAGATACGGCCAAATACAAAATAATTGAATCGGAAAAAAGTAAGCGCTCTGTGGTGTAATGGTAGCACATTCACCCGGCAAGTGAGAGATCCGGGTTCGACTCCCGGCGGAGCAAGTACTTTTTGTGATTCAATGTTTATTGAAATTATATATATATATATATATATATATAAGTAGATATGAATGTGAGGGTTCTAGCTCACTTTTGGGACAGTCAGAAAATCAACGTAAAATACTGTTTAAAGGACAATAAACTAATCTGTAACTCACGAATGAAAAATTAACCGAATCTATAGCTGTTTTACTGTTCATTGTAGGCTTCTAAATTTCTAAGCTGTTTTAATGAAAAAAATCCAGAAATCTCAATGAAAAATCTATAAACGGAAATAATGAAATTTGCTAACATTCGCTCAACAGAAAAATAAGGACGATTTTTACTGAATTTCTTTAATATCGTTCTTAATCACATCATTAGGCTAAAAAATTTCTCAGAAACCACAACACATAACAAATCGCGTTTGTAACAGCATTTTGAAAATCCATATTGATAAATTATATCGTTCTTTGAACTAGAAATATTTGTCAAACTCTTTGTTGTATCAATGACATAAATAGGTTATTTGCTATAAATTTCTTTGGGGTTGTAATACATTTCCATATTTTTGTAGTAAACTTTCTTAAAATCTTGATACATCTGATACATGATTCTGAAAAGACCACCGGAAATGTTTAAATTTTGTAATTCATCTGGATAATAAGAACCATTCAATTTTACTCTGATATTTTTAACATTCAAACTATCAAACTTTGAAGGATTTTTCTCTTGATTATTCTGTCTATCTGTTTGAAAACCTATGATAACGAACTTGGGATTGAAGATATTTCTATAAATATTGTGGTATCGAACGAATAAGTTGTTCCGGAAATACCTTTTTTGCTCAATACATTGCCAATCTAGAAAATTAAACGTGATGTTTGAGATTTTATAATTTCATCAATCAACTGAATTTTACTCGTGGTTTTGTAATCAATCATCGGAACTCTAATGAAAAAACTCGTTTAATTGTAATTTTGCCATCAACAGGCATAACATTTCTCCAGTTGCAGTCTTCAGAATCACATCATCGTCTTTCTGCTCTTATAAAACTTAGATAAAATCCTCCTTTATAGATCGGAATAGTAACATTTTCAAAAAATCCTAAGCCGAAATGTGCTAAATCACCGACCGCTTCAAATTGTCCAAATTTAAAAGTTGATTCAAAACTGTTTGAAAATACATCACTTTTTGAATACGAAATAGTTCCTTTAATTGTGCTTAATTGACCACAGTTTTCGACTTCTTCTATCAATTTATTGTGTTTTCTTACTTCAATCTTAGAAAATAAAAACGGTATAAAATTATCGATTATCTAACATTATCAGTTCCAAGATATGCTTGACCATCTTGTTTTGTTAAAGTTCCAGAAATATAAAACTGGAAGTTAGACGAGCAAAAGTTATCTCCAAAATCAATATTAAACTCAGTTCTTTTATTCGGGTTCATTCAAATGTTGTTTACTAATTGGATAGAAATTTTTAAAACTCCGCCCTTTCAATATCACTAGCATATTTTTCTGTAGTCCGCCATTTAATAAGAGAAAATTTAGAAATTTTAAAACATCGTGTATCATTTTTTTCATCGATCTAATGTACGTTTTTATAAGAAAAGATATAAATTTTAGTAAATAATTAAAAAGATTAGAGTCATTTTTAATGATCTACTTCGTCATATTCAGGATTCTCTTCCTTAAATTTTGCGATCTCGGTCACATATTTCAATAAAATCTGCACAGGATAGTAACCGCTATCTATAATATTGTTCCAATCAACTGTATCTTTATTTTCATCCAATAAAACTTTATACTCAAATGTTGATAGAGGCAAAGAACAGACATATGATCTTTTAATTGATAATGTATATTTTCTTGAATGAACTCTGATGATAAAGTTTGATATTTAGCAATGTTTATACCAATTCAATTTGTTTACGTATAATCTCATCATTATCTTCGGATAAATTCATATTTTTGAGAAATATCATCCCAATGTTCTTTTTTCAAATCTCTTTCGTGTTGCATTATAAAAAGATCGAAAAGCACTGTAATGTCCCGCCATCTCTATTTTTTTAAGAAAAAATTTCAAGTTTTTATAAATTGGCTCTTTTTTGCGTTACATTCAGCACATTTTCCAGAAATTCTTTTAACCTCCATTGATATTTGCGTAATATTTTATATCATTTGTTGCAGTTTTTGCCTTACACCTCACACAATATATGAGCGCCATTTATAAAGGAGAAATTTTGTCATCATAGCCGCCTAATCCATTAAATCTGATGTCGATGGCTCTAAAAACTTATAACAACATCTTCTTTAAATTTATTAAGTTTTTCTTCTAATTTTTGAAATTTGACAGCATAAGAATCATTGTATTCAACAAATTTATGACCAATATTCTCAAAAAGTTTTCGTAGCATCTAAACTAAACTTATCAAAAAGACTCTTTAAATCTAGTAAGTTTTTCATTAATTTCACCAACATCGTCTACTGATCTTTTACTTCTTTCATCAAGTTTTTCATAGACTTCTGTTGTAAAATCTTTAACATGCTGTTTATGATTCTCATAATTTTGTTTTAGTTCATTAAACATTTTTAATAGGATCTTCTAATTGAATCATTACAACAACATCAAATGGATTAATTTCCTTTACTAACACTGCTAATTCTTTTTCCTTTAAAATCTAAGGCATTTTTAACATTCGGATCATGTAAATCAACAATATCGATGTTTTCTGATAATTTTAGAGGTTTTAAAATTTGCTCTTTAACAACAACATCATGTTTGTCAATACCAGGTCGAAACACCGACAATTCTTTTTTTATTAGCCAAAACTAACATAATTCTTTTCAACTTTGATCGCTTTCAGTAATTTCATCAGCTTTTTCGATGTGAGACATTAAATTGGTAAATAATTTTTTTTACACCATCATCAACTTCTTTTTCCAATGTTTTTATTTTATCAGCAACTTTCATTTGAACTCATGAAATTTGCAAGTTTGTTATCATATTCTGCTTTAAAATCTTCAATCTCGACAGCAAACATATCTGAATCTGGAAGGTTTTGTAATAAATTTTCTAACTTGTTATCAAACTCATTTCTCAAACTATCAAAATTCAAACTATTATCTACATTTTGAATAATTTGTGTTCCAAATACGTCAAAAATATTTTGTGAATCCATATTTTATTAAGCAATAAATTTGTTAACAACTTCTTTAAAATCTTTACCATTACTCAGTTTCATTCAACACAAAAAAACACATAAATCACCACAAATTGGGGGATCTTTATAGTCTTGAATCTGAGAATCATTGTAGTAGACGCTTGATTTTTTCAAATATTAATCAATTCTATAGGTGGTTTGTCCTCAATTCTTCCATACGAATCAAAATAACATGCATTCTTATCATTTTTATAATAACAAATCCAATGCGTTCCCACTTCCCATAATCGAGTCTAAATTCACAATTCCACATTCAAATTTCTTTAACTTTTTCAGGTAATGTATCTCTCATGAAGATTCCTCTAAAATGTTTAATATTTTTGCAGATTTCTTCCAATTCCCCGAATGTTAAAGGTTTAAATTTTTTTTTTCAATGTTTGATTTCACGTAATTCAAAGTTTTTTTCATCTAATCCAGATCCTGTAACATCTTCCAACTCTTTAATCTAACCAATTTAAAATGTTTCGAACAATAGTAATCACATCCTTTTTAACGATTGGAGCAGCTTTACGAACATAAGGAACAACATTTTTAACAACTGGAATATTTTCTCCAAAATCTAATAAATCTTTCAAAAGTCCACCATTTTTAAGTTCTTTCAACTGATTATAAGAAAATTCTATTCTGGTTCCTTTATTGTTTTTCTTATGTTTTTTCGAGTTTATTGTATTTGTCTATTTGTTAAAAATATCTTATCTTCGCCATTTTTTTAGTTGATCTATTTTAAATTGAATACTAACGGGTATTTTTCTTCTTAAAAGCGGATTTTTATTTTTTCTTTCTGTTTTTGCTGAAGTTTACGTTCACCTCCATTTATATAGTTAAAAATTTCAAGTTCTCTTCGATTCCCATTCCTAGTTTTCTCTTCAAAAACATTGCTCCAGCTGTTGGAAGCGCAACAAATCTTTCACCTAAACTAGCATCTTTTGATTAAAAATCTATCCATTGCCTTATCTTGCAAAACTTTATCTGCGATATGTCTGGAATTTGTGTCTCTATGTTTTGCATAAAAAATATCGTGTTCCATAGCAGCATTTATACCAGGATCTCCTCTTTTTAGTCTTTTTTCGAGTTTTGTGCCAGGCCCCAGATACTGATAAGTTGGTACGTGTAATTCAAAAGGTAAATTGTTGATTAAAATCATTCAAAAGTCCGCTACCTTCAATCATAGATGAACTTATTGCTGGCAAAACTCGCTTTAAATATTTAATTCCATCAGGTTTTTTCAATCATTTCGTCAAGTTTGTTCGAAATAAAATCTTTAATTGCTTTCTTTTCATTCAAAAAATTGTTATTTCCAGCCTTCTCTTGAGCATAAA
The DNA here is from genome assembly GCF_021130785.1 of Homalodisca vitripennis. Taxonomy (NCBI): domain Eukaryota; kingdom Metazoa; phylum Arthropoda; class Insecta; order Hemiptera; family Cicadellidae; genus Homalodisca; species Homalodisca vitripennis. Next base: position 152,614,552 of record NC_060210.1, on the reverse strand, counting down.
TATAATTAATAATTCCATCGAGTTTTGTCAAATCGTCGATATATCTGTACTCAATCTTATTATCATTGTATTTTCTTACACCTGATCCTGCGATTCGTTTTTCCCAATTGGTTTTAATTAATTTCATATATTTTTTACCTTTACTTGACTTAGGCTTCTTAGTAGATGGATCATTATTTTTGTAAATTGAGTCCAGATTCCCATAAAATTTCTGTATTACTTTTTCAAATCTTCTTCAGAATATAAATTATCTTTTGGAGCGTCATAGTCTGTTAATAATCTCCATAAACCTTGAGTTCCCTTCATATGTTTTTTCATTAATAATGATATCATTATGTTCAAAATTCACGGGCAAATTTCCAATCATAAAACTTTTCTTTTTTGTATCCCAATACAAACCAAATTTATCATCTTTTACTCTAGGAAGAAATTTTTTACCAATTTTACCAATTATTATATCCGTCGTTCCAGGACTTATTGGTTCAACTATGGTAGAGTCTTCAATGATTCGAGGTCTAAATGGTGTTGAAGATGGTAATTTTGGCAATTCAAAACTCTTCTACTTCAGATTCTGGAATCGAAATATCAGCAAATTGTCGTACAACTGGAACCAAATTCATTAAATTTTGATTATCGCTTAAAACATTTTCAATTTTGCCCTCAACATTTTTTATTGCAGAAGTTACAGGTTGATTAATTTTTTGAATAAGTTCTTGTTCTTCTTCATCCATTCGAATCTGTTCTTTAAATTCTTTGATTAATTTCTTTTCTATTTGATCAAGTTTTTTTGCTTCTTCTGAAGTTACGTTCGCCATTTATTTAGGAAAATTTTGAAACGTAAACGTGGAACGTGGAAACGTGAACACGAAACGTGGAAACGAGAACACGAAACGTGGAAACGAGAACACGAAACGTGAACACGGAACGTAAAACGTGAACGTGGAACGTGGAAACGTGAACACGAAACGAGAACACGAAACGTGGAACGTAAAACGTGAACACGGAACGTAAAACGTGAACGTGGAACGTGGAAACGTGAACACGAAACGTGAAAACGAGAACACGAAACGTGAACACGGAACGTAAAACGTGAACACGGAACGTGGAAACGTGAACACGAAACGTGGAAACGAGAACACGAAACGTGAACACGGAACGTAAAACGTGAACGTGGAACGTGGAAACGTGAACACGAAACGAGAACACGATAACGTGTAAAGAACGTAAAACGTGAACGTGAAACATGAACGTGAAACATGAACGTGAAACATGAACGTGAACGTGGAACGTGAACGTAAAAACATGAAAACAACTAGATTATCACACGTTTATATTGGAAAATTTATTCAAATATTTGCCATTTTTAGGCTTCAAAGTTAGATTAATAGTTAAAAATCCGTAGTCTTCCTTCCAAATTTTATCACATAACTCAATAAAGTGGTTAAAACTCATATCAGATCCCACATAATTGTTATAAATCTTTCTCGAATAGTGATCATCTTGCTTAAAAATACACAACATATTCAGGTTATTTCTTATAACTTGTTTATCAACCTTTGAAAAGCATTGGGAAAGATAGATACAAGATATGTTTTTGTGACGAGACATTACGAAATATTCCTTAATTACGTCCTGATTTTCCAAAATACAATCATCAAAAACGATTAACGAATTGGGTTTACATTCGCTTAACGGAACTATGTCCTCAGAAGCATTATAAAAATGTGATATTTTCTTACTTAAGTTCTCTCAATGTTTTCAAATCTTTCTTGTAATTTTTTATAGGCGTCATGTTCTAAAGATTTACTAAAAACATACAAATTGGAATAAGGAATCAACCTATTGTAGATAAAATTCAATAATAAAGTTGTTTTTCCACATCCACTTGAACCAACAATTAAACATCTGATTGGTTGATCTTTCTTATTTTCTTCAAACGTTTGAAGTTTTATCTGATCTTTTTGCTTTAAAAAATTTCTCCATTTAAATAGAAGATTTTCATCTTGAAGCAACGCTTGCGAAAATGAAGCTGTTCAAGTTGACTTCAGAAAGCTCTAAATTAGTTTTAAACTTGGAACATCCTATACACTTAGAGGAAGAATCAAATTATTTTATCGGTTTAAGCGGTTTTTATTCTGACAATTTTGTAATAAATATTAGTGAAAGTTCTCCTTATTGCATAGGATTTAGTGAGAAGAACATAACAAAATACTATGGTTTAAACAAAGGATATTTTACTTTCGATCAAATAAAAAATTCCCTTAAAAATTATCTGAAAACATTCAAACAATCAGATAAATCTTTAAACTTTGACGAAAACAAGTTTGAAAATGCAAAAAAATTATCTCTCTAATAAAATTCAAATAAAATCACCAGTAAGAATAATGTTTTCAGCAATTATTGTAGAATTGTTTTAGGGTTTGTTCAAGAAGTTTAAACTATTGAGCCAAATCAGGTATATTTAGGAAATTAAAACGCCAAAAATTTAGACCGTTCGATGTAATTGAAGTGCACTGCAATCTCGTTGAAACCTAGTTTTGAAAAATCATACCGAACATTTACACAAAGAATCTGAAATTTTGTACACATTTTTCCCAAATGTTGCTTATGGATCAAAAATCAGTGAAAAACCGAATGAAATCGATTTATATTCCAATTAGAAAAAATATTAAAAGAATTCAAAAAAATCGTTCTAACTATACAAGACTCTGAGGGAAATTTATTAATAATGAAAGTAAAACAACAATATATTTAAGATTGACAAAAGGATTAAAAAATGGACCCCAAAATATAAAAAAAGCTTCGAAAACATACAATTCTGAAGGTAGGGGTGATTCGCCCCGCCTTCAAACTTTCAAAAAAACACTGTTTTCATTAATGAATCTGGGCTTTATTCTCAAAATAAAAAATTACTAGTTAAATTTCTTTTCTATCTAAAATGGAGACAGTTGTAGATCCAATAAATAATCAACTTATATTCAATAATAAAGACATTGTAACGATTGTAGACGAAATCAATGTTAATCTGGTTTAAGGCTAAAGATGTTTGTGTGAAATATTAGGTTATGAAAAAAACAAAAAACGCAATTAAATTAAATGTTGATGATGATGACAAAATTCAATATTTTTACTTAAAAAACAAGGGGCTATTCGAATGGCCCCTTAACAATCTTCATCCTGACACTGTTTTTATCAATGAATCTGGCCTTTATTCTCGAAATAAAAATTTACTAGTTAAATTTCTTTTCTATCTAAATGGAGTCAGTTGTAGACCTACTCAATAATCAACTTAGATTTGAAAACAAACATATCTTTACCAATTGTCCGATGATAATAATGAATTTTGGTTTAAAGCAAAAGATATTGCAGGAAATATTGGAATTTAAAAATACGATTGAAAGCGATTAGAGATCACGTTAAGAAAAATATAAAAAAAAGCTTCGATAACATAGATTTTCAGAAGGGGGGAACGAATCGTTCTTACCTTCAAACTTTCAAAAAAACACTATTTTTATTAATGAACCGGGCATATATTCTTTAATACTGAAATCTAAAATGAAGATTGCAAGAATTATTTCAAAATTGGGTTTTAGAAGAAGTTTTACGAGTATTAGAAAATATGGCGAGTTACAAACTTGAAAAACAAGATTAAATATTTAGAGGATGAAGTAAAACACTTGCAAATTAAAGATGAAATGAAATCATTGAAAATAGAGAATCAAGAATTGCGAATGGAATTAATGAAGAGAGATATGGTATGTAAAGATTTTGATAAGAAAAAGCACCATGTTTTTGTATTAATTAAGAAGAATCACATGTGGGAATGGCCTTATTACGTTATCAGAGCTCAGAAACGAGAAATACCAAACCGATTTAAAATACATCTAAAAATAAATTATCCTGAATTAGAGATTTTGTTCATTGATGACGAACCAAATTCTATCAATCTGTTAACCAAATGAAAGAATCTTTGAATATTTTATACAAACGGAAATCATTTTACTACAAATATGGCAGAATCTCGACTGATTTATAGAATATCTAAATTACACGATGAAAATGTTAATAAATTTTATTAAAACTCTCGAATTATGATATTTTGTTTGTAAATGTTTTTGAAGATAAGGTAACCATTGAATGATTCGTCCACACTCGCAAAGAGTCGGTTTCTTTTGACTTTCTCGTTTAATTCTTCTAGCACAATCTCTACAAAAAGCCTTCTTGTTATGTTTACTATAATGCCAATCGTAAAAATTTGGAAATATCCTTAATTTCTTTACAAACGCAACATTTTTTCTCTTCTAACGTTAATTTTTCTAATTTATCGTATAATTCTCTTGCATATTTTTTATGACAATCCTTACAATAATAGTATTAATCCATCTTTGGTATTCTTATTTTTTATGAAAAGCTTCAAAATCTTTAAATTCTTGCACCTTGAACATTTCTTTTGAGCCTCCATTTATATAGAAAAAAATCTTTGACTTTCTCAAATTCATATTCATAAAACTTTCCGGTTATTTCTTTCATTATTTAAATCTTTTATACTATAAGTTACAGGATCTGTGTTATTAATTTGATAAATCACAAAGATTTCTCTTGACCAATTGTTCTTATATTTGTTCGAATAATGTTTGTTTTTTACTAACAATTTTACATGATCATTGACTTTAAATTTAGTTTTCGTGTGAATTTTGGTGGAACATACTTAAAAACGACTCTAATAAATCTTTTTCTGCATCTTTATCTACGTCTTTAGGCTTCATTTTTGATTGTGCTGTGAACTGTATCGTTATAATTGTTTACGATTTTTTGAAGAATATCGATCATTTGAAGTTTTTATTAATCTCAAAAATAACTTTCATCCTCTCATTTTGAGTCTGTTATATCTCTCTACAATACTTGATTTCTCTTTCGTTTTTCAGTATGATAAATCTTAATGTTGTATTTCCTCAAAAACATCGTTAAAATTCTTTATTTTTAAACTCTAAACCCTTATCTGTATGAAGTAGGTTAGGAGGTTTGTGATTGATCCTTATGGCATCTTTTACTATATCTTCGAAAGCTTTTGAAATATCCTTTGCCGTTTTTTTTCTTTTGATAGCTCTTGACCAAGCATATTTTGAGAAAGTATCAATAACATTTAACATATACTTAAAATCCATCATTTTGATCTGAATAGTTAGACATTATAACTAAATCTGCTGCCCATAAATCGTCAATTCCTAATGTTATAATTTTTCTCTTTTTAAACTTTTTTCGTACTGGTGCATGAATTTCTCGAGCTTCAATCTCGATTTCTTCCTTATTCTTAGATTCTTTCTTTACTTGTTTTTCATAAGGATTCTTTATAAACTTACTCTTGTTTGTCTTACATTTTGAACATTTTGCAGCAATTCTATACAATCCATTTTGAGTTTGAACGATTTTTGAATCTATATTTTTCGTTTTCTTTTTACACTTGTGACAGGTGAATTAAATCATCTTCCATTTACATATCAAAGTTTCCAAGTTTATTTAATTCGTCTAATATATCAGATTTTGCTTCATAGCCATACGGTACTGTATCGATCTTATTTTCTAGGACAATTCTCTTATCATCTTTAGCGTTCAGTGCCAGCTTGTTTATGGTAACAGTGTACAACTCATGTTTATAACTTTTGATGACTGTCATCTCCCTAAATTCTTCTTTATCTTCGAACAAACATCTCTTCAAGTTTTCGATATTTTATTGTTTTATTTACAACGCTTCTCTTAATTCCTTTACACCTAACTGGGTTTTTTATCTAGATATTTTGTACGAGTACATCTTAGACCTTAAACCACAAAATTCTTCTAAAACTTCGCTATTTAACTCATCTTTGAATTTCCCTATTACCTTCTTATGTTTAGTAGTGAAACATTCATGATCTTTTTGGATAATCACTTGTATCAAAGTCATCTATATTTTCTTTTAATTAATTTTAAAAGGATCTCGTTTCAATTCTAGAAAATAACTGTCTGTATCCATGTAACACAGATTCAAATCTGGATCAAAACTTCTTTAATTTGTTGTAATAAAAACTCGTACATTAGCAATTTTGAGAGGTCGAGAACTGAAAAATCCTATGTAAATCGGTTTGTTAAATTTAACCTTTTGTTTGTACATGTGACTCGCTATACAGTTGTCGTCAAAGATGTTAAAGCATTTGAAATTTGTTTTCTTAGCTTGTTTCATTGAAAATTCTTCATTTCCAAGCTTAATATCACATCTGTTTCTCACATTTTCCATAGATTTTTTCCAAAACACTGAGTTGTTCATCAGCTTATAAAAGTCCTTTTCAAAGTCGCTTGTAGCTTTGGTTCTCATGTTTGTGTTAAATCAATGTATTCTTTCATAAAAGGCTTCTGATCGAATGCAATAACTCTAATTCACCATGTTTCAAAAATCATACCTTGTTCCAAATAGAACTTCAAAATTTCTCGAATGAACAACGTATTCAGTTTTATCCAGTAGAGTTGTGCAAAGTTTGTTTTTAAAATGTTCTGGAGCAAGAGGTAAATCCTTGTGATGTTCATGCAAATTTGTTGGATATTCAAGATCAACTTCTAAAATATATCCATAATCTTCGTCGCCAGTGAGTTCCAAAATTGTTTCTTTCCATTCTGCTGTTGTATACGTTTTAGGATCCATCCACTTGATTTCGTTATATGGTAAATTTTGCATAAGTCCATACCCATAAAGGTTGTTTGCATCGACGTACAACAAATAGTTTTCGGGCTTTGTCTTATCAAAATCTTTTAAATTTTTGTTATTTGCTTTCACATATCGTTTAATACACTGAGAAAATGCCTCCGCGAATACCTTTTTCGATCATCAAATACATATTATAATCACTAATTAATTGTAATTTCTATCTTCGTTAATTTTAACATAGCATCCCATGCAAGACTGGGAGCTGTTAGATAGTGTTGCTGGATCAAGTTTATAGCAATTCAAACAAATATTCCTAAAATTTTTCAAAGATATCAGCGAGCAATAGAACATCTTGAATGTTATAGAGATCGGAGTAATTCCTAGATTTTTTACTTTTAATTTGTTCCATACATTTAAAGTAGTGTTGAAAATCTTTCTCAGATATGCTCTGTCTGTCAAAAGTGAATAGAAATCTTGAATTCTCAATTCTTCTGTGTAATCAAGTTTTTCAATACTGTCGATAAATTCGTAAGGAAAAATATGCCTTTTCCAGATAGAATTTTTAAAGATTTCTTCTTCGTCATTTGGTTGTTATCTAGAATTGCGTTCAGACCATCTTGTATAAAATGATTTGTATGTTTGAAATTCATCTTTTTTGAGGTTTTTAGCTAACTTTTCTATAGACGATGCCATAAATCTGAACGTATCTACGAAAGAAAACTTGATGAACTTTCTTGGTTTATCATCTTCAAACTCATACCCATATCCTGAATTTACTGAAATAATTTATATATTTCTCATCTGTGTTTGCGATCAAATCAACATTACCATACTGTTTAGGCCAATTCTTTTATGTACAAATGAGCATCGTAATTTGACATATTGTAGCAGAAAACGGGAATATTTTGAGGAAATTTGAGATTCAAGTTACAAGATAAATGAGCAGCACCTCGAAATTTACCTGTTAAATGACAATGATCTCGTACTTTTTTTCTTGTTTGATTATCAAACCCTCACATTCACAAATATGACAAAGACTGGAATTTTGATACGAAATTTCTTCTTCTTCAGTTAATTTCATGGGTTTTTGGTTCTTAGAATTATATTTTTTAGCTATGTATTTCGATAATTTTATTGAGCTCTTCAAACAATTGTTTTGGAACATTCGGCAAATTTTTGGGCTCGATAACATATCGGTTTGTACATGCGATTTGTCACATTTGACACTAATATAGAGTAAAAACCATAAGGAATGTGCTTCTGAATCTTGGTTGTAGTCGACTTTTGCGGATTGTTTTTGCATGTGAGAATCTTCTATCTAATATGCTTTCAAAATCCATATAAATAACGTAAGGATGAGAAAATTTCTTTTGTTAAATTAATAAATGTTGTTGTTTGACCTGGAAACGGCATAATTGGCTTACAAACTTCGTGATTTTTTACAAATTTCTAATGGTCTGTTAAATCTCCAGATTTGTAGAAATGGCTTTAAACATCTTCTGCGTAGAAATTTTTTATTTTTTACACTTAGATAACTGAGAGAAAACGAGCTTATTTAAATCTGTTATCAAAACATAATGAGATTTGTCATCTTGTTTAACATACAATAAATCGATTTCTAATCGGCATCATAAATTTCTGAAATTTGTAACGGGAACATATTGAGTTTTTCATCAAAACTATAGACATTTACAGACATTTTCGGATAATTATACTTTGCTTTACTGCTTCGTTTTTCAAATTAATTGTATATCTTTTAAGGACATTGGATACTCGAAACCTGAAAAATATCTCGTCATTTACAAAATTTCTCGTATTGCTTTGCTCTGTCAGCATTCTTTCAGGTTTTTCAATAGCGCATCGGATAGAATAAACAAAACAGAAATCATCTTTATTTTTGATATTTACACAAGCTTTCTTATCTTTGATTTTCTTTGGCAAATCGATATATGATCCTGCTTCATTATTTCGTGTTTATTAAGGCTCAAAACTAGTTGTTTGCAGCTTTTAAATGTCCATCCAGAACCCTTATTTAGATGATTTGTCTGTTCTCGATGTGTTAATTTATTAAATTGCTTAGTAATAAAGTCGTTTACATCAAAGATCTCGTCTGCTTTTATAGTAAAGTAACATTGGACAAGTTTGTGTTTCACCGTTCACTAAAGTTCGTTCGTATTCGCATTCTAAAGAGAGATATCCTTTACTATTTTTCACAGTTTCTTGAAATTTTTCGATTAAACTTTTAATTTCTGGGCGCAAAATAGAAAGATATTTGTAAATTGACATGAAAATTGTCGTTCAAATTTGTTAAAATGTATTGCTTAAATAGACCATGTATTGAGGATAAAAAACTTCTACATCAATGATATTTTCAGGTTTCTCATTAAAGAGTTTTGTCAATTTCTTCGATCATTTCAGACTTAGTTTTTATCGTTTGTTTCAATGGACAATTTCTCAGCGATTGATTGAATTTTTTCATCTTTAAATAGATTGAGATCTTTTTTACTTTCCTTAAATTTTTCTTTAGTTCACGCAATTTTTCTATATTGTACATCTTCTCGTGACCATCGATTTGATTCTCTTTAGCCCAAGTCCTCAAATAATTTAGTTCTTTATTATAAATTTCTTTGTTCTTCAAATGATTTTTCGACTTATAATGTCGGGTAAAATGATGTTCGAAAAACATCTTTTTTTGCAGTACGGGCAGGATATCTTTTTCCTCTCCATTTAAATTAGGGAAAATTTGAATCTGCCAAGTTTTACTTTTTTTAGTAAAATATCTTTTTATTAAGCTGAAAAATAGCAATAATTCAGTATAGATTTTCTAAGGGATTTTTTATCAAAATTTGATAAAAATCAGCACAATTTATGGTTGAACAGCCTTTGATTCTTCTATTTAAAGAAGAAAAAAATTTGTTTAACTAACACTTTGAAAAGTACAGATTTTTACTAAAATTTGATACAAATCAGCACAATTTATGGTTAAACAGCCTTTGATTCTTCTATTTATATAGAAAAAAATTTTTATTTAGAGATTTTTTAAATTTCAATTTTGTAGTGATTTTTCGAGAAATATCGTTACACATTATCAACTTTAAAGCTAAAAAATTCGCAATAATTAGAGAAATTCAGTAGAATTTTCAGGATTTTTCAAAAAAACTCTAGTATATATGCACCTTAAGAGCTGTGGTTTTGACCCTAAAAAAACACGTTTTTAGGGTCAAAACCCCGGTTTTTTTGTGTATTTTGGAAGTATAGTGTTGATTTTTCACCTTAAAAGTGTAGAAGTATTAATTTTTTTTTCTATGTAAATGGCACTGTTACAAGAGTTGAATAAGGTTGGTGATTTAAACATTCAAAGAATACAAGAAATTAATAGAATATTAGAAGAAAATAAGAAATACAAAATTGTGAATTTGGAGAAAATGAAAGATAAATTCGGGTTTACAATAATTGCCGAGTTGGAAGATTGTAAAGTACACTTGCCAAACAGATTTTTGACTGTTTTGGATGAAAAAAAGATTAAAGAATTGAACAAAAATGAAAAAAATACACTTGGTTGTTACTGGAAAGAAGACTATTAAAGATAAAAGACTGTGTTACAATTAACTTCGTGGAATAAAAGATTTCGAAAGATTTCTGGATTTTTTCATTAAAACAGCTTAGAAATTAGAAGCCTACAATGAACAGTAAAACAGCTATAGATTCGGTTAATTTTTTCATTCGTGAGTTACAGATTAGTTTATTGTCCTTTAAAACAGTATTTTACGTTGATTTTTCTGACTGTCCCAAAAGTGAGCTAGAACCCTCACATTCATATCTACTTATATATATATATATATATATATATATATATACTATATATATATGAAACTACGATTTCTACAAACTTTTTTTATTTGCAATTATCCATTGTTCAGTTATCGTTTAAACTAATTCTTGTCCCATTGCACTTAGACAAATGTGTTTCAATTATAATAGATAAAATATTAATGGGTTGAATTTTTGTAAGTTTACGTTTAATGTTATTTATAATCCGTTTATAGTAAATAGATGCTCAACACATATTTTAGAGCTTTCTGTAATTCTTGTTGGTTCATTTATAAACTTTACGAATCCATAACCTGTTATCCCGTTTAAATAATGTTTCGCAGTTCTATTACTACTGTTTTTCAGTAAATTTGGCAAAACATTAATTAATTGATCAAAACAAGTTATTGTAATGACTGTCTAAGCGAACGAACAACAAATAGTGGTTTTTAACAGTTTTGTTCAAAAAAGGAGAATCACCGTTTCTTATGTTAATGTTTAATTGATTAAAATATTTATTTTAGAATCATAACATGAAACAGCACTTGTTCGTATATACTGTAATATTTAAAAAAATATTAAAACCATAATTTTATAAAAGCTAATCTCATCGGTATTTGCCCAAATTTTACTAGGTAAAATTACACTTATTTTCGTCTACTTTGGTTTTAATCTAAAAGAAATCACCTAACATTTTTCAGTGAGCTCCTACAATAGAAATAAGAAAATATAAAATAGAAATAAATCACAATTAAATTGCTTTGCTTACTTTCTGTCTCACCAAAAAACTGCTCAGATTATCAATAATTGATAATAAGTCAAACATTATTAAAGCTCAAAAGTTTGAAAGAAATTAAATGTAACGTTTTGAAAACAAATGGTAGGATTGTACGGTTTCTTAAACCCCTTGACTGCTGTAAACGTACATATACCTTTTCGTCCGCGGAGCCCTCACTGCTACGCCCGTAAATGTACGGAACACGATGTATCTCTTTGTTGTAGTCCACTACTACTGAACAAAGGGGCCCACACCATCTAGCGGCCTCCAATATGAACTATCTGGGACACTATTCTCTTGTTGATTGGTGCTGCTACCTGATATATTATATTTCAACTACCACAAAAACCACGTGCATTTTCTGTTCTGAATAAGTTTTGTCAAATGTCAGTCACAGAAGTGGTTCTTGTCTTGTGCTTTTATGTGTTTTCGGAACTTATTGAGGTTGTTTTTATTTATATAGTGTTTATTTATATAAATATAATTACTAGTATAGTATTACTACTGGACATAATTTTGTTGTTGTTGGATAATTAGACTACCATTATGTCTATGGATAACGAAGGCGAGTATGAGATTAGAAGATTTTTAGAAATGCCGAGTTCTGAAATAGGATTGGATTTGAGTGATTTATCAGAGGATGATGACGTTGTTGATACTGACCCTTTATACCAGCCAACATTATCGGTAAGTGAATCTGAATCCGACTTGGATCTTGATTGTAATACACTATTATTAGAGGAGGTTAGTGATCTTGACATCGTTGAGGACAGAATTTACCTGGACCGAGTAGGGTAATTTCTAAACGAAAAAAAAAAACTACCTCTAAATGTAAATAGAAAAAAGAATAAGATAGAGAGAAAAAAACTGTTCAAACCTAAAGTAAAAATCAAAAAAACCAAAGTAATAAAAACGAAGGGGTTAATATAAATAAAACTAAATACACTCATTCATGGACATCAACTGATTTTATTCCACAAGTTTTTGATTGTGATAATTCGGAAAGTGGGGTAGTGGATTCAGACACATTTTCAGAGAATTGTTCTGAACTGTATTGCTTTTGAAAAAATTATTACTGACGAATTGTTAGATTTAATTGTTTTGGAAACAAAAACAAACAGTTTGAGTACATTGTTTCCACATCCCCCCCTCAGAAAACACTCTCGATTGAAAAAGTGGGTCCCAATTACGAAGAAAAGAAATGAAGTTATTTTTTGGCTACTACAATGTTGATGGTACATAACAAAAAAATAGCCATTGAAGATTATTGGTCGAGTGACCCTCTTCAATAAGAATAGTGTCTCTAAATGCATGTCTAGAGACAGGTATTTTATTATTTTGCGTTTATTGCACTTTTCTGATAATACACTTCCTCCCGCTCATGGCAAACTTAGTAAAATAAAGGAAGTGGTTGATATTTTCAGGGCAGCATTTTCCCGCAACTTCAAAACCATTTAGAAAATCTATGCATTGACGAAAGTTTGTTGCTTTTCAAAGGACAGCTTGGCTTCAAAATGTTCATCCCCTCAAAGAGAAGTAGGTTTGGAATTAAATTATTCCTGTTATGTGATTGTGAGACGGGTTACATACTTGATAGCATTGTTTATACTGGGAAAGACACTGACTACTCCAATTCCGAAAATCTTGGTATTTCCGGAGCAATTGTGACAACTCTTCTCCAAAATTATCTCAACAAAGGCCACTGCTTATTTATTGACAACTGGTTATTCCAGTCCCGACTTATTTACATTTTTGCACAAAAACAAAAACTAATGCTTGTGGGGACAGTAAAATCTATAAGATTGGGAATGCCACAGTTTCAGAAAGAGCTAGAAGTAGGTGAGCGGGAAGCCCTAAAATAATGGCACAAGTATAGCAGTCAGGTGGATTGATAAACGAGAAGTTGTCATGCTGACATCGGAGCACAAAGATGAGATGGTATCTACTGGTAAACTAGACAGAAAAACAAAGCGGGCCATTGTGAAACCCATATCTGTTCATGACTAACAACCAAACATGGGAGCAGTTGACAGGTCGGACATGATGATCGTCAATGTAGAATGTGTACGCCGAACTACTCGATGGTATATAAGAAGCTTTTTTTTCCATTTTTTGGATATGTCTATATTAAATGCACATGCCATATACCTTTGTCAAACAGGCAGAAAACCAACGTTTGCAGCAGTTCCACCTAGAGCTTGTTCGCCAAATAATGGCTGATAATTTGGAACCACGGACAAAACAGAAAGGTGGCCGACCCTCTGTGGGTGATAATCCAATGCGTCTAACACAGCGTCATTTTCCATCTCTTGTACCATCCACGGAAAAAAAGAAAAAAATGCACAACGTATTTGTCACGTTTGTAAAAACACAAAACAAGGAGAACAGAAACGCCGCGAATCGCGCTACCCAGTGCGCTGAATGCGATGTTGGGCTGTGTGTGGTGCCGTGTTTTGCACTATTCCACGAACTCAAAAATTATTGAATAATAACTCAAAGAGCTTTACAAAGTGTAAATACAAACAAATGTTCTAAATAAATACGTTTCTTTTCATTGTGAGTATTATTTTTCACTTGCTAAAAGAATTATAAACAGATAATTTCCTACCCATCTTTAGTTCCTTCAACCCCCCTCCCCCCCCACCATCCCCATTATATATAAAAAATACGGGTTTCCCCCTAATTACTCCTTATTGTATTCTGGAACTGGCCCTCTAAATAAATAGTACTCAGAGTGCTGTATAATATTGTTTTTGCCCAATAAAATGATTAAATTAATTTTTGGTTGCAAGTGGCAAAAAAAACCCCGCAGTGAGGTGTCAGTACTGCAAGAGTATCACAGCATTCAAGGGTTTAATTAAAGCGAGTGTAACGATACATACCAATAACTAAAATTTGAAGATAAACTGCTAAAAATAATATAAATTAAAATATACTTAACAAGAGTTAGCTTCTAGATTATATGATCTTCTCAATGTCAGCGCACGTGGATATCTTAAGCATTTTGTTCCAAGATGCAGTTCTTGCAAAATGCTTTCAATTTCTGTACCAGGCAAAAATATAATCGGTCTCGTTTTCTTGGCACTTGTGCGTCATCATGGTGAAGAATTGCTTGTCCGTCGGCGACAAATGCTCACTGACGTAAACTCTGCGGCCCGGAAACGCTGCGTTGATCTGTTGGGCAGTCAGTTCTTTTTTCTCTCGTTACTTGAGTATCCATTGGCCTTTCTTGATCCGGTTAGTAAACTGGGTTACGATCGACTGCTCGCAATCTCGCTTGAATTAGGGTACCGGATGTGCGGACGCTACATCAACCTCCCACACGTTCAGACCTTAAGCAGCACACACATCCTTCACCGCCACGCCACGCTGATATTTTCTCCACGTGTTGAATTGCTCGAGTTTTCATGCCCTTTCTTGCAGCTGTGTGACTTCTCAATGGAAAACTTGTGCGCGCATTTGAGGAGTCAACTGTCTTTGAGTACATTGCGTTACCTTATAAACATCTACCATCTAATTTTTCAATAACTTGAGCTCCTAAAAGCCTTGTTATTGAAATTCTTCTTGGCTTTAACTATAAAGGCAATGGTAAAAGCGCCTGCAGTGGAATATAAGGCTGAGGCCTTATTCAGTTAACACACTTCCGTTTCTTGACAGGAAGGAATTATTTTCCCCATTACTAGTAACGCAGAAATTGTGCGCCACAATATCATATGCACTTACACACTTCACTGCACTAGTGTCTTCACACCGTTTACAGCAGACCATTCAGATAGATGTTATTAATATCAATTATAAAATAATTAATGAAAGTTAAAAACGGATTAGTAAGTACACGTCTAAGCATAGACTTTGTAAAGTGAACCTTGAACAATCTAGTCGGCTTGAGCTGGCTGATGATTTACAGTCAAAATAGAATTAATGAGATATTAACTAGAAATTTTGGTACAAATTTGTTACATGTTTTCTGAAACAAGCTTGATACAAATATTTCGAATCTTACTAATTATATATATTTGTAGTTAGTAGTTAATGTTTACAATGTCATGATATTGTTATTGTATACAATAATTCTTTTATTAACTATGTATACTTCAAGTAATCATAATAAAATTCTTTGTTCCTGCATAATCATGGCCCAACAAAATTAAACACATAAATCTATACCATCTTTAACTAGATATTTTGGTACAAATTTGTTATATGTTTTCTGAAACAAGCTTGATACAAATATTTCGAATCTTACTAATTATATATATTTGTAGTTATTAGTTAATGTTTACAATGTCATGATATTTTTATTGTATACAATAATTCTTTTATTAACTATGTATACTTCAAGAAATCGTAATAAAATGCTTTGTTCCTGCATCATCATGGCCCAACAAAATTAAACACATAAATCTATACCATCTACTCTACTAAATAGGCACTTTTATTATAACCATACCATTCACCACTGATTGCAGGTTTACGCTTTACCAGATTTCAGGCCTGATTACGAAATGGTAACGAGTGAATATGTTAACATAACCCAGATCTCTCCTTTTTATCCAGTTATTTATAACAAAGAAGAAGAACCAAGCTTTTTATTCGTTGCAATTCTTCCTGGAATAGAGGTAAGTCGATAAATAAACTAGTCAGGGAGGATATATAGCAGATACGAGTAGATTTTATTTGGATTAATCATTAATGAATATTTTTGAAGATCACATAAATACATATTTAATCATATCGGTCTATTAGATCTACTGTTTTTATTAAATTAAATATTCTAATTATTAATTGAAGCAATTTAAACTGTCAGATAATGTATTTTCCTGCATTTTTTTTTGTATAATTTGGAAAGGAAAAATTAAATTTAAATGTTATAAAATTTATTAAAAAATATTACAAATTCAGTTCATCCAAAAATATTTTATAATCGTTTAAGTAATTTTTTAAATTAAATAACGAAATGTATTAATTCGTATATCACGGTACAAAACTAAAGTGTAAAATGACTATTAACATGTTGTTAAAGATAATATATTAAATAATTTAAATAAAATATATATATATATATATATATATATATATATATAGGTTCATAGCATATTCGAAGGGTAATCATAAATAAAAGAAGTAATATTTCCTTTCAGACTTTCAAAATTTTAACTAACAAAATCATAGTTTAAATCTTAAATAAAGATAGCTTATAGAATTTGTTATTAAAATGGATTTTATTGCGCATCTATTCAATAATCTAAGTAAATTTTATAAGAAAGATGTGTTTACAGTTGTAGATAAAAATGTAAATAATATGTTAAAAATTAGAATTAAAAATACGAGACACACGCTTAGCAATGCGTATATATATATATATATATATATATATATATATATATGTAAAAATGGCAATAGTTTTTTTAATTTTTAAATAAACATTGAATCACAATAGGTACTTGCCCCGCCGGGACTCGAACGCGGATCTCTCACTTGCCGAGTGAATGTGCTACCATTACACCACAGAGCCCTTACTTTTTAAGATTCAATTATATTGTATTTTACTATTTGTGATTCTGTGTTTATTGAAAAAATTATATATATATATTTAAATTGCGACGGTTATATTGTGGCACGTTATACTTTGTTCGATGACTTTTCATAAACGTACTTTCAATTTTGATGACTGCTTAGGGGAGCTAACAGTTTGGTCATTAAACGTATCTTAACAATTTGTAAAGTATTTTATGTTTATAAAACAAATAGTAGTTCAACTAACGAATTCATAACTAACTGAAAAAGCTACTGTTAAATTGTAAAAAATATACTTTATGAATTATTGTTCTGATGCAGATTCAAACAAATGAGACCGTTCCTTATTCCTTCGAAATGAGTTCTGTTCTTTGTCAATATTGGGATAAAGGTCAATGGAGTTCACGTGGGTGTGATGTGAGTATCTCAATAACTTTTAACTATACTAAATAAGTTTCATTATATTTATATTTCAATGTAGCTTCTTGTGTGATTAGGAATATCAAAAACACAACTTTAAAATTATTTATATCAGACGAAATTATTCGCTAAATAAGTGTACTGTAATAACATATTTTTGTTAATAAGAATTACACTAATCACAAGCAAATAAGGAAGCATATTCCTAAATTTCCGTCACTCTGGTCCACAACGCTGCTTGAAATTATGTTTATTGTATAATTCCTGTTATTCAACTAATAGTTTGTTCAAAATCGTATTTTATTAGTTATTTGGTGACTTATGCGAGCAAATAATGTTATTCGTGTTATCCCATCCTCTCTACATATTATCAAATGCTTAAAATAAATTAGTGTTAGGGTTATTTCAGGGTTTGAGTTTCAAATAATGGACGATACTAGTATTCTGTAGTATTGAAATCATTCTGATATCAATACTACTCTTCAAGTTTTTTAAACTCATGGTTTAACCATTTATGTTTAGTTTTACAACCCGTTATAGAAAAATAAACAATTACACAATGTTATGTACATATCACTGGACAAATTTTTGTTGGGGTTTTTATTTTCCAGAAAACAAATCAAACTATTTAAATATTGATGAACATGGAGCTCTAGACAGGAATATCGATACATAATATATTGGTGTCTTATGACGAAAATAGACTCAGCAGTCTTGAGATGTATGACGTGTAAGGAACAGCATTCAGGACCTACCTAATGAAAAAGCGAACATGACATTTCCAAGAACAAACAGACTGCGGAATCTAAAGCAATTAAAGCAACATTGGTTACAGCTGCAAAAGATGGCAGTGTGAAAAGTCCGTTGCTACAGTTACCTCCTTTTAAGACTATTTCAAAGAACAGAGATGGGAAATAAATAGTAGGACATATTATGCGAGGAGTGGGCTCGATATCTGAGCAGGAAGCCAATAGCCTAACTGAGATGTTAGAAAATCTGCTTGATAATTTTTGAAAATAACGAAAAAATTTACAAATATCATTAGTTCGTAACATGTAGCTTACAGTCTTAATGGACCTCAAATGTAACCTGATAAATGCAATTTCTGTAAGAAAGATTCCCGCAAGAAAATTTGCTTAGCGCAACACCCACCTCCGGAGGCCTTTGGTATCTTTATTACAAATTTATAACTGTTGACCATTTAGCTGATTTGACTGAACTAATACGTTAATACAGCTAAAAGGCGATTGGTACAATAAATAACTACAATAGGTACAAGGAAATTCTAACCAAGTAAGCAACCTTAGAAAAAAAGGAAGCGAAGCTTAAACTACAGAGATCGAGAGAGGCTAGTGCCGACATTGACCCTATATCATCGTAGTTGTTGTTTGTTCCCATCAAAAATCGAAAGATAGACTTAAGAGAAAACTTTCGATACGGGCGGCTACATTGGGATCAAAATAAGAAAGTACTACTTTTGAAAGTGATTGAACTGCCAAGGCCTCAAAAGAGAGTAGCTAAACCAGTAGGTAAGTTTTGATGAGTAAGAGCATCACATATATTTTACTCACTGAGGGTGTGGTAGTAGCTTCATTAAAATTTTAATTCAGTAACATATAAATTAAATGAGCAGAAGACGCATTTTGAATTGGCGCTATGTGCTTCAAATGAAAATAATTTACATATAAAATTATTGACATTTGCCAATCTCCCAGAATAAATGTATACTTTTTTCCAGTTTGAAGCTATTTTAAATTAAATGCGCAAAAAGAACATGAAAACATTATTTATAGTGGTCTTAATATTGAAATCCTCACTGTTGCTTATCGTTAGACACGAAGTTTTTAAGACTTTAAAGACCTTTTGTCTGAAATTCTCCCAACGGATATTGGTTCATTGAAAACAACTATTTAGAATATAATTGCAAACTTAGTAGGAGGCCATTATTACAATATGGTATAGTATTGAATATATAACACAAAATTCTAGATTATTTTAACATGAGATGTGCTTGCACCCAAAAATACCCAAGTTTACTCAAGAATAAATCAAGAATCTTTCTTATGTTGTTTTCTTATATTTTTGTGTACGAGGAAAGCTCATCACTACAGTATGGAAAACTCATACAGTACGTCTATGGCTTGAATCTCCTTTTAAGTGAAGTCCCCGTCATTATAATCCTTGGAAAATCAAATTCTAAACATGCCAATCAAAGTTTGTATATGCATATTCCCTATATATCTAATGAGGTCGGGTTCGTCAAGTTTAGTTCTTTCGTAATGACCGAAATTTTTATTAGAGTTTGTGTGTCCAGATTCAAATGAAAAATCTGCTGTGGCGAATCACTGTATTGAATCTGGACACACAATCTCTAATAAAAATTTACGATTATTAAAAGAAGTTACAAACACAACACACTTAAATGCTAGGGAAACATTTTACATTAACATAAATCAAGAAAAAATTATCAATAATGAAGACGGACTAATTCAAAATTCAGTTTTACTCTCATCTCAATTTATAAAAAACTAAAATTAAATTCTCATTAAATATTTGATACTGGCTAACCGTACATCCAAATTGTTTACCATATGTTATTATAAAATTAATTATTATTATAAAAATGTAAACATTTGATAATTTGTGAAGTGCCTGATGATATGAATCTTTGATTCAGAAAGGCCTTGCACATAATAAAAAAATATATATTGGAAAATGTTGTATTCCTTTATCTAGTGATACTACAATAAACCGTTTTTTCCAATGCTCTAAGATTCTAAAATAGGATATAATAATTCCGCATGCTTAAAGAATTAACGAAATATTTTAACGAAGTATTTAATATTAAAATATGCAAAATGATAATGTATCGGTAAACCTTTTAAAAAATATTTTCTTACCTTAAATACTACACTAGAAGGATACATCAGAAGAAACCTAAAGTTCGCTTGGTTACATACTTACAATATACAATAGATTATAAATCATCCTACAGACCACATCAGTTTATCGATAACTGCTTATATTAAAAAGCAAAATCTAACTGTGTGGTTCGTGTGATTGTAGGACTGTAGATCCACGCGTAGTTTTGACGTGGGTGGCGGACGTCACCCTCGTCAAATTACCCTCAAACCCTCTATTGTATTTTTATTTGCCATTTTACGATTCAAACGATTTCTAACCAGAATCCATTAAAAACTAAACTTTGCTGTTATATACGTATGTAAGCGACGTATACTTACATATAGTTCAGCCCAAAGGTCAAAATGGCACCAATTACGACCCGGTTCCAATGTTCTGTTAGAAAGGCGATTTAACTACTTAACTTAATACGTTATAATATTATTTTCTTGTTAAATTTTCATACACTCTTTGTTCAAATTTTTCAAATTTAATCGTTATATGTAAAGAGCAAACGAAAAGCACTTAACTTACGAAACGGATTTCAGCAATATTTATCCCCTAAGGTTAAGTGAAGAACTTTTGCAATGAGCATATACTTTCTATGTAACAGTACCGGTATCACCTTACCGAAATTTGAATGCAATTCAGCTGTGATGAAACAGTAATATAAAGTTTTTGTAATACCTGTACATCACTATACTTTTTCTGAATCAAAATAAAGTCACCTGTTTTTAAAAGGCTTTAAAGGCATGTATTATTTTCAGTTAAATCAGGATCAAATACCGACACAAAAAAACACCATTTGGGTAAAAACTTCTAGTCTTTTTGTCAGATTAGACGACAGTGTATGATTGTTTATTTTTAAGTGTGTCAATCAAAAAAGTATGACCCACGGAGAACTGTTATTCATATTGGTTTACCATTTCAATACCCTCATATTTTAACCGTCATAAAAACTAACGTTACTGATAACTGGTTTCTTTCTTAGGGCACATTCCTCTATCAGATCCAGAGAAAGCTAGGTTTTGTACAAAACAATGTTTATTAGCTCTTGCCTACAGTCTAGCAGTATGAATCGTATATAAATCTAATGATCTATTCGGTTGTAGGTAAAAATTTTCTAAACAATACAAAACCTGAGCTTATTCAAACTTTTATATCAATGATCAGAGTTTAAAAAATTCCATGCGTTTATTTTGCTTGTTTATTTCGTATACTAAAATGGCAATTAAATATACTTTTAAATACGAAGTATAAAGTCTGCTAAAGTGTAAACTCTACTAAAGGGTGGTTCAAAAAGAGTAACGACTGGTAGAATTTCGTTTGTTTGTTGATAACAATATTTGACTTCGTTCCTATTTCCGGGAATATACCGATTGTTGGAACGGCTGGTATCTCTCTCGTTCTTGCATTCCGTGTCTAACCATACATAAGTTTGTCTAGGATCGCGTCATTTCTAAGAATTCCGATAACCATTGGACACCGAGGTCGTGAGACTTTTATGTTTAAGGTGATTGGAGTATCCTAATACATCCCTAGACATCACTTACTTGAATGAAAACAATTCATCGGGTGGTCAGCGAAATGGATGTGCACACTTGTGCAGTCATTGTAAGTTTTATGGACAGAGCTGTTGTGCCAGCACAGTTGAGGAGGCCACATACATGTCATAATTTTTTTATACGTGAAAAAGGAAGGTAATATGAACATAATGAATTATTTATTTTTAGTTTTTATTAAACTAAATCTCTTAATATGATACGTAAAAACCGACTCTCTGATTGAATCACCCTTTACTTTGACCTTGGTGATTTCATTGCCATTAGAACATAGTTTTTTATGTATAAATACATATTAACTATCAATATTAGATCCGATACATGTGTTATAATCTTTACATACAGGTAGATCCCCGCACCAAGGAAAAGGACGTTCACTGTCAGTGCAAACATTTGTCGGTGTTTGCGGCTGCATTTCCTGTACCACCCCAGGAAATAGATCCTTTTGCA
The DNA here is from genome assembly GCF_021130785.1 of Homalodisca vitripennis. Lineage (NCBI taxonomy): Eukaryota > Metazoa > Arthropoda > Insecta > Hemiptera > Cicadellidae > Homalodisca > Homalodisca vitripennis. The sequence continues at coordinate 152,592,438 of NC_060210.1, read as the reverse complement.
GATGCCAAGTTGTTCCTTACAGTTCTTGACAATCCGCTAGTTGTCGCTATTGTTGCGAGTATTCTGTTAGTATACCTCCTCTTAATCTTTTTTCTATGGCGGCTGGATAGAAAAGATAAGAAACAGGTAAGATTTGAAGGTAACCAGAACTATTGGTAGTTTAACAACTATTTAGATGCAATCATTTGGAAGAAATTCATAAAATGTAAAAAGAATGGGAGGCTACTAATATTAATTAGTAAAGAAGAAGGGTTTATTAATTATATCCGCAACAAAAAAAGATTATTTTCTTAACTTGCTTAAAAACTTCTTAAAATGCAAATTTAATAAAAGCTTCATCACTATATTTTTATATCACACATTACAGTTGCTTCTTGCGTTTAGTTCTTCTAAAAATTAAACCCAAACAAGATATTTGTAGTTTATATTTAATAGGGAATTAAATAAAACAAAATAATATTTCAAACATCTAAGATAACAAGCAATCTTAAAATTAAACATTACAATCTTAACACCATGATATCTGAACTGGCTAGAAATAATGTGAAAATTTTGAATTCTTCTGTTCACGATTGCTAAATATATTTAAAGTACAAATCTCTTACCAAAAGGCTTTTCTATTCACTTGTGTTCTATAATTGCATAAATGCGCAATTATTAACATAAAGCAGACTTCTTAGTACAAATGCCCTTTAATATTTCGGCATTTGACGTTATCAGAATGGTATAAAGAATATTAAAGTAGTACAACCAACAAACAAAAATTACATGAATAGAATTTCACATATATAAATAAACAGAACAATTGAACATGTGATTAAAATGTAAGAGAAATACTAGTCTTAAACAGAGAGATTTATAACATAGATACATAATTGAGAAAAAATTAATTAAAATGAATACAGTTTATCAATTTATCTTTTATTCAGTCCAAAAGGTACTTTTGATTTAAATATTAACTGGTGTGCGTGTTCTAATTTCTCTAAGTAAATTTTGTTTCTATCATTCTTTGGTTACTTTGTAAATATCTTTCAGTGAATAACATTGTTCAAAACTTTCTTTGGTGGCCTAATGTCTGTGGAGAAACGAATTTTTATCCTGATTTTTAGAAGAATAACGATGATGATTCATTGTTATGTAATTTGTTGTCAATCCAACATAATCCATTGCACTATGTTACAGTCATGTTATTTTATAATTTACATTTTACCAAATATTAATTGATTTAATATGTTTTATAAACCAAAAAAGTAATGGGGTACAGAAGTTCATATTATGGTCACATAGTAAGGTTACATAATACAGTTATTTAATTTGGTTATCTTGCAATATCTTGGTAGTCGTTAGTACACCTGGTTCTACCCTACAAACACGTACTTTACTCCCTAGTTTAGTTTAATTTTATATGATTTTACGTCATATGGAATAATTTTGACTGCGGAATAGTTTCATTAAGTTTCATAGTAAGGAACTGACAGGAAATAGGCAGTTTTCTTCGTAAGTAATTACAAGCTGTAAATTTAACTATCAGACTAACAAGTTTAGACATGTTTACAGCAATATAATCCACGTTTGACATAATTATGAGGACCGCCACTAATGAAACATTATCAGTCAAACCTTATCACAGTTCTAGATGGTCAAGACGGCAGTGTTAGAGTCTCAGACACGCTAGTTCGCCAGTTAGAATCTCAGACATTGCCTTATATTTGTGTCTTTATCTTCTTTTACATACATTTCTTTCTATAACTTTAAACACTAATAATTTTGTATTTATTGTGTTATTTTAAATATTGTTTCATATTTTATCCACACTTTATTATAGTGGATCTTGTTATAAATTAAATATACTTTATTGTTTTTAGAAATATTTTTAATCTTTATAATTTAACCTCTTTGTATTTATGATCAAAATATTATATTATGTATTCGTTGTCTGTTATTAATATTTTACTGCATTTTAATCATCTATTTATTTAATTTTTGTTATATATATATATATATATATATATATATATATATATATATATATATATATATATATATATATATATATATGTATTTTATTATAAACATGTCTGTCACTGTTGAAAAAACAAGTCAGGAAAACCGTGCCTTATTTTCAACGGAATTAAATATCGACAGCAACGAATTCTAAAAAAAATGGAGAGGTATCTTGGCGCTGTCTAGGGAAGAGCTGTGGCGCATCGATCAAAACTGATGCGAGTATGACATAAGTTATGGCCTGTAATCAAAAACACAGTGGCGTACATCCTGTCACAATGCGTACCCTCTTGTCATCTCTGCTGAAATCCCCAATGCCCTCATTGCCTCGTACACCACCTGCGCTGGATTCATATGCAATACCCGTCTGCTCCACACCCGCGTCGGATCTCTCACTGTGTGACCTGGAGAGTGAATACCTAAAGCTGTTCAATCATACTATAGAATCGGACACTCGATTGCTTATAATTCACGGACCAAATATTTCAAGTGAGCAAATCCCACGTACACCAGACCGCACGCACTTCCGCGACATTGGACGGCAGTGTCTAGAGCGAGCCGCATCTCGGTTTACCAGAGGATGCCTTGCCTACTACAGTGGCCTTTGCTGTGTCGGTACATCGCGCCACTCTGAACGTCCGAGCTGAGACAGTATATTCTGCCGTCCAGATCGAGTCTTTGGCGTCACCATTATGCAAACTTACAGGCTCGGCTGTGCATTGCAGTTTACTCGGATCGACGGTAAAGGATGGAAAAAACTAAGGTGCCAATACAGATATCGCACTGAGTCTGCGGACCACTGTTGAGGTTTTAGAAGCAGAGGTGCAGTGCCTGAAGCTTCAAAGTATCACCTGCGAGGGTGAGAGCATGAGAGCATGAGCGCATGAGCGCATGAGAGCATGAGAGCATGAGCATGAGCCGTGGACGAGGGTTATATAGAAAACATCAGCAAAAGCAACAAACTTCAAAAAAGGTACAAAATACGTACACTGCGCCGAACTATAAACCTGTTGAACACGAACACAGGTAAAGAAACAATAAGAACCTAATAAATCAGACAATACAAGCACCAAAATCTCCCGTGCGGTTCAAAACAGTAGGGATAAGTAGTGACAGGAACAATCGTCGTGTCACAGAACTGGTGGCTCTTGCAACAAAGGTGAGTGGCATCTGTAAGCCAGGAGCCAAGCTGCGCAATATCTTGACCCCCTCTCTAACACGCAAGTCACATTGCGAGATGTTAATTTCGGGAACCAATGATCTGACGGACGACTAGCAGAAAAACATACATATTCACATAGAGAAGGAACTCGCGGTTAGACCCACCAACACCAACATGGTCATTGTGACTCTCCCACACCGTCACAACTTGGAGCCTGATAATCCCATTCACTTGGAGACCACGCTGGTAAATACTTTCATTCAGGAGCTGGCTGTGAGTAGCGTGATTGACATCAACAGAATCAGCCGACAGTGGTTCATGGCCCACGGCCGACACCTCATCATGAGCGACAAGCGTAAGCTGGCGGGGCTCGTGGTGGAGAGCCTCGCTGCTGAATGTGTGGTGTCTTTGAGGAGGACTGAAGCCCCGCAGCCGACTCTCCGAAACGAGAGTGCGCCGTCAAAGACTGCGAAGCCATTCGTCCTTCCATAATACGACTCTTATGCCTACGTCGTCAAGAAGACTCTATACAAGGAGCCTGTTTTTTTAGAGGCTCCTACTATTGTACTAGTTTAGACATAGGATAAAATAGAAACTAAAAGCGCTCTTTCAGGGACCCTACATTTCAGTGCCAGAACAAGTTGACAGATTCGCCAAATCAACGAAAAACAAATGCAAATGTCCAAATGTACCCTGATAAGGGGCCGTAACGTGCAGGGATATGAGACAGGAGGCACAGACAACTACCGTTCTGATAAACACAGGACCAAGGTTTATGAACACTTGCTTTCATAAGCAAGTGTCTATTTTATGAACAGATTACCAGCTTCTGGGCATTTGATAATGTTGGCGAGATTTTGGCATATAACTGAGAGACTACCCGTTTAAAAAAAAGACCCTATTAATTTTGTCTTTTGCTTTATTTTTATTTATTTGTTAACTCGTTCTTTGCCCTTGCTTAACTAGCTATTGATAGAAAGGTACTTTGGGATTATACCGACCACACCCAGACATGAATCGTTATTTGACATTTTGCTTCTACTGATTACTAGATTAGCGTAGAACAATATTTCGTCAATATAAAACAGGAATTTTCTTATCGCAAACCCCTCCCCATCCTCAGACAGAGGTCGAAGTCGAGCGGTCTAGTAGATAACGTGATTGCAGAGTCTCGCCGCCCGTTCAGCTGGTTCGTCGCTTTGTTGTACTTCCGTGTTTTACCTCTTCATTTCTCCAAACACAAAAATTCAACAAAAACAAACATTACCAAACTAAAACTAAACTCTTTATTGAAAAAACACTCAAAACTTGTTTTTATTCTTGATCACATTCCGCCACCCAAAATGCGAGTGCCTCCAGCCATCTGCGCGGGCTTCGGCAGCCCCGCGCTGATGTCAGGGAAAGAAAAACATCCCTCGAGATAGTACCTATCAGTAAAATATCAAATTCTAGAGGGGCTGATCAGATATATAAATTGAATTGTAATGGAAAGGCGATTATGTACAGTGCAAATCATGTGATGCCGCGCGGCCTGCCGTAATCGGGATTCTCGAGAAAGATAAGATAACAGCGACAAAAATACCGATCACAATACCTGGAAATGCTTGTAAGTTTGTATGTTTGCAATTAAAGAGTTGTTTTTTCGTCCTATCATGTCTATTTCTATAAATTTATATTTTTGTGTTCTTCATACTGGTGTGGTCGGTATAATCCCAAAGTACCGATAGAAATAAATAAACGTTTGATTTACAATTATTATTGAGTTTATTTGTCACATGTATGAAAAGTGGGACCATATCACAGACAATGAAGATTTAGATTCTGCTACTGAAGGATTTATGGAAAGTTTACGGGAGCTGATAGAAATAATACACGAAAAAAATCAAAATCACATCCAAATTTAAAAAAGTGAAACCGTGGATAACTTTAGGAAATCATTAAATCAATTAGGCGTAGGGATCAATTGCATACTAAATTGAATAAGGAACCTTTTAACGTTAATCTGCGTAATAGGTATTTAACGTTACCGAAACACTCTCCACGCAACTATTAAACGGGCTAAATACATTTTTTATCAAAATAAAATGGTGGGAACTGCCGGTGACGCTAGGAAGTTTTGGGCTGTGGTGAAAGAGGTTGCGGGAAGCCCCGGGGGAAAGGAACGGTTCCCGATTGAAGCTTTTTGTGCGCGCGGCGGCCCGGCCACACCTCAAGATGTGTGAAAACCATATGTGACGAATTTAATGTTTATTTTGCCTCAGTGGGGTCGCGGTTGGGCGGGCAAGCTCAACCCCAGTGGGCCTTCTGAAGTCGAGGACGCTGACCACGCTTTGAATGCCGTGTTTGAACTGAGGCCTGTCACTCAACAAGAACTTTTCAGGGTCGTAAATTCTTTAAGAGCGCGGTCGGCTCCTGGTTGGGATGCAATTCCAACAAATTTAATTAAAAACAATCTTTGCAAATTGGCACAGCCTCTTCTCCACGTAATAAATTTAAGTATAACGATCCGGAAAATTTCCTAACGCTTTTAAGATCGCTAAAGTCATTCCTATATATAAGTCTGGCCAGAAATCACAACACAGTAATTATAGACCAATTTCACTCTTGACATCAATTGATAAGATTCTCGAGAAATGTGTAAAAAATCAGTTAGCGAGTTACCTAAAATCAATTTCACATTGTAGCTAAAGAACAGTATGGTTTTAGACAAGAAAAAAATACATCCGATGCTTTAATTGACGTTACTAAATTAATTTCACATAAAATTGGAGAAAAAAAAACATGTTGATAGTTACATTCCTAGACTTAGCTAAGGCTTTTGATTCCGTTGATAGAACAAATCTCATTAGAAAACTGGAAATTATTGGAGTTAAAAACAACGCTCTTAATTGGTTTAACAGTTTTCTTTAACAATAGAACCCAAGTGGTTTCTATCAGCAACATTAATTGCGACATCATACCTGTAAGCTATGGTGTAGTTCAAGGAAGTACCCTAGGACCACTTCTGTTTAGTGTTTACCATAAACAACATTGTCAAAATTGATTTAAAAGGGAAATTATTTCTATTTTGCGGACGATACGGCCTTAGTTTTCAACTGGTGACACTTGGGAGGAGGCATATGACCACGCGTCCTTGGATCTCATGAGAATTAAGAAATTGGTTTGACCACAATGTGCTGAGCGTAAACGTTGACAAAACAAAACACCTACCGATTTTCATGAAGAACGATCCAGGACCGAGGCAACTGAGGATGCACTCCTGCGGTGACCACCGTGCGATAGCTTGCGGCTGTGGCACTAATTGAGCGTGTGGAAACAATACAAGTACTTGGGAGTAATTATCGATCGGAAGCTAAGTTGGGTTCCACACGTCCAGTATGTAAAAAAGAGGCTTCGGACCATGATTTATGCATTCATTGCAGCTGGCGCAGGTTCTGTCCGCTGGTCAGTGTAGGGAGGTTTACTTCGCCTATGTACAGTCGACGCTGCAGTACGGGCATTCTGGCGTGGGGGGGCGGCCTCTTCGTCTACTCTCGAGCCGCTGGCGGTTGCTCAGAGATCCATAATGAAAGTTATCCTTATGAAAAACAGAAGATATCCTACTGAATTATTATTTGAGCGGTTTTCCTGTTTTAAATATAAGACAGCTCTTTATTAAGTCCCTATTAATATATATTCGTAATAATAAAAATACAATGTTCCAAGAAAGTTCCCCATACATACTTAACAAGAAATAGAGTAAATTTTGGATTTGATATTCCCAGACCGGCACACACTTTGGAAATTAATAATTCGTTTTATTTAGCTCACCAAACTTTATAGGAATCTCCCAACTGATGTACTGCAGGCCGAGGGTGGTGGTGCTGCTGCATACAAGCGGAGGGTGGGCGAGTGGTTGCTCGGCCTGGGCTGGGCAGCAGCGGAGGCGCTCATTCAGTCGCCATACACATAATGGTAAAATTGCACACACGTTCGTTCACTCCATCACAAACACACACACACACACACACACACAACCAAAAAGTACGGTAACGCGCGTCCTCCTTGCAACCTGTTCTGTGTCATAATTATATGATTGGCTTGACTAGCTCCGATTATTCTGACAGTAACGTATATAACTTTCTCTTAGTTCTTGGATTAACTCTCTCCTTAGCTTTATTAATTAATAGAATATCGTAGATTGTCGTGTTTACTTTTTTTTTACTTATATATTATGTAGGATGTATACAATGTTTTCAGTTTAAAATTATACCACATTTAGAAAGTTCAATTTATTTAATGTTAATGTAAGCTAGCAAAGTTCAATTAAAATAAGTTTATTAGTGCTGCTGGACTGACTTAAGAACTCTAATCCTGCACACAGACGTGGAGTCTCTGCAGTATTATTCCAATTTTCGTTTTACTATTTTTATAAGTCAATTTGTATTCATGAATTGTTTGGAAATAAATAAATGAAATGATACAGAGTTTCGTGAACTATACTGCCAGGGGCACATAAAAAAATTATATCCAACATAGACAAGATTTTGGTGCATGTTAAATTTGAAATTATACAAAAATAGGTTCGAATTTTGAAAGATTTGGAGTCAAATTGGGTAAATCTTACTTGAGATCAAATCCAGTTTTACTTTGTATGTTCCATTGACACTTATTCATCTTCCAATAATCTTTGCTGGTTTACTGTAGATTTAATACTGGTAGTAGTAATGCTTGCAGATCTGAGACTTCAAGTTGCCATCTAATATTCTGGTCATCCTCTAGTAAATGTCTATCCTGTTGTTTTACAAAATCGTGATTTAACAATTTAACACAAATAATAAAATGTATTACTGTATTTAATAACTAAAATATTGATTAACTTTGATGAAAAAAGGTTTTTCTCAGTCTCATTTTAAGCCATCAATCCAAAGAATCAAATTCCATTATTGTAAAGTCACCAGCTGATCTACATTCACTTTATAACTCCAAGTGTTGTAAACTTACTTTGCATAACGATCTCCTTGTTTTTGATATTGAGACTTAATGTATTCTGTGGTATTTGGTCTAAAGAAATTACTTTATTTTAGCTGATGATTCAATTTTACAATAGTTTATGTATATCTTCAATGTATGATAATTTGTTTTATTTTAATTTTAACTCTAAAATAGGTTGCTTGTTTGTCTTAATTTTAAAATCTATTGATTTATATAATTATGTTTATTGTAAGTTATCAAAATAGTATGGATGTATGTTCTTCTTCTTGTATGGATTCCTGCGCGCGCGCGCGCGCGCGCGTGTGTGTGTGTGTGTGTGTGTGTGTGTGTGTGTGTGTGTGTGTGTACATATAGTATAAACTCCATTAGTTATTTATTAAAATTTTATAAACAAACATAAAATAATATGAACTATGAACTTTTCAAAAAAAAACTGTAATAACCCTGGCGTTGAATATGGTGTAAATTGGCGATTGACTGGAGTGAATAAGAAGAAATATTGTATGAATGAATGTGGCACTGTGATATGATTATTTTATATTATATAGCTGACTTTGACAATATAATGTATACTGATTACGGTAGTAAAAGGTTAGAATTTCAATTTTAATTTATTGTGTAATATACGTTTTACAGTTGTTTAGGAAAATTAAATGTGCCTTTTATACGACCTTCTATTACAATTGTTGTTTTATTTTCAAAAATATCATAATAATTTATATTATTTACCCTCAAAATACAGTAAAAGTTTAGTTGATCAACTGAAAAGTAAAGTTGTCTGCGAGTTATGTTAAAGAGGTGTCGTCAAATAATTTGCATTAATCTGTACTTTTTCAGCGAACTGTAGTTGTGCTTGAAGACAATTTTCCTGGCAGTCATTATCCATACCTGATCGCAGTGTACACCAGTTCGCGAGTTAACTCAGGAACCACAGCTCATGTAGGATTTAGAATAAATGGATCTTTAGCAAAGAGTCGGGTAAGGATACTTTCCTGAAATATTTTTTACTAAAAGAAAACTACCAAACTATCTGATTATTTTTGTCTTTTTCCTTCACATAATATTATTTTTAAATGTCATTTGAATAAGCTCGCTTTATTATATTGAATTAAGGGTGTAATTATGTTCTTATGTCATGGGGAACTGCTTAATCTTCTCTGTTACAAGGAGTATTCAAATTGCAAAAGAGGGCTATTCGTTTAGTGTTTGGGTTGAGGGGCCTGGAGAGCTGTAGGCAAGTGTTTCACCAAGAACGTATACTAACCCTTCCCTCCATTTTTATTTATTCCGTTTCAATTTACACTTTTAAACACATTACCGATTTTCCTACCCACAATCATAATATATCCCACCAGAAATAAAAATAGTTTAACAGTACCCCACCATAGTAATAATATGTTCCGCAAATCAATAGAATATTTAGGACCTACAATTTATAATAGATTGCCAGATTATTTAAAAGCCAGCCTTCACTTGCATCTTTCCAGAACAAACTAAAAGGCTTTCTTGTAAAAATCTGTTTTTACTTACTCTCTGAATTTTTGTGCGCCACCCAACCTTACAAGTAAAACTATCATTAGTACTGTTTTTCAATATATTTTTAATTCGTAGTTTTACCAGATATAGCAATAACTTTAATAAGAATATTTTTAGTATTTAGTTATTTTATACATATTGACAATTCTCGATACATGTTAATGTCAATGAGAAATAAATGATTTTGATTTGATTTGACTTATATGGCCGGGTTGTATTATTTAAACTTCTCCGTAGTGTAGAATAATTTTAAATAAATGATGTTGATGGTGTTTATACTATGGTAAAAGATTTTAATATATGTTTCTTCTTTGCTTGAAGGTACACATCCTTTCAGCCAGAAATCGCAAGATTTTAAAAAGAAACACTGATGATTGGTTTTTGATATTTTGTGATCAATATTTGGGTACACTCGAGAGTATTCACATATGGCACGACAACTACGGGTCTAGTCCTGAGTGGTAATTAAAATAATATGTGACTATATATTACTATTTTGTTACTATCTTAGTAAATAAGGTAACGATCATTCATTTAGTACCGTTCCTACAAATAAATTTTATCGTTGAAATCGCTTTTACTAAAGATTTAACAATTGAATTCTAACATAATTATTATTTGTTACTGTACAATACTATCATTATTGTTACTATCATTTGTATATCATTGTTACTGTTATTGTACTATCATTATTTGTTACTGGATATAATTTGTATAAATTGTATCCTGGTGTGACAAGTTTAGTTTTAACTAATTCAAATAAAGGTATGATATCTTAAATTACATAGTCACAAATCATAAATTATTTATATAGAACAAATTGAACAGAATTATGATAGAAAATGTACAATCTTATTATGCTAAAACTTTTTTATTTGATTCAGGTACCTGATTTACACGTATTACATTGATCAGCTGATCATAGTTTGGCCAACATAATATTAATTTACTTTTTTATCATTTAGTTGGAAACTGGAAATAACATTTTTGAGTATTTTCTTTACTTTTTACTGTTTTGTTTTGTTTGTTTGTTTTTTTTTTTTTTTTTTGAAGGTAAAATAGAACCTGTACACTCCCATATCCAGTCCATGGTTTTAATTTAATAAAATATATAATTTTATTTAGAAATGACAAACATGACTTGGGTTTATCTCTAAACATTACTGCCTTAATATTATGTAGGTTTCCATGTTAACATTTCAAGCGCTACCTAAAGCATATGAATATTCTTCCTCCACATATATTCTTACAGAAGGCATTTATTGAATGCAAATAAGGAGAAAATTTGCTCGCAATGATGACCGATTATAATCCTCCACGTATACAGTACTTAAGACTGCACATGTTATTGGTTCTAACATAAATAGGCCTCTACTTCCCTAAGACATCAAGAATGATACTTTGAATGTCCTATATTCCTGTATATCGTCGGTACATATTTGTCAGGACAGCATACGTAGGTAAATGTGACAAGTGATCTGGGATGAGAATGTAATAATTTGGATAAAATAAATCAAATAAACGTGACAGAACTCGATTAAAATCATATTAATGTTATAAATGGAAACATCATCACATATAATGTACATATGTGTGGATATTTATATGTTCGAATGTTGGTATGTTGCTGCTACCCAATCACACAAAATCTAGAGGCCATATTCAGACGACATTTGTCTAGGATACAGCTTGGATATCAGAATAATGCGTATACAGTTTTTATCATGCATTAGAAATTACTAATAAATACCTATTTTAGAATTATGTATCTATATTGAAATATATTATTTGCTGTAGTGAGCGGCAAATAGTAATGACGGTAGTATTTTCCAAGTGTTACCGAAGATCACAACAGAGTTGAAGTGAAAACATTTAGGTTATTTGGGATACTCAACATTAATTTACTTTTTAATTGTAGAACATATTTATATTAGCTAAAGAAGCAACAACTAGGGATCGGAGGCTACTAATATCATTGTATCTATTCTATCAAATATATAGAATGGTGGGGGGGAATATAATAACATCTCATTTTTACCTAAAATACTGTGTAAGTCTTGGAATTAAGGGCTTACAACTGCTCTTTAAATTTATAGTCCAGTAATTCAAGAAGGTATCTAGAGAATAGAGTACACTGACTGTAGTGTACTGTAGTGTAAATACCTTGTACTGTAGTGTTTAACTAGACATATAAATTATGCCCCTGTTTTGAGTAGGTAAATGCGAACAAAGCCTTACTTAACAGCTAATACTTATTTAATTATTGAAACTTTTCTTATTGAATTTTATATTTCTTACTCGTTTATAGAGGTCAAGAACTTATTATAAATATTATGCGTATGTTTTTTCAACATTTTCTTCAATCCTCGTTGATGTTACAACTCAACTTTTCATTAGATTTCATGATAGCTGTATAATTTTAATCCTGTATGTAACTGTTAAATATTGTCATTTTAAGTGTTTATCTAAATCCAATATAAACAAAATTCTCATTTGGGATTTTGGGATTTTACATATAGTTTTGAACGGTATTCTGTAAATGAAATATTATTCAAAACTGGTTAACATAAGAAGGTATTTTTATAAAATGTTTCAGTGTTGTCTGTTAATTTGTTGCAGGTTTTGTGACAAAATACACGTTTTTGATCTAAAAGGCAACGTAGAGGCAATATTTGTCGTCAAGCAGTGGTTGTCTCTCACCTTAACAGATTATCCTGAAGCGAAAATCAGAGTAGCTACTGAGGAGGACGTTATGGGTGTAAAATTATTATTTGTCGATAATTTTTTCCTTGGTATGAGAGAAAGCCATCTTTTTTTAAGTGTCTTTTTGAGGTAACTTTGCTTTTGCTCAAACATGACTCATATAACAATAGAAAAAATAAATCTTTTAATTAAACTTCTATAAAATGCAACAAAAATTGTTCAGGCTAATTTTACGGGGAGTAAAACAATAGATTGAATATTAAAGAGCACGTTTAAATTATTTCCTTAAGACAAATATTTTATCTATATATATATATATATATATATATATATATATATATATATATATATATATATATATATATAATTTCAATAAACATTGAATCACAAAAAGTACTTGCTCCGCCGGGAGTCGAACCCGGATCTCTCACTTGCCGGGTGAATGTGCTACCATTACACCACAGAGCGCTTACTTTTTCAGATTCAATTATTTTGTATTTGGCCCGTATCTGTCACATATGGGTTTAAATAAGCAAACTAACATATGATCGGAAGACCAAATACCTGTCAAACGACTTTTATTTACATTAAATTGTATAAATGGCAATAGCCTTATTTAATTTCAATAAACATTATGTTAGTTTGCTTATTTAAACCCATATGTGACAGATACGGCCAAATACAAAATAATTGAATCGGAAAAAGTAAGCGCTCTGTGGTGTAATGGTAGCACATTCACCCGGCAAGTGAGAGATCCGGGTTCGACTCCCGGCGGAGCAAGTACTTTTTGTGATTCAATGTTTATTGAAATTAAATAAGGCTATTGCCATTTATACAATTTAATGTAAATAAAAGTCGTTTGACAGGTATTTGGTCTTCCGATCATATGTTAGTTTGCTTATTTAAACCCATATGTGACAGATACGGCCAAATACAAAATAATTGAATCGGAAAAAGTAAGCGCTCTGTGGTGTAATGGTAGCACATTCACCCGGCAAGTGAGAGATCCGGGTTCGACTCCCGGCGGAGCAAGTACTTTTTGTGATTCAATGTTTATTGAAATTAAATAAGGCTATTGCCAATTATATATATATATATATATATATATATATATATATATATATATATATATGTAGTGTAATGGTAGCACATTCACCCGGCAAGTGAGAGATCCGGGTTCGACTCCCGGCGGAGCAAGTACTTTTTGTGATTCAATGATTATTGAAATTATATATATATATATATATATAGATATATATATGTGTGTGTGTGTGTGTGTGTGTGTGTGTGTGTGTGTGTGTGTGTGTGTGTGTGTGTGTGTGTGTGTGTGTGTGTGTGTGTGTTATATATTATATATAAGCTTTAGAACACTCACATTACTTATTACTTGTTTAGATAGTTCTTAAATAATTCTCTATCTTACACTGCCACATATGCTGAGGAACTATTAGATATAACATTGAAATGTAGTAATACCGACACAAAGAGTTATTTTATTTAAAAAGGCTGTTATCACAGTTTGCCACAATAGTGTGCCTCGTTACATATAATAGACTACTAGTATTTCTGATAAAGTAATGAAAGTGTCCACTTACCTACATTTAAATGTGTATTTCTTTTAGACAGTATAAAATTGAAATAAATTGAGTTTAATTTCAGACATCCTAGAAGTGAAGTAAGCCGGATACAAAGGATTAGTGTCCTCTTAGCGTTTTTTATGGTGGCAATGTTATGCAGTATCATGTTCTACATTCCAGAAAATGAGAGTAAGTACAGAAAGGGATAAGAGGATTTTAATAGTGCATAAAATAAGGAATATACTAAATATGGTAAAATTACTGTCTATCAAGCATCTTTCACACTCTTGTGACATCAAGAATTGTCATTGCGCAAGAAAGTAAGCAGAGCTTATAAATTACTCAAACTGAAGCCTTTTATTGATAGTAATAATTTACATAACGTAACAAAGATTTTTATGGAATCTGGTAATCTGATGATAAAGTGGACCTGCAAGGATAGACGTTTATAAACTGTCATTATGTGTCTCCCAGTTCGGTTCATTTCTTGGCATCTTGTCATTGCACATTTCTACATACAGAATAATATTGTTTCTACAATTTAGATACTAGGCATTTTAAGACGTTTGAAGAATTTCTGAAATTCATGTTTTCTATTATTGAAACAGCTTTTCTTTTGAAGCGGGAAAGGTCTCAAAAATGTATTATGTGCACATGCCCCAATAGGAGAGGTATGGGTAAAAATGGCTACAATAAGCCGTGATGAATACCTGACTTGAGCAATATTTGGATAAAGCCCTCAAAATGTTCAAAATGCAATTTGAATTGACGTAAACATTCCATATCTACCCTTGGTGTACACCAATTTGCAGGGGTCCATCACGAAGTTTCTGATACAGAGTGAAACATCTTTGACACCGGTGTGCAAGAGTTCATGCTCTGTGTTGTTCATTGCTAAAATTGTGCCTTGTTTTAAATTTGTAAAGCCAGACGTTTCTACCTTAGCTTAATTCCTATTTGAATTGAAATTATCAGAGTAAAATCGATTATATAGAGATAAAGATGTCACAGAGCTTCCGAAAAGCTTCTTTAGACGACTACCTAGAGTTAAACGTTGATTGATATTCTGACAATTTTCTTCTGTGTTCTATATACTATTGATGATTGTTATTTAGAACAGGTGCATCCTAATCTCAAGCATTAAATGTGGATATACAAGAACCTACCATGCCCGTTTCAATAGCCCATAGAATAATCCATAGACTAAACATGTGCAAAGTTGCAAAAACATAATTGCAGATGCTTTTGACATGAAAGCCCATGCAAGGCCTTAATGAAGGAACTTTTTGGATTCATCATCTTCGAATACACAGGGATAATACTATTTTTTCTATTTCCAAAAACAGAAGTTCATTTCTTACGTCATTTCATTTCCAACTAATAGTTTCCAAATTAATTCTTTCAGAATGCATAATGTGCTATTTGACCAGCCCAATATTACGCAGTTTTTAGTCGTTTGCAAGAATAACTTTATTTGTCCATCTGTAGTAGTTTCATACTAAGGCTTACTTGAAAAGCCAAAGAATTTGACTTTATCCTCTCATTAGATTTGGATTTCTCAATACCGGCCAATATTTCAACTATTATTGAAATTGTTGGAGCTGTTCAGTAAAATTTGGTGAAATTTTGGAAAGAATTTCGAGAAAATTGAGTTAGTTATAAAAATCTTATTCACGCTCCGGCTTTCAGGACCCCCTCTTTAAAATTAAATCTAAAATGCATCAAGAGGTGGAATACATTGGTCCAAAAGGAATTTGGATTGGTCATTTTATTTTCAAATTCGCATTTTAATATTTTTGCGTAACTTTACCTATAATTTCGTTATAATGTATTTGTTCATATGTAAAGCATATTATATGTTAAATTTAACCCTCTGTCCTGAGTCAAGATTACCCTGCTCAAATCATTTATCTACCATTTTGCAAGTGCTCTTTGAGATTTATAAATAAGCAATTGACATTAATGGGTAAAATAAACTATAACAACGCATTAAAGGGATCTATATTAGGGAACTCACTGAAGTAGTTACGAATATACACTACGACTACTCTCTAAGCAATGTATTGAAAAAGTATATGTGTTTGCGCCTTAAAGTTTTTCAGTTGGTGCGTTTATTGACAAAACTAGGCCAAAAGCAGTAAGTTGACCAGTAACCACTGGTCAACTTATTGGTGTGGTCTAGCAAATCTATGTAAAACTCATCAATTATTCAAAGACTTCGATTTAAAAAAATTAGAAGGGTCTCAAAGTTAATAAACAAGATAAGGGAGTTGTGCTTTTCCAGTATTCCAATATTTTGACATTTTCTTCATTTAATTTTTGTAGTGCTGGCATTAATATAAAACTGAATTTTTCAGATATGCAATTAGATGATTTCCAGTACAAATTCGGATCAAGAGAATTTTTTGTCAGCATTCAAACTCTTATTATAAGCGGTATAATCGCCTTTATCATCATGTTTACTTTTAGGTGAGTTTACATTATAAATTTAACAATACATATTTCAAAACGTCTTTAACTAACAAATAAATATATTTAAATACCTATAATACCTAGATATTTTTAAACCTATAATTTCAGTTACTTGAAATCGAAATTGAAAGCCATATATACATACACGTATGAGGAGCAAACTTTCAAAACGTGTTTTGTCACACTCCTATGAATGTTGGCAAATTGAAAAAAAATCTGTAAGTAAGTTATTGTGTCAAGTATATAAAGTGTATATAAGTGTATATATGTTTATTCACACAATGATACCATTTTAAACGATTATCAAGCAGTAAAAGTACTAAACATGTACAAATACAAATACAAATATCTTTATTGTTATCAAACAAAATAAATTGCATCAACAATCGTCATTACAAACATTTTCTAAAAGCTAAACATATTTCTTATCTAATAAATCCTTAATATTATAAAAAATATTTTTAAGGAGAAAATGTTTTACATTTCTTTTGAAAGTAATTGCATTACATTCTTGTTTTAGAGCGATCGGAAGGCTATTGAAGATTTTAATACAATTATAAATAGTGTGGTTTTTGAAAAACTTTGATTTGTGCGGTGGTATAGTATAACTGTGCTTGTTCCTGGTTTTACTATTCGAAGATGGTAAAAATTCAGAGAAAATGTGCTGGTTCTTTTTCATGAAAATAAGTGATTCCAAAATGTAAATAGATGGAAAGGTGAGCAAATTAAAAGATCCAAATTGAGCAGCACATGATTCTGTTCTGCCAATTCCTGCAATAATCCTCACAGCTCTTTTTTGCAGAATAAAAAGAGTCCTCGTATATGAGCTTTCAGATCCCCAAATCACATCTGCATATGAAAGGAAAGGATAGATGAGGGCATAATATGCTGAAAGAAGGATTTCAATACTGGAGAAGGTGGACAGACGTCTTAATACAAAAACTCCTGACGACAAACGTTTAGCGACATGTTCTATATGAGAGTGAAATTTTAAATTTGCATCAAGGTGAAGTCCTAAAAATGTTACGTTATCCTCCGCAGTAACGATACTTTCACCTATGTAAAGTTTTAAAGGAATTGTGTCTTTATAGCCAATATAAAAGTCAAGCAGTTTAGTCTTATTAGAATTGACACACAAAAGATTTTCTTGGAACCATTGCACAATGTTATTTGATTCAACATAAGAGTCAATTTCCAAATCTTGTCGTGCCCGATGTGATATGGCTAGTGAGGTTTCATCTGCGAAAAGACACAGATTACCCTTATGAACACTTGTTTTTAAGTCATTTATGTACAAAATGAACAGTAACGGGCCCAGGATGGAGCCCTGAGGGACTCCAGAGATTACAAACTTCTCATCTGAGTAAGAATATGTCATACAATCTTGATGTATGGAAGGTATCTTTACTATTTGCCTACGTCCAGTAAGGAAGGAGGAGAACCATTTTAGAGCAGTGCCCCGAATTCCAATTTTCTCAAGTTTTTCAAGAAGCAAACCATGATTTACCATGTCAAAGGCCTTTCGGAGGTCAAAGAAGACACCCGCAACAGATTTTCTTTGATCCAGCTCTTTTACAATGATGTTTATGAGAGTAAACATGGCATCAACTGTACATTTTCCCTTTAAAAAGCCAAATTGGCCAGAAAATAAAGTATCATGTCTATCAATAAAAGAAGTCAATCTATTTAAAACTGCTTTCTCAAAGACCTTGGAGAATGTAGATGTTATCGCAATAGGTCGATAATTGTCAAGCATTTCCTTTTTTCCTTTCTTAAAAAGAGGGCTAACGACTGAAAGCTTAAGAAAGTCGGGAAATATTCCAGTTTCAAATGAACTATTAATAATATTTGCAAGAGGATGTGCTAGAAAATTTGAGCAGGACTTCAGGAGCTTAGACGACACATTGTCAATTCCAGATGCCGTTTTGGGACGTATTGAATGTATCAAACTAATGACTTCTGTTGAGCTTACCGGGTTCAAAAAGAAAGACTCTGAAATGGAGCATTTATTTGAAAAGATACCTGCATTCTTGCTATTTAGAGCGCAACTCTGTAATAGACCTACATTTATGAAGTAATCATTGAAAATGTTGGAAACTTCTTTCGGATGAGTAACCAGTTCTCCTTCGCTATTTTTCACAGCAAACTTAAAGTCATGATGAGACTTTGAGGTGACTCTATTTTCATTTATGATGTTCCACATAGTCTTTGACTTATTTGAAGAATTGTTAATTTGTTTTGACACCTTGAGAGACTTTGAAGATTTTATGCTATACCGGTATTGAGCTTTTAATCTTAGGAAGTGTTGTCTTAGTGGGGAGGATCTCTCTAGATCTTTGGTAATGGAGTACCACCATCTGACTAAGTCCCTAAGATCAGCCTGCTCTTTGCTCAAAGAGATTTTACTATAAAACCT
Source organism: Homalodisca vitripennis (assembly GCF_021130785.1). Taxonomy (NCBI): domain Eukaryota; kingdom Metazoa; phylum Arthropoda; class Insecta; order Hemiptera; family Cicadellidae; genus Homalodisca; species Homalodisca vitripennis. Next base: position 152,573,594 of record NC_060210.1, on the reverse strand, counting down.
TCTCTTGCACATTACTTTCTTCTCTGGGAAAACCTGGTCTATATGAAACGAAATTATAGACATGAATTTCTCTATTTTGGTCTCAAGTGAATCTGCGCTATAGACCTCATCCCATTTCTCATGAGCCAGAAAATGTTTGAATAGCAAGGTGTTCTCATCTGTGAATAACCGGCAAGAACGAAATTTTGGAGAAGCATCCCCTTGAGAAGGCAGCCTAATCACAGTCGTCTGAGCATGATGATCTGCCAAAGCAGTCACAAGAACAGAAGCAGTAACATAATCTTTGGAAAGATCAGTGTATACATGATCAATAAGAGATCTAGAGTTCTTGAACTCTCTCGTAAATGACCAGACTATATTCCTCAATCCGTGACATTCCATGGTATGCATCAGCTCGTCGACCTTTAGGCCTGAATCAGATAAGTCTACATTGAAGTCACCCATTACAAGTGTGCCATAATGCACTGACATCACTTTATCAAGGAATGATGACAAATGACCATAGAAAACCCTGTGTTCCTCAAGAGTGGCCGAAAATGGAGTCGGTTTATAAACGACAACAATGAGAAAAACTCCATTGCAAAAGTTAACCTTTACAGCCGCCAATTCACACTTGCCCTCCAAACAATACTCCAGAACATCAACCTTTTCAATGTTTAACGTGTCTTTTGCAAAAAAACAAACTCCTCCCTTACTTAGGTTTCCACGACAAAAAGATGAAACTCCAACATACCCAGGCAACTTCAAAAAATCAAATTCGGACTGTTTCAAATAATGCTCAGATATGCAAATCACATCAGGGGCCTCCGTATCAATGACATTTTGAAAAATGTCAAGCTTACCTTCAAGTCCTTGGACATTTTGATGAAGTACTTTCATGGCAGTACACCCTATGTCAGTGTTGGAGGATTGGGGGATAGTTCTAAAAAACTAGCCGAGTCAGTAACTGATTGAGGAGGAAGACGGGGAAATACACTCTGGGAGTTTTCAGGAGAGAGTTCATTAAGTGGTCGATTCATGGCAGGTAATTCAGAATTCCCGCCGTGAACCCTCGTCAATGAACGAAGCATAAGAGAGCCTAGGCAACGATTCCCATATCTGCTGAGATGGCGACCATCTCTTGCTAAGTGACGTCTAGAAATGGAGTGCCAGGTCTTCACCAAGTGTACACCAAAATTCCAGCACATTAACTGAAGTTGGTCATTTAAATCTATCAGTGCTGCGTTACTGATGTCAGCCCGATACAAAATGCTATTAGCAATTATCTTCGACCCTGGAAAGGTTCGTCTTGCTGTGAAAAGCAGGTCTGCCATGCCATCTAGCATTTCCCGCTTCCCCCAACCACCGTTATAACCTTTACCACCACAGAAACCTTGTACCAAATTATTTGTTCCTACATGCAGATATATTACCTGTGGATTTTTCCCAACATACTCAAGAAGTTTCTGTTTTATGTGAATAATTTTAGCCCCAGGATTGCAATCAATAGTAGCACCGTTTTCAGCACACTGCCTACTCGAATACCTAAGAATGGAATCACCAATAATCAAGCAATTTGACAAAGTATTGGACCCCCCTTCAATAACCTTCCCTTCCTTCACACAGCATTGTTCATTTACGATTGAGGGGGTCTCTGCTAGACGCTCCCCATATTTAAAATGTGACGTCAGGCTGGTGTCCCTTACTTTTGAAATTTGGTGGGATTGCAAGTCACAATTTTGGAATTTGCCATTTAAACTAGGTGAGACTATTTTAGGCTTATAACTAGAAGAACCTGAGCTGGTGTCGTGATCTGAGTGCAAGCTTGCTCTCTTACTGGGTCTGACTTTCCATTTCCCAGACATTTGATTTAACACAAAAGAGCTTACATCTAAGCCTACATTTTCACAATGCTCTATATTCATTAACACATTAAACTTGTTTTTGTGACTAAAACTAGATTGTGTTACTATATTTTTGTTGCGAGAGCAAGCGTGCTTACTGTTAGATTTAACCTTAACCCAGCGATTTTTGTTTATGTTTATGGCCTGTACAACTGAACCAGTGTTGGAAGTAGTAGCGGATTTTTTGTTATAACCCATAGAACTATTATTCTTATGGCAATCATCCTCATTGTTACAATTTCTAATGTCTGTACGTAAGGACTGAGAGTGTGCACTAGAGCACACGGATGCACTTTCTAAAACCTGAAAAACGCCTACATCTTCTGCCGTTTCCACCAGGAAAGAATTGTACCAGTCTTGGAATGATGTACAACCGGGCTTTACTCTTCTACAATAACCCTCATCCACAAACTTAGCGTTCACCAGAACGTAAATACCACATTCAAAACTTTTGCTTTGTTGATTACATTTACTTTCAAAGAATTCACTCCCATCAAAACTCAGAGCTTCAGTAAACAGGTTTTTTGCACTATTTAAGTTATGGTTATGAAGAGAATCGAAATGGTAACCAGATTTAGCTTTGAGATCTAAAAATAGTAAGCTCCAATGAGTGCCATTGTCTGACCTGAGCTCAGCTCCATTATTATTTACACACATGAATGCAAAGTCATAGTTATTAAAATTAAGAGAGTTTAACTGATGCCGTACTACATCCGAGCTCCCGTGTCTAATCAATTGTGTCACAGTTGGTCCTAAGAATAAAGTGTTACAGGAAGAGTTATATAAGTTATTGTTGTTAAAAGCTTCAAAATAAGAGTCTAGTATTTTATCATCTACCCAACGTCCTGGCTTCCAGACATTTTCACGCTCTTTTTTTAACTGCATGTTTAGCTTAACCAACTGATTTTTTAGATCGAGGTTTTTACACTCATGCTCTTTTAAGCCATGAGTAAGAGATTCAATGGATGCACCATTTTCTGAAAGCAGCAACTGCAAAGAACAGTTTTCTTCTTCAGTCCTACTTAACTTATTTTTACAAACACTTAAGCTATTTTTTAACATATTATTTTCTTTTTGAATAGTGTCTCTTTCCTCAGTGATAACGTCCTGTAGTTTGAAAGAGTCATTTAACGCCGCACGTCCATCCAACTTAGTTTCCCTTAGCTTAGATTCTAACAAACAATTTTCGGCTTTTGTTTCTTCTACTGATCGTTGAAGCTCCGAAATCGTACCGAAAGCTTCGTCAAGTTTTGTTACTAACTGAGAAATGTTTACTTCTATTTTTTGCAACTCCAAGTCAGGAACGTTCACTTGCAGTTTCTTCCAGTTAAGATTTAGTTCCAATATTGACTCAACAGAGGTGTCATCTAAATTATGAATAGAATTCATAACATTGTCAGTATTGCCAATAACTTGCTTACTACGAGTCACAACCATTTTTCACAATTGCACTATTTTTGTACAAAAGTCGAAAACAAAACAAGAAACCCTTACAACACAGAGAATACAGGAATATAGCTTAAACGAGCAGAAAATACATAAAACAGCGGGCAACAGATAAATAGACGAGCAGACAATAAATAAATTATGCACATAAAATCTGTGCAAAGGTTAAAATCAAATATACAAATAGGTAATTAAATTAAAATCAAGCAATAACTAACAGAACAATAAATAAATAACAATTTACAATAAATAAATAACAACAAAAAACAATTAACAGTCAATAAATGTATAAAAAATTGTTCAATAAATAATATTAGGAAATATTAACGTCAATTTTGTTAATTAATATTGTTCTGTACTATTCTAAATTATGCAGTCGGTGCAACGGAAGCAGACTTGACGGTATGTGAGACAGTCTAGACGCCTGCAGGGTGGTAGTCGCAGTAAGGCAATCGGGGCAGCATGCGTGTTGTGTCTCCGGCCGGCACGGCGCAGTGGGCGTTATTCCTGTGCGGGACTACCAGTGCTGTCACGTTGGTACAGCAGCCGAGCAGACCAGCGTGCGTTGTGTACTGATCAGCTGTGCGCTAATACTACTGTATTCCTGTTGTTACAGCCGCTCTCGGCAAATACACTTTCAGAGTAAGTGACAGTTTCTGACATTAATGTACTCACAAAGTATAGCAAGCGTTATTATACCACAGCATGAGTTCTTAAAGAAATATTTATTAGACCACTCAACTCACAATAAAGTCATAGACATTTGTTATCAAGTAATAAAACGGGAGCGATGTTCCATGCGACCAACTACTGCAGAACAGGTCTGCCACTTACCTGTTGTAGTTTAGTTTAAATTTGACTTCAAATGTAGGAAAAAACGCCTTTTGAACAAAAATATGGACAAATCATATTTTGAACATTGGGGAACCGCACAAAACACTTTTTGAACACTTCATATAGGGGTAGAGTAAAAAAAAATTAAATAGTACAAATAATATAATTTTTTTTATTTTACATTGCTGTTCCAGTAGTAGAAAACGTAGCAAAGAAAAATTATTTATGTACTCTGTAGGAATTCACTCATTCAAAAGTTACTTAACATTGCATAAAAAAGCTTAAATCCTGACAGCAACATCTTCTTACAAATATTCACAATGTTCATCATCTTCATTACCTTCTTCAGTATCTACAACACTTTCAGAGTTCAAAATATTTTTGTAAAAATAAAACTGATCTCCTGGTAAAGTTTTCTACTCAGGTCCGACCATGACACCTAACAATTTGTTTATGTCTTTCTTTTTCTCATCTCTTATACAGTGGTTGAGAGGAAGTTTTTGAAATTTCACGTTGTTCCTAATGGTTTCATCTTTAACACCTTTCTTGTATAATGACAAATAATTCACATCTTCTTGGAAACGATAGTGTTGTAGTCCCTTAACACCTACGGTTAACTTAAATGTCCGTGTGACTGTCCCAGTCTTCTTTACAATTTGCTCTTCAACAATTGCATCCTTTTGAAAAGTATTTTTTTCATGTTGCTAATGTTCTCCAAATTCTTAAAATAATATGCTAATTTCGATTTGGTATCGAAAATATTTTCACTAAAATAATATGCACTCAAGATCAAAATGCACATTAACCTCCAATTTCACAAATAAAACTGGTGTATCGTCATGTGACTAAGCCAACCAATCAGCTGCACTGAATGGCTAACTCTGATTGGCTGTGGGACAAAACTTGCTTTGACCTAAACTAGTCAAAAGACAAAACACTTTTTGATCGAAAGTACAATATTTGGACCTTATTATACAATAGGAGACAATTTATTTTGATCGATATTGGCTTTTAAAGACCTTCCTTGAAGCAAAACAATTACTTCTCAATGCATAACCCATTTTTCTATTTTTCGGGACAAAACACGTTTTGAAAGTTTGCTCCTCATAATATATATCCATGAAAAAGGAGTTGATTTTTAACACTGGCCTTAATCCCTCTATTGTAAGTGAAACAATTTAGTATTCCTCTTCTGATAACGATAATGGTTTAGTACCCCTCTACTAATAGGGATAATTATTTAGTATTGCTTTTCTTATTGAGACAATTTAGTCTCTCTCTCACTCTTATGATTGTCCGGCTTTTGATAGTGATAACTATTTACTATTCCTGTTCTGAATAAGACAATTTAGTATTCCTGTATTGAATGAAACAATTTATTATCCCTGGCCTGATTGTAAAACAGTATCTCGCTTCTGATTGGGTTAGTTTAATATCCCTCTTCCGAATGAGGCAATTTTGTATTCCCTTTCTAAATGAGATAACTTAGTCTTCATCTTATGAGTGAGACAATTTAGTCTCCCTTTTCCAAACGAGATAATTTAATCTTCATCTTCTAAGTTAGAAAATTTAGTCTCCCTTTTCTGATCAAAGCAATGTAGTATTCCACTTCTGAGTGGCAAATTTAGTCTCCTTTTTCTGAATGAGAAAATGTTGGATTTTCTTCAGATTGACAAAATTTTTGTATACATTTTCTGAGCAGAAAATAACGCCTCTCTCTCCTCATTAAGACAATTTTAGAATATTCTTAAATTATAGGTTGAACGAAGAGAATTATACCCATAACGCTATTTACAATGTAAACACAGTAACTGTCTGAGTACTTTGGTGTTATCCAGAGGAAACTATTTTGGGGCAAGTTTTCTTTATTGGGGACCAAAATAAAATTCACTATATGTAACTAATACTTTTCTTATTTCATAAGGAATCGAAAATTGTCCGATGAGTCACACTTCCTGTCGCCAAATCTGAATAGGTCTAGACGCACGAATCACCGGTCACTTTCTAATAATTAATTGTTATTCTTTTAGTTACTTTTTTCACTGATTGTCGTGTGCTTGATTATTTTATAATGTCATCATGACTAAATATTAACTGAAGAGGAAATGTTTTTATTTGCGGCAACTGGTGATGATGCATTCAAATCAATTCTTGCCTACATCGCATCCTTTTGGGAGGTAGAACCATTCGTTGTAATGACTTGTAAATTTCTGTTCTTATTACTACTCTAATTATTTATTTTGGTCACCTATTATTAAATATCATCCAAAAATAGTGTCCTCCGGTTAATACCACTGCCGAGAAATCGACATTTCTTTTAATTTCCAGCATTATTAAATGTTTGAGGTCCGAGTCTTCTTGATGTGCCACTATCGCTTTCTGGACCTTATGAGTCAGTAACAACGAATCTAGTGATATAATATCAAACAAAATATTGTACAATGTTTATTATGTGTGTTCTGAGAGGAATTCATTGAACTATTAGTTATCTTATTTTTTATAATGTGAAGTTTAATATTTGGAGTTAAAGTATTCATTTTATGTATTTATATTTGTGTTGACCTTTCTTGGTGGGCACGTAGTAGTTATCTCATACTACAAAAGTTTTGATTGTGGAGTTTATATATAATGGTTACAATACAATAGTTAACAGTTTTTCGATTAATTCCATTTGTTGCAATTGTAAATACTTTGTCTGAATTCCTTTTAAATACAAAACAAATGTATTCTTCCCCCACATTGTGTGTATTTTTTAGATACCTTTATTTTATTTTTAGAGCGTTAAAACTCTTTTAACATAATTGACTATATTTATATTATGTTTGTATGAAGATCAATATTCAATCAAAGTTTTATTTCAAATATATCCAAATTATCTTATTTCCATATACTGCATATTTCACATGTGCCTTTAGAGTAATTTAATATTATCTATTATTATATTTTAATAAAATCAAATAGAGATATAAAGCTGGTCCTAACTAACATCGATATTGAGTATAAGGATCCGCTACATTGAAAAACAGTTAACTATCAACAAACAGAATGGATTATCTCCTCATCATCAACCCACCCTGATTATAAATTATACTATCCTTTAGATCCTGTCCTTCTATGAGCTAGCACCAAAAAGTATTGCGACTTAAAATGGAGGTTTCAAATATTGTAATTTTAACAATCATAGCTGCATAACAACATAAGGTCTGAATATGATATATTGGTAATGTAAAAATTATTTTTGCATTAAATAAATATATGGAGACAGTGGGAAAGATATTATTTGATTAATGGCGTTAATATATGTATCAAAGACATAATTACTTAAAATGGAATTATGTCTTTATTAATTACGAAAACAAAACCTGGTACACTTATGGACAAATCAAAGTTGTTTAATACCATCGTGTTCTGAGGTATATTGATACTGTTCTAGTCATGTGACTTGGACATTTTTGCTTTCTGTTGTATGAAGAATTACCACTTTGGACAATAATTTCTCCTTTACACCCCATACATACTATGGAGCTACAAAGATAGTTTTTAGTTGATTTATTCCATGATAAGAATTGAACACAGATTTGGTAGAGAATGGAAGTGTTGTAATCTCGAAAATCTGATACGAGAAAATAGATTTACACAGACTGAATACAATTTTGTATAACTCACTATTTTTTTATTAAACATATAACACATTTGTCATTAAAAAAGTGAAGGGTTCAATGGAGTGAAGAAGGTTATCGTAAGTAAACATTAAAATGTAATGATAAAATTTATTTTAATACAAGTTGGTAAAATGTAATTAATTTTGATGACTCTAGTATTGTGATTTATTATTTTACTACGGATAAAAAGAACATCAGACTCAACGTTGCTCCGTTCGACTGATTAAATTGATCATACTGTACCGTTTTACTGGCACATGAGGGGTTAGCTTTGAAATTTAAATGTTTGTGAAGGTTCAAAAAAAAAGGAAAATGAAAATATTTTGAAATAAATAAAGTTCAAACTCAAATAAAACGTCTTCTTAAAAATAATTACTGGATTTAAAATTAAAATAAAAACTTCTTGATGACTTTTAAATTCAAACTTGTAATATTTTCGTCACTGCAAAAATGTACAAAGTTCTTACAGCTTGTTTTTTATTCAATTTTCAAAATTCAAAACTTCTACAAAAATTCACACTCTAATCTGATCTGGCAATTCTTCACTTTAATTTATCTTCAAAATTCAATTTTATTTTGTTACTAATTTTATTTACTTTACTTTAACTACTACTTCTTTTCAGTGTTAGAATTTTTATTTTAAATTTTTCAGTGTTAGAGTTTTAAAAATAATGCTGAAAGCATCTGTAACAACTACAAAACTCTTCTGGTATTTTTACATAACATTTTATATACATGTGCTCAATGCACCATAAGTTTTATATTGCACAGATCAAAAGGACAAGTTCCTAAATTCCCATTAAATTTAATTTTTACAATATTTCTTTCCCCAAAATTATTCAAAATAACTAAGAATGAATATTGACTGGACTCCAGTTAAAAGGTTCACTTACCCGCAGGTTCGATGACGATTAGCAAAAGATTAAATCTAAGCACTTTCAAAGTCTACTCGTTACTATAACTTCCGATCAAGTGAGACGGGAGGTACGTCTACCTCACCCCACCTCTCAATTTCGTTATCAAACACTGCCATCTGCGATGCGCGCCTCCCTGATAGCAGCCTCCTTTGTAGTGTCCAGCCCTTATCATTCTTCTGGGCCTACTCCTTCCACCGGTAATCCAGTTACACCAGAATTATTACTTAATACAATCGGTACAATACTACACTCAATTCGTATATTATTAGTAAATCGAATAAATTCCTTCATGTATGATAAATTATTAAATTTTTAACAGGTAAAACTAATATTATCAACATTTTTGTGTTAAATTATGTGAATCATAGACAAGGAAATTGACAAAAAGCCCAGTTTGAAGGTCACATTACTATTCGAATGTACGCAGTAACATTTGGTCTCAGAATACTTTATATTTGTATTCACCACATAATTCTAAAATATTTTGAATGCACAAACATGCTTTTCTAAATATTAAAGTAAATAAATTGGATGATGTATCATTATTATAACTTACGAACATATAATTTCAGGAGAAGCTATACCATCATATATGACGTTAAATACAAGCCCTCACTGTACGTTAGGAGTGATACTGATTATTATTATGATGTTAAAGTCAGAAGACAATCAGTCTTGTCTCTTCAGGCAAGTAAAGATGGAGTTACAACTCAAGAAGTTACAACTCAAGAACAACAAAGTAAGTATGTAAAATACGTATATACTATTCTATAAAACAATCTACGATGAAAAGGATTCTGTGGTGGTGAATTTACTTAAACAAAACCATACTCATAAGGTTAAAAAAGCTGCATTAATCCAATTAAAACATTAGAATTTCCAGTGGCATACGAAAGAACATTGTGTCAGCCTACAAAATGATACGCTTCAAAAACGATCAGCCGAATTCCATTGATGGGCAGGCACTTTCATAGCCTATTAATAATAATATTAAATAATAATAATGTTTTATTTTCTCAAATTTATGTACAGTAAAAGTTGACTTACAAGCAATAATTTCTTAGAACCCAAATTTTGTAATGTTTATTTGCGTCCAAATATTCCATTCTGACACTACTAGAGTTTGTTCTGCCAAAAGTATTAAGTAACTTAAATACGCGTTTACTTAATTTCAAACATTAATAATCATACTAAGGCTGTTTGTTGTTAAATATTTCTTACGATTATGTATTAATTTTAAATTACTACATTAATCATATTTTCAGTTACCCTAGATACATTTTCTTGGTTGTCACCACTCAACTAATAATCTATAAATAAACTATTTGTTTTATCAACATATGTTCTATTATCGCTATCTGTCCATTCAATTTAGGCAACAATGGTAGTGATCTTCCCCCTCCCCTTTTTTCTCAATGCCAAGGTCATTCACTTCAAAAGTAACTTCGATTGGCAAATAGTCAGAACCGGGGTGAGAAAGTCTACTACTTGAAAGTCATGTACGAGGTGTAAACAGTCTATTGAAACTGTCACCAAGTAGAAAACAGAGCATCTCATAGCACCTACAAAAGTGTATTCTCCTTTTTTTCTACTGGAGATCGTCAGTTTAAAATAATAACGTGTGGAATAGTTCCATTACTCGTTTGACTTCCCATTCAAAATTGAATCTTTAGATTTTCTGATGACACTAAGGTCACTATTTAATTCATTTAACATTAATTTGGTTATACTCTGCTCGAAACCAACTCTTCCATTGACATCACCTAAAATTACTTAATTGTTTATATGATTATTTTCGGAAAAAATAACGTACATTAAACCCTGTAACGGTAATAATAATTGAGAATACCGCCAATAAATTTTTTTCTATAGCTGTAACTTATCTGAATGAATTTAAAAGATTCTAGTGATATAAATTTCATGATTTTTGCAAAAGTGAACTTTAAATTAAAAAAAAATGCATACTCGCAGATGAATTCACCAAAGCTAGCCAATCTTGTGACCTGAATTTTGAAATCTCTAAATGTTACTTACAATAAATTCGATATCCTGGTCAAGACAAAAATTTTCAAGTAAAATAATATTATAGCCACTAATAAAATTTTGAAACAAAAACGTAATTAGCCTTATGTTTTAGTCCACACACATTGTAGCAGACTATTTTTAAATTATTTTTTCAATCACCTTTACTCCTTTCCCTCAAGCTCGACCACCCCCCGGATGCAGGATCAGCAAAGTCCTCTCACCCCTCAGTGGTGTTCGCAGCCGGTCCAGAGCTCGTCCCCGTCTCCGAGGCTGCTGGGTCAGCGGCGCCTGCGCTCACAGTGGTCGTTGTTGTGCTCGCACCTCTCTCCGGTCTTGGAGCTCCCGGTTGTCGCTGTTGTCTCGGAGCCCGCTCTCTCAGCCCATCCAGAAAGCCGTTAAAGACGTGGTTGAAGAGCGTTTTAAGCTGGTTACCGCCGGCTTCTTGTCCTCCCATTAGCTTTCCATCCTCCCATGTAAACCTGATGACTTAATGGTAAGGTGATCAAACGCAAAAGGCATTCTCATCCACTCCACTTCGGACCGCACCGCCGCTAGACACGAACGTATATTACGCAACTCCATAAAGTAATCCCTGTGCACAGTGTACCCCGTTTCCTTCAGGGATGAAACTCGGGACCCGTATTAATTGATACTTGTACGTGTGTGAATAAAATGTATTTATCCTGATTGCTATGTATAGACACATTTTTGTTGCAGAATATTATCTGTCTACTATAAATTAGGCTACTAGACTGAAAAGCTGCATTTTAATAATAATTATTATTTTACTCTTGTATTACTAACTTGTAAATGATATGATTCCAGATAAATCCGTATACCAGAACTTTGTTCGATTGGTTGTAAAAAATATGAGAACACCACCTTTGCCACCAGTTCAGTTACCTCCATTCTACATAGTGATTAAGAAGAGGAAAATATGGTTTACATTGGCATGGTAATATTACGCAGTACTAAATTTGTATGCACTGGAATAGGGAAGTTAGGTATACTATAACCTATAACTTCTCTATCAATACTAAGTCCGTACTACTTGAAAACTGAAAATAAGATTTAATTAAACAACTAAATCTGGAAATACATTGCGGAATCGATTTCTACGATTGATACATCAGTGAAAAGCTCGCACTCCTCAAAATGTATAGAAACCAAAGTATTACTTCTGAAATGTTCATGACAACTAGTATGAAAAATCACTCTGATGTATGCTGTCGTACTTAATTATAACCTAAATTAGAATAAAATAAATATTTGTTATAAACACGTCACTAGCATGAGATGTTTTTGCACTTTTTAATATCAAACAATAATTTTTATTCAAACTGTACATTTTATAATAATATGCATTTGAATGCCACCGATATGGGCCGGAGGTTTTGACCAAAACTTTAATTTATTACATTACACATAATGCATTGAGAATAAGATATCCATCGTACAATATACGATTTTCTTATAAGAAGGTTACCTGGTATCAATATAAGTATTTAAGATCGTAAGATGGTGTCACTATTACTTTGATTTTTTACCAATCTGATCAGCTACAAACGATACAGCTAGTGTATCCACTAAATTGTGAGCTGACACATATAAAGTGTCAATGCAAATTAATTTAGTTAGTTTACATTTCTAGTATTACTGCCAATAGATAACAAATACTATATTGTAAACGTTCTATTGCTTAAATATGATTTGCTATACAGTTTTAAATGGTAATTTAATTTATGTACAGCGCATTCTGCTGTTTCTGTACTTGATTGAAAAAGGAGATCAGGCCATCTCACTCACAAATTTCATATCTGATTGGCCTTCTTAACGTGTTACAGATTTTGTTTTATGACGATGGTTATGACATTACTGTTCCTACATCTTATCTGTTGAAAATAATAAGTTTATATGGTATATTTATTGATATTATATTTCAACCAAAGTTGTTACGAAATAAAATTGGAATATAATTTAGTAGCCCTGCAAAACTGAAACTCCTTATTTTTATACAAGCCACATATATGTATATATATATATATATATATATATATATATATATATATATATATATATATATATATATAATATAAACATATAATACACACAATATATATTGTGTTTATTATATGTATATAATATATATACATATAATAAAAATTAAACTGCTACAGATTTACGTTATTTATTCTGTAAGACAAAGTTCCATGAAGACCCATGGAACTCGGTTGAGTGTTAGCGAAAACTATCTTTTCACTAGATATATTGATAGCGAACCCACTAGGAGGAATGACACTATTCAATTTCTGTTTTTCTGTCTCGCAAAATATCGGACTTTATCATGTGTGTTCCAAATTAGAATATATATTCCTAGTATTTTTGAAGCCATTATAAGTCTAAAATATTATGAATTTCTCTATCAAATGGTAAAGTGTTGTCAAAGTTTTATGCATAATCTGAGTAGATGAGGTAATCCAGAATTATGGAAAACATATGTTCCGTTGCTCCAAGAATCCTCATTGTTTTGTTGTGGAAAGTCCTTATAACTTTTTACGGAAATTTCCTAATATAAATTGATTTTATTATACAAACTTTCATCCTTAACTTTGTGTTATTCAGCGTAATTGTCTACAAAATAAAACATTTTGTTAATAATTTTGCTTATAAAAATTTACAAGGCTACTGTTATAACTGTTTCAGGATATTTTGTATTGCTGCAATTTTTGTATCTGCTTATTTTGTGATGCTTTATGGATTGAAACTTGGTCCAGTAAAAAGTAAAGAATGGCTTTCGACAGTATTAGCCTCTTCAGGGGCAGACACGTTTGTTTCAAGCCCAATCAAGATAATATTCTTCGCTATTGCCTTGACTATGGTATTCCAGGTAAGTGTTAATCAAATAAATTAATATATACATTTATATAATTAACCTTATTACTCGTATATAAATGTAAGGTGCTACTATTTATGTATTTTTGTAGAGTAATTTTAGAACTTTATTCCTTATCTAAGTGGACTTAAATATGCGCTGCTGTTTCACCAACAACTTTGTTTCTCGAAAATGAACTGAGCGAATGAGGATTATTCTTCAGGAAAGGGCAGAATATGAGAAATAGAAAAAGTTTAATTAATATTGAGACTATTATAAAAATATTAATATTGGTCTTATAATGGTCTTTTTATTATTGTAAATAGGCTGCTACACAATGTCTAAGAAAACAAAATTCAGTAACTTCACATTCAAAATTTAGTTAATGTAGTAAAATTAATTAATAGGTATATCTTGTTTCCAAAATGTTGAAATAAAAAGTGTTTTTACTTTTGTTATGATTTGACTCTTTATATGAAAACAAATATTCAAAATAGTAGTTATATTAATTGAACATATGATTGTATTGTCATTTTACAATGTTACACGGAACAGTTGATTACATTTAACGGGCTCTTTCAATTAATATTTTAGAACGCAATGACTCAGATGGGATTTGTAACCGTTTTAGAAACCAGTAGGACGTAGTCCGGAGGCCTTTTCCATGTAAAAATAAACCTATATTTATCCCAGGGGCCCTAAGAATGTTCAGGGAACATTTTAGTAAAATCGGTTAAATAATTTATGTGTCAAAGCAAAACAAACAAACTAAGCACTTTCACATTTATATTATTATTAGGATATGGTTTTCTGAGTATGTTTATTCTTATTAAATATATATTTCAAATATAATTTTAATTTGAGAATTAACTTGTTTACCATATATTTTCCATGTTTGTTTACTTTAATGAAGTGAAGCATTACGACTTTTTTACAAGGTTAAATTAACTTTTACAGAACTCGGACAAAAAGATAGCAGTCATTAATGAGTCCCTCATCGATAAAGCGGATAACTCGTTGATTTACTTGATTTTTTTTTGTAGCAATTTAGATTCAGTTTTATGAAATAATAATAATGCAGAGATCAAAAATGTATTGCTTAAAAGCAGGTGTTAGAAAACTATATTTCTATAGTATGTATTTTACCATATTTCCGTTAATACTAACTGATGATACCAAAACCGGCGAACACATTTTTGAAATGTTATTTTGTGGAAGTAATAAAAAGTTTATCAACAGTAAACACATTGTATATAGTCTTCACATTGTTTTATTTTGTTTAGAGGATGTATGAAGTAAATACCCATGCAGTCAGCTACAAGGAAGCTATGCGTTTAACCTTTGAAAATAACGAAGAGCATCTAGCCGAAGTATTAGCTAAAAGAGAACTTCCGATGTACGCTCCACTTACTCAAGCAAAGAGATATGTACGTACTATTCTTAATAGTATGAAAGGAATACAATTATTTAATGTTAGTGAAAACCATGTTTTATTCTGAACATTTAAAATCATAATTCTAATTCTAACTTCGAACCCAATAAATATTACTCTTATTTTAAATCTATTATAAAAATATTCTAGTGCAAAGAGACATCTTTTTCATTTATACACAAATGTTATAACTTTCAGAGATAATTTTATGAAACCTTTTTTAATATTCGACTGTTGTACTCGTTTGTGCCTTTTCCCGCTTGAGAGCAAGAGACATGAAAATCAAGACATTGATGTTTTTGAAAAATTATGTAACAATTCACACGAAACTATATCTGTTCATGTTGCACAAATTAAATATTTATTACTGAATAGGTCATCAAGTATCTGGGTTAATTGACAATTATAACTATGAGACATTGGCATTTTTGAACCAAAGTTATTGTAAACATATTTTGTAGTGTCCGTAGAAGGTACATAAGACATATAATTGCGGGATTATAATGTTTAAATCAAAATTGTGTATACAGTAAATTAAAATAAAAGACACTGCATTATTAGTTTCAAAATAGTAAAGGATAAGAACTTTTAGAATCTTGTTGTTGAAATAATACAAAACAGTGTAGCGAGTATCATTATCATATTAGTTAAAACATACTGTAAAATGTAATAAAATAACCTTTTAATAAAATTTTTACATTTGTTTCTTGTATAGGAAATGATCCGAAAGAAACAGTTGAGGAAGGATTGGTTTGATCTACTAGACTTTGTCATATCCGCGTTCTTCGTCATAGTTGTTTGTACTATCATCTCTAGACTGTGGAGTTCCCGATATCGCACAAACAATCAACTGCATACGGTAATGACAAGATCTCACTACATTAACTTGGGAGCTGTTAACTTCTATTCTATTTCCAACATTAATCAGTAAGTATTACTGTATTAGTCATATTATAATGTTTAAATTAACAAATATCCTTTATTTTTATTTTCTTTAATTTATTTAGCCCTACAGTTTTGCATATCCGAACATTATAAGATAACATAAATTTATTGTGTAATTTGCATATTTTCCTTCAAGAGTATCAAAAAGTTAGGGGTCCCAAGGAATATGTGAGAACAAACCATTTCTGTGTGGATATGATAATTGGCTAGGAGGTTGATGGGAGCCTATACTGCCTTTAGCTAGTCCACGGGTGCCAATATTATTGCTATAGCAATACTTTATCCATTTATATAAGCAATGGAAAATAGGTAATAATTGAGAGTTGAAATTTAAAATGCGTACGTAAGATTTTGCATGAAATAGCTAATTAATATAAATTCACTTATTGCTATCTTGTTATGGAGACGTATGTTACACAACAAGAATAACTAATATAATAAATTATTCTTTTGCACTTTCTGGACAGGTAGAGGACAGTATGGATACTAATTCAATCATTTACATTGAATTGATGGGTTTACAAAGAAAGACTATTGTATTGCTTACTATTTGGAGGTTCTATTTTTAATGAAAAACGAATAAGAATTTATATTGTAAACCCAATATACAAGAAGAAAATAACAACAAAACTATAAAAGATATGTAACTGATAAAACTGTAATTGCCCAAGTCTGCATTTATAAACTTTGTTTGTTCAGAATGGAAAAGTATTTGGAGTACACATTCATGTATGCAGCATACAACACAAGATGGTATAATGACGTCAAGTTTGTGAAGAAGAATGAAGAGATGAACGTGACACAGGGTATTGTTTTACATTCTGCCAACAATTTAACTTTTTATTAATTGAAGGTTTATCCTTGACGAGTTTGTTATAGTTGTTTGGAGAAGTGTTGGGTACAGCCAAAGCTAATAGACTATTACTTGCATGTAGGGAACACAGCTGATTAGCAAGAGAGTTACGTATGTATATTCACAATTCCGAGATTGCGAGTTAATTTCGTGAGTTTAGGGCATTCATTTGGTTAGTTTACAAGATATAATAGCGGTTGGAAAGGATTACTCCTTCTGTTTACTAGGCAAAAAACTATAATTTTGAAATGTATTCTTTCTATACGCAGTGAAAATTAATTGTCTAACAACTAGAAATAATAAATAATAAAATTTTATGAATATGTGGATTAATTTATAATAGAAATGGAAATTGGTTATTTGTTTTATTCTGTATAACATTTTCAGCTCAATTATATGAAAGTTTGTAGCAGTTTGAAATGAAACGTGATAAATTTTAGGTTAGGTGTCAGAGAGGACTTAATATTTCTAACCTCGCCAATGGAATATATTTTACGTTGAATTCAATAAAGGCAATTTTCATTTAATTTAATTTTATAAATTACTTACACGAACAAGTATATTTATTCTGCCAAAAAGTTATTAATTATACAAAGAGTACTAAAATAGTTTTGGTGTCAAGACGTCATCAATCGCTAACGTACAATAATGTTGTAAAAATTTAAAATACTAAGCGTAACTAATTCTAAATTTATCGAATAAAAAAGACACCTAGTATAAAGAAAAATTAAAGAATTCCAGTAGGCAATAGAATAACTTTACTCTCTATTCAAAAGAACAGAAAGGTCTATGATCCAAACCTGCCCCTATCTGTGGGCAAGAACTGTTTATCCTTAAGTGATTTAGTTAATATTTTATAATTTCTTTTAAAACTACTGTAATATTTTAATATAGTATTTCTAATTAATTTTAACAACAATAAGAATTTAAACAATTCAAACAAACGGGCTTTCAAAACTATTTTCATTGTTAGGCAATAATAAATTAAACTCCATAATTTTCCCAAATCATTTAAATCTACAATACACAAAATCTAATATAAATGGGCCAATTTACATTATCTTACCTTTTACCTGGATATAAAAACGGTTTAATGTAATTCTTTAATTGGTTACTTAGTTTGACGCACTTTGAGCGGATATGCGGATATTTAGACACAATAACAATACTTACATCACAATCAAACAATTATAGTAATAGCAAATAAGGATTTATGGTGAAGAGTCAGGGTATTCGCCTCACACGCACGCACCCCCACTCGCAGGAACGCCAAGGGTTGAGGCACCTGCCGTTTTCTGTCCCGTGTTATTTAGCAACATTTCAGACACTTGAATTTAGCAAACCTATATGACAAATGCAATGAAATTATGCTTTGTCAGGTATAATGTTTTCCCGTTATAATGTTCAGTATCTACATACAGTAATGACTGTAGAATAACTTTACAAATAACAAAAATATGAGTTTTATTGGGAAAGTTTACTTGGTGACTAACAGGACGGAAATGTTGCTGGATCTTAATCCCCTGAACTATTTTATTGGGAAGTTAATTTGGCGACAAACAAGACGGAAATGCTGGTGGGTCATAATCCCTTCACAGTTTTATTGGGGAAGTGCACTTGGTGACTAACGGGATGGAAATGCTGCCAGTTCATAATCCCCTGCAATTATTTGTATGTAGTGGCTACTTAAGTGTGGGTCTACCTGGATCTAACTGCAATCGCTTTCTTTTAATACTTTTGAGAAAGAGATTTAAATTTTTAATATTAAATGTCTGTGTAAAGGGTGTAAAATTAATCCCGGGACTGATTTATATAAAAAATAGTCATTACAGATAGAGCCACAAAACACAGTATTTTGGTCTATTAATACTTAAGATGCCGGAGGTAATGTTTGCCTAAGATAAAAGTAACACTTCAGTCCTAATGTGAAAAATTTCATGCATAACAAAGTAATAGCTGATTATAACAGCGTATATTTGGTACTTATCCTGCCACGTTTAACACGTTAGCTGCCATGAAGGTCAGATCTGACCGGCAGTAAACTACCTCTAAAGGCCGTGCTCATCTGACTGCCCAACCCTGTAATTGCCAAGTTTGGACAAGTACTTTTTTTACCTACTGTAAATGCTATGTTAATTAATAGTATTTTTTGTGTAAACTGCATTGAAATCTATTGAATATATAGACATTTGATCGTCGGCCAGATCTGGTCGGCACAACTTTTTTTATTTACAATTTTGTATTGAAAATACTACTGCTGGCCAGACCTGACCGTCTTTTGTTTTCTCTTTGTTGCGCGAGTATTTCGTCCACCAATGTTGATATTAGATGAAGCAGCTGATAAACAGCTGTCATCTACTGTCCTGCTCGCGCAACTATTCTTTTTCTGTGGCTGTAGCTAGCATTGCACGACGAGCATTCCCGCCAAATCTCTTTTACGTCTGCTAATAACTAGAGTTCATGTGTAGTCTTTTCTTTTTGGTTAGTGTGAACTAAACTTGAGTAAACGACTTCATCATGTGTAATAGAGATGTGAGTGATGACCGTATTCAAAGACTTTTGGACTGTCCAATGTCGAGTGAACCAGATCCTTATGACATTGAAAGTGAGCGAAACTTAGGTTATCTCAGTGGCTCAAGTGTTGACGACACGGATGAAGATCCGGACCTTTTGCCAAGCGAATCTGAGCATGAGAGTAGTGATGGTGAAGGTGAGTCTGCCATGGAAATGGAAACCAATGATGTGAACAGTGACGGTTCTGGTGTAAATGACGGTGAAGTGATGATCGATGAATGGACTGAATTCAAAGGTAGGCAACAGGATTTTCCTTTTACTCGTATTTCTGAGTATCATTTAAATATAGCCAATAATGCTAAGCCTGAAGATTATTATTCAGTTTTTCTTACTGACGAAATTATTCAAATGATAGTCATTGAGACAAACAGAAATGCCAGTAAAGTATTGCGAGAAACCAGATTGAGCCGCAGTAGCAGACTTAAATGGACTCCCACAGATGAGATAGAAATGAGAAAGTTCATTGGTATCCTCATATGGATGGGTTTGGCAAATCATCCCCGTATCACAGATTATTGGTCTGGCAACATTTTGTACAAGAATTCGGTTGCTTGTCAAGTTATGAGTAGGAACCGTTTTTAGCTGATGCTCCGCTTTTGGCATTTAACGACCATGCTGACGAAGAACTTGATGAGCGTATTTCAAAGAGATTATTCCTCGTATCAAGCATGAACGAAATTTTTTTGAACAAAAAATCTGCTGGCCAAGACCTTGTAATAGACGAGACCATGATTCCCTTCAGGGGGTGACTATCATTTCGACAGTATATACCAAACAAAGCTCACAAATTTGGGCTAAAGATTTTCAAAGTATTTGATCAGCTTGGGTATACCTATTGTATAAAAGTGTACACGGGTAAAGGGACAATTCAAAATGAAAATAATGAACTAGTTTCAACCTCAGTGGTCATGGAGCTCATGGAAAATCACTTGGATAAGGGACAAATCTTATACGTCGACAACTACTACACATCAGTACAACTTGTGCCTGGTGGGTACTGTAAGGGCAAACAGTAAGGTCTCCCTGCCGAAGTTATGAAAGCACAAATAAAAAAAAGGAGAAATGAAGGCACTTGAAAATGCAGATGGAATTGTAGTCACAAAATGGAAGGACAAGAGAGAAGTGAGAATGCTTTCCACCACGTTCTTACAGAAAGAAAAGACAAAAAAGGTAATGCCATATTCAAGCCATTAGTGATAGTTGAGTAAAACAAGCGAAAGATGGGAATCGATGTATCTGACCAACTATCATCGTATGGCACTGCTGTTAGAAAATCAAGAAGGTTGTACCACTAAGCAGCCGAAGAAATAATCCTCGGGACTGCTGTTGTGAACACTTGGCTGGCCTACCCGGATGCAGTGAAGGCAAGACCTATAGCTTGAGGACGTCAGAAAAACACTGCATGTTCATAACGTTCAAAGAGAATATTGCAATTTCACTAATAGGTCTGGAAAATAACGCTATTACTACTGTACAAGGTACTGGTCACCATTATCTGACTGTATCTCAAAACTTTACTGGAGAGGGAAAAGCTAATAAACACAGGATCAGAAGGTACTGCAGCAAATTGTGCTACAAGCAAGCTGTACAACTAAAAGAACGTAATGCGGCCAAGAAACTGGGTAAAGTGAACACATTTTGTGATCAGTGTCCCGAAAAGCCATATTTGTGTAAAGACTGTTTTCGAGCAATTCACAAATAAGGTATTTTTGGACAATAACTAAAACTAGTTATTAAACTAGTTTTGTGGTCCCCATCCATAAATCCTCTGATATCTCGGATGTTAAGAATTATAGACCAATAGTTATTCAACCAGCGCTGGGCAAGGTCTTTGAAGCCTTAGTACTTGATCGAATCAGTTTCAGCTGCAAAAGTCTCTTAAACTCCGAACAGCATGGGTTTTCACGGGGAAGATCAATCACTACGAATCTTGTTCTATACGACCATTATATTCGATCTTCCTTCAGTGCCGGCTATCAGGTTGATAGTATCTACTTGGACTTTAGCAAAGCCTTCGACACCGTGAGTCATCGTCATCTGGTTGCGAAACTACGTGCCTATGGGTTTATGGGCAGCCTCCTACGCTGGCTTCATTCATACCTTACCGATCGGATGTTAATGGTTAGATCTTCTGGTGTTTTTCCCAGCCCTTTCATGCTTCATCGGGTGTCCCCCAAGGTTCACATCTCGGCCCCTTTCTCTTTTGCATCTTTCTAAGAGACATTACCAAATGTATCAGTTCTGACTACCTTATGTTTGCCGATGATATCAAAATCTTTACTTCTGTTAGTTCCATTGATGACTGCCACAGACTTCAGGTCAGTCTGCGTAGTATCTACGATTGGTGTGGTTGGAACAGCATGAAACTTAATATTAAGAAATGTCACGCCATATCCTTTCATCGTTCCGCTGGATTCATCCACTTTGAGTACTCGCTTGATGGTTAATCGTTGGAGAGAGCTTATTCCACACGTGAGTTAGGTGTTATCCTGTCTGCCAACCTGAGCCCAAATGACCACATAGACTCAATCATTAACAAGGCTTCTCGGATGCTCGGATTTGTTATCAGGACTTCAAGAAGGGGAATTAGCATCGAAGCAATGAAAACAGTGTATGTGTCCTTGGTGAGATCTGTATTAGAGTTTGGCAGTGTGGTGTGGCCACCTTATCAACTAGGTCAGATTCAAAGACTGCAGCGAATTCAGGATAGGTTTGTGCGTGTGGTTGGAGTCAGATTGGGTTTTGAGTATTGGATGTCCCGGTGCGTGCTGGGGAGGAGTTTCTGGGCCTAAATCCTGTCATTGTGAGAAGGCAGTTGCACGACCTGACATTTCTTCAGAGGGTGCTTTTTGGTGATCTGGACTGCCCTGCCTTGCTTCGCTTGATCAACATCAGAGTTCCTGGCCGGACTCGCTCCGCGGACTTCTTCTGCCGTCCCTCATGTTCTACCATCCATGAATTGAACAGCGTTATCCCTCGTCTGCACAGGCTTGGAAATCTGGTCTCCGCGAACTATGATTTCTTCTACGACAGCACCTCTAGTCTGAGGAATTTATTCCTATCCTTAGAGCACTGACTTCCGAAATCTATAACCAATAGCGGCATTTAACTGATTTCGGGTGTATTTAATTAACTAAGCTCATATCTGTCTTTATTATTTATTGTATTGTATTTATTCTAATCGTCTCTTAGGCTATTGTGTATTCGGCATCTTCTGTTATTACTTATTTAAATTGTTATGTATTTATATTTTCCGTAACATGTTCAAGTTTGTCGCGTATTTATAGTGGTTACTAGTATATGTTACATTGTTAATTTTTCATAGTCTATTAGTGTTATCGTTGTCTATCATTATGTTGTTATCAATTGTTTTCGTTTCTGGTTTTTGGTGTCACTCATATATCTAGTTATGTTATTTTCATTCAAGTATCTAGCTTTTTACTGTACAATTTTGTTAATGTTACTTATTAGTGTTTTCGTTGTATATCTTATGTTGTAATCAATTGTATTCGTTTCTGGTATTTAGTGTCACTCATCTATCCAGTTATGTTATTTTCATTAAGTATCTAGCTTTTTACTATACAATCTTGTTAATATTACTTATTATATATTTATACATACTTTAATTGTAGTCATGATGGCTTTTATTTTATTATTGCAGGCAGCCAGCTGCAAACTGTGTTTAGTTTTGTAATTGGCGTATTGCCGTGAATAAATAAATAAATAAGTCATGTAATTATTACCAATAATTACCAATTTTGCACACAACTTTAATTATACTCGTATTTGTTTAGTTTACAGCAAATGGTTTTAAAAGAAATACACGCATTTTGCTTTGATAGAATTAGGTTAGAGTTGGTTTACTCTGTACAACATGTGTAAAAATTAAACTAAAAATTAGTTAAACCATGATTGTTTTTTTTTTATCGCTAAACAGTTACTCTAACACGTACAGTATGTTTCAAACAAGAAAATTAATTTATCTTGTAAGTAACTAAATGATTATTATATCTAATAAATACTGCCGGTCATTTCTGGCCGACACATTACCATGACAACAAGGTCAATTTCAGGAGTGTAAATTTAGCACGATAAAGAAAGAGGACAACACTGGAGATGTTCCGTGTAATAACAACAACATGGCACACCGCTAATAGTTCTTCAGAGCGACCGCAGATCTCACTACATGTGAAACAAACATAACCTAAAATAACCTTGCATTTTAAAGTTGCTGGTCAGATATGGCCGACACGAAAGCTTACCATGACATACGGTGCCGGCTAGATCTGACCTATGTGGCATTCAAGTGAAAGATCAAAAATATGACTTGGCAGCAAACGTGTTAATATTAATCCCATCGTACTTTTCTTAAAAGAGGTCTTTAATTACTTTTATTTATTTTTGAGGTTTGCAATACAAGTGAGGCATGAACAAGACATTAAAAAGACGTAATGTTAAAATTTGGCCTGTTATAACCAAGTTTTACGTTGTGCTTTAACTTTTGGAAATCAGCAGAGTAACATTAAGTATCCCTTATGCGAAAGTGGGCTGACAACCGGCTGCTAAGGAAAAATAAATAAACCTAAATTTTGTTTTACTAATCCAAATCTGCAATTTGTTTTAAAAAATTTTCTGTCACTATTGCAATTATTTTTCACAGATAAAACTAAAATAATACCAAATCTGAAACATTTTGGTTAGACCAAACATTACTTCATAAAAATAAAGACATTTTACTTAACATACTTCTCAACGTATGTCCCCATTACATCCCCTTTCCTCTGATTCCTTGCAGGCCATCACACTAGCAGCCCTTGTATTGTTCTAAGTACGTGTTTAAACACTGTTTTATGTGTTTTATTAACTTAATTGAAGGTTTTTAGAAATATTTGTATTAGTTAAATAATATAAAGCTGCCCCGGGACTTTTTTGACACCCTGTTTAGTCATACACTTGTTTAACACATAACGCTTATTTAACAGTACTTTACATGTGTGTCGATTTATTTTAAGTTTGCATTTATTTTCACTTTCTCCAAAATTAGCGTGCTTTACGTTTAAATTTTCTAAGAGGAAGGTTCTCTAGCGATTAAAAGAACAATAAGGTTGTGTGACTATGAAATGCAAATTGGCTCTCGGCTTACGACTATTCATCACTTAATTTCCCTGTTACTAACCTTTGTAGAATAGGAAAAATGGTGTTTTCCAATTCAATGGCATTGCAGGGACCAGAAAACCGTTATTACTAGGAAAATAGGATTCCTTGCATAGCAGAGAAACCGCCATGCAAGTACGGTAGGACTTACTATTGGGGAGGGGTGTTAGATTCCCGTCAAAAGTCTGTGGTGGTTAATAAGAAGTATCATCTAGGCCTTCAAAACAATCATTTTAAATAGAAGAGGATTTTCCTTATTATTTTCTCTTATGATTTTTTATTTAAATCTTTAATTTATAGGAAATACAAGACACATCTTATCAGCAAACCTGGATAGAGATTTGAAAATAACCAAAGTACAGAAAATCTATCCAAGAATCTCTACCTAAAATTAAACAGTATGACAAAGCATCTTAGTGTAGTTTTCTTGTATGATTACAGATTTGAAGATCGGGGCGTACTGGCTATCAGACTTTACTGGGATAGTGTTAGGACTGCCCTTGTTGAGGCAGCTCCGCGTACACACAAGTAAGGTCAAAACATAAAAAGCGTAGAACGCGAATGAGAGAAAGATACGAAAATCATCTCCTCTATTATAATTCTTATAGTATTCTGTACAGATGAATTTTGGAAGGATTTATACAAAACTAATTTAATTATTATATTATACTAAATATACTATTATAATATATATATATATATATATATATATATATATATATATATATATATATACTTTATATTCCACAACACAAGTTGTATTACGTATTGAAATTTTAAAATAGTACTACATAGTAAGTACTTATATTTTGCCTGCCGACTTGGCTCCTCTGACAAGAAGAAATAATCAAAGCATTTGTTATTCTAAGGACTTTGACGTAATGTGTGTAAATATCCTAATATCTGTATGTAGTAAATAGAACTTAAAGTTTATTTGAGTATCTGCTCTTATTTATATCACGATATTCACACATACAATATAGTGTGTATATATATAGGATATATATATATATATATTAATATATATACACTATATTGTATGTGTGAATATCGTGATTTAAATAAGAGCAGATACTCAAATAAACTTTAAGTTCTATTTACTACATACAGATATTAGGATATTTACACACATTACGTCAAAGTCCTTAGAATAACAAATGCTTTGATTATTTCCTTGATATATATATATATATATATATATATATATATATATATATATATATATATTTATAAGTTGTTTATAGGTTTAACTGCAATTGGCTTTAAGCGTATTTTTTTAAATGTTTTATCACAGGATAAAATCCATTTACCATTTAACAAAATATTATCAATTACTCTATTCTCCAACTTATATTTATAGTATTAAATAAATAACAGTAATATTCTTTATTAATTAAGAATCATATTCAGTTACAGGCATACTGTGTTATAAGATACTGAGATTCAGTATTTGGTATCTATAAAAAAATACCTCCAATACCGCCAGTATCAGGTTTCCTAGTCATTAAAGAAAAGAACCTTTCTGCTTGCACTTAATTTCCAGTTTTACCTATCGAACTCAAAGTTAATGCAGTGCCCTCTCATACTTGCATGTTCCCTAGCCTCTTGAACAATAGGTCTCTAAAATACACGGGATTCAGGATCCCTGGAACACCAAGTGTTATACATTTTGTAACATATAACTATATCAAATATCTGACATCATTTTATTCATCCATCGTAATTAACAAACATTAAACAAAGAAGTACTCAGTTTGTTTACAAATAAGTACCCTGTTATTTTCTCCTTGCCATTGTGATTACCCATAAAACCAATGAGATAAATGTGTAATACTGCTCAGCTAAATCTCATGGAGTGACGTACACCACCGTCATAATCAGTATTGACTTTATAGAAAGGAGAAAGATTCTTTAAAAAAAGTCTATATTTCAGTTCATTTTCAAGATATTTTGTCAACAGACAGACATAACAGAGATTTTTCAAACCCTTGAGTGATTGGAGTGCTAACACTCTGCATATAAACTTTTAGATATCTTATATTGTAGTTGCTACAGTTTGCTTAAAACGTATTATTGTGTTTCGTCTCTTGGGCACCTACCTGCATTTACAATTCTCCCTCTCTATATTTATTATTTATTATTAAAATTAACACAAAAGAATTTAAAATTAGTTTACACAGTAAAAATATTATACAATTTTCTTATTTTTCTATTATAAATAGCGATTTTTATTAATAAATTATATGCACTTATTAATTCGACAATATGACTTTAGATCTAATAGAACACGTAGGATATTTATTTAAGTAGCCATTTTTTTCTTACTCATTTATCGGTTTGTAAAAGTGATTTTCTTTTGATATAATATAGAACCATGTGGGAACCAAGTCAACCAAAATGCAAGCTGCATACCTGAACTCAGTAAATCGCATGCAGATACCGACGTTTATGCAGTGGGTTGGAAGTCTGCCCTCTATTCTGACGTATTGAAAAATAACTCTCCTTGGAAGTACATCAAAAAAGATTCAACATTCACATTTACACTGTTCAGATTATATGGTAAGTACGATAAATTAACTCACCACTTATAGGGAGTCTAAAACACCGTTTCAACCATAACAAGTATAAGGTTTCATCAGTTAAAATTCAAGCAGTGGATTACTGGACGTTTCTGAAAATTATTTGCCATGCATTAATATTCAAATAAATGAGAATATAAAGGTAAGTTATAAGTTTAATGAAGAACATGGTGCATAATCTGAGTTTTGTCATATTGTTAAAGTAAATACTATTTCTATTTATATTTATAAAAGGCAAATTACTATAAATTAATGTAATATACCAAAATTATAATTTGGAATGTTTAATAAATTCTTGCAATAGCCATACTTAGAATAGTAGTTTAGAAAAAAGGGCTTAAGTTTAGGATATTTAAATTTTTTTTACAGTAAAACTCATAAAAATGTATTGCTACAATATTCCACAACCTTGTGGAAACCAAGCTACAGTATACATTTCTGGCTTTGGTTATTTTTACAGGTTAGGTACTATTGGTCTAAAACAGCATTCTCGTTTTTGTTAAAACGAAGCAGGAGATTTTATATAACCTTCAATAATTTTTTTTCAAAATAAAGGATTTAAATATACGTTGTCTTAAGTATATTATGTATATGTGTGGAGAAGAATAATGAAAGGAAAAGACGAAAAACTGTTTCAAATTCCACTGAAGAAATAATTGAAGATACCATAAAAATATTTCATAAACCTCCAAATAGACTTCATAAGATTAAGTTTAATAGAGCAATTCATTAATCCTTTATAAATGTTTCATATCAATCTATCTTATTTTAATAAGATAAAAAAATATAGTATTGTAAAAGAAACATAGTTCAAATTGGATAAAATAAATTTCATTCTTAAATAAAAAAAACTTTAAAACACCATTAATGTTCTATCACTATGTTTAATACTTACCTGAACACTGTCCAAGTTTATAATATTTGTATGATGTACTATTCGGTAACATTAAAATGTAATTCGTATCAGAATCAAAATAAAACATTAAGATGTAGATACAAACGCAAAAAAGTATAACTTGGAACAAGTAGGCCTGTATTCAACCAGAATTTTTTATCATAATATATTTTTTAACACAGAAAAAACAAATATTTTTAACACATTTAGATATAATTGGTAACGGGAAATATTATTAATGTATAAAATTATTAATATAAAAGTTTAAATTCACATTGAAACTATTTAAATAATGAAATAATAACTGCAAGTGTTTTTTTAATATGATCTAAAGAACAAATAACATTCAAACGAATACTAAACAGCAACATAAAACGAGCTACGAAATATAGAATTGGCTATTTATAACCATTTTCATATACTTGCAGTTCCAAATCATCAAATAAATGGCTCATTTTATTCGAAAAAACTAAAATCAACGTCCAAATTATATTCATATAATACATTGAATAAGTGTATAAAATAATGAATTAACACCTTACTTAATAATTAATATTGTAAAATATGATGAAATAGTATTACATACCTCAATATTATTATACACCATAAGTAACACGTATTAATCAATGTCATAATCATACATAAAGATCACTCACTTTATGCTTCAAAAATAGTTTTGTAAAAAATATTGTTAAACATAGAAGGATAGATGTTGTAAGAACATTTAAACTTCCAGTTAATATATTGCCCAGTGCCATGTATTCGGCCATTCTGAAATTTCACATTAACCAGTTCTGTTAAGAAGCCACATACACGTAACTTGTAGGATATGGCAATATTATCCTAGTGAAAACAGTACAATGTTGAGTGGTATACAGTTACTAATAATTATTTCAGGTAAATCCGGCAAGTTATATGAGCGTGGAGGGTATGCTGTTACATTGGGGCCTACAAGACATGAAGCAGACATTAGTCTGGTACAACTAAGAAGAAACAATTGGCAAGACAAGTTAACACGAGTCGTAATTATAGAGCTGACTGTCTACAACATTAATCTGGACCTCTTGAGTCAAGTCACTCTCATTGCAGAGTACAAGATTACTGGCAATATTCTCCTAAAGGGACAGGTGAGATAAATAAATAAAAACTGCACGGTTTGTTATACTAGTCTGCGTATTCTATGTAAGAGTGACTATGAACAACGTTAATCTTGACTTCTTCTTCAGTCGGCCCACTCTTGTAGGGAAGAGAAAAGAACAAATACACCCAAACTTATCCTAATTTGCCACTGAGATCAGAAACATGGGAGTTTCTGATCTCACTGGGTTAGGTTTATAAGGTTAGATTGGGTTAGGTTATGTGGGGGTAGGTAATGTGATAAAGTTAAGTTAGGTTCGTAATATTTTAATACTCCTATATACTATGATACTTTACGCAATCAGGGCCGCATCTACATATTTTTACAGGAGGGTGGGCAAGCCTTAAAATTGCCGCCCCCTTTACAACTCTCAGCTCTGGTAATTTAAACAGTATTTTAAGTGCTGTTTCTTAATTAATTACTAAAATATCCAGAAGTCCTAAATGATATTATTATCCTTGGTGATTTTGAATCAGGAGTTTGTAACCTAAGTTTATTTGAATGCATTAATACGTTGAAAAATGTCTAACCTTAAAACTTATTATTTAATTTCTTAACATAAAACAATGAAAGATTATTGCATCTGGTTATCTTTTCACTTAAAACCATTACAATAATAAATTAATAATAAAAAAATATTATAATAATAAGACCCTATTATTCAAAATTTAAAATCATATTATTAAAGGGTAATTAATTAAACTTATTAGTTTGTATTTTGAAATTTTACGGTGTCCCTATTGCAAGTCTGATGAAAGCAAAACTGATGTTTTCCTGTGCTTCTTTGTAAAAACTTAAAAATGACTTAATTAATATCAAAATAAAACAATGTTGATATTTTTAACTAGTTTCCACAAAAATGTTGACAGTTCCTAATATTTTATTAGAATAAAAATGTGTGCTATATTATATTGAATAAATAAAGTTATTATATGTAAAAGGACGTACTTGTTCTGTCGTTATCACTCACCTATCTAAACACGTGGAAATTGTGGTCAGATGCCAGTAATAACATTTACTAATTTAGAGTGTTCTATTTCAGGAGGTGGCAGAGAATTTTATTTATAACAATACAACTTAGTTTTCTTGATACATATAAAGGAATTTTCCCTAAATAGTACGATAAAAAGCTAAAAAGAGCAAACAATTTTATTACTGATCATATTTTAGCCAGATACGTTTTATACTAATATTATTAGAATGATTTATTGTTATATTGCCCTCATTTATTTCCTCACACCTTCTATAACACTATTTATTTTATTTCCTTTTTTCTAGGTCATCTCTGTGAAGCACATCGTGGTTTTCAGTGCTTGGAAAATTATATATATTTGTTACATTGTATTTTATTTTTACCGTTGTCTTTCACATATCAATCGAGAGGGTCTATTTGAATATCTCTCGAGTGTAACTGATGTACTTCGTTTACTTATAGTACTACTCGGTTTCATAAGCTTTGCTGTCTACTTTATTTTTTATTATACACTTAACAGTTATGTTTCGTCATTCGAAAAACAAGGCATGAATATTTATTTTGACTTTGATGCATTTATGTTATATTTCGTACAGTTAAAGATATGGCTGTCAGTCTTATTGTGTATAGCTATTATACGTTTACTTATGTTACTGCGTTTTGGTAGACCAATAATAACTTATTATTACACAATAATACTTTCATTCAAATTGTTACGTTGGCTAATACCTGTATTAATCTTATACATGATAACTCTTTATTTTTTAGCTTTCTATTTAAATCTATATACAATGTTCGATCTGTACACTTTGATAAAATTATATCACCGAATTGTATATAACCCTACAGAGATTGCACAACTTCATGCAAAACTGTTTATATTTCTTAAGATTTTTTCTCTAGGTGTATTTATGTCAATTTTCATTATAATATTTATGTATTATATTAAAATTGCCCGTTCGTATAAACTGCAACATTCAGATGGTTTCAATTACATATATTTTCTTTTATCTCAATCAAACAAAGTATTAAAAAGAAAAAATAACTAAATATGAGTCGAATCACTTTTTAACAGTGCACTCAATAATGTAAATAATTAATAGAAATTAAATTTTATAAATGAATCTGAATTACATACTCATGTATTTTATAATATCTTAATTAAATAATACCTTAACATTTAGGTACTTTATAAACTTGATCAATTGTATTTATAACTTTCAATTCATTTAATTATGTTATAAGATTTTAACTGTTATAAGGTTGTTCTGTGCCTATTGTTGTGTTTTACTTTTATAATATATCCTGAGTTCTGGTTGTTACCACCATGTTAAAAAAATAAATGCCTTATTTTTAACTACACATAGTTTTTTTATGAGCTTTAAGTATAAACAAGTTTCTTAACACTACTTCTCCATCTTTCTGATAACTCATGATAGAAAGGTTTTAGCGATTTTATGTTTGGTATAAATGCTCATCTTGGCACAACAATTATGAGATTATCACTAGAGTAACAATCGTAACACCAATGTAACTTGTTAGAACGTTTCCTGTTATTTTGACGTTTTGTTCTCAAATTCAATAACATTCTTCTTTGTTAAGATTTAGATTCTATGAACGAAATTTCAAATTTCTAGAAAATTTTTTATTAAGAGTTACCACATAGGCCGTCAAACAGACAGAGGGCAGTATATCTTTAAGAAAGCTATACCTGTTCAAATAATTTCTAAAATCAACTGAATGTTTTTTCGAGTAATTATGTAGCTGAATATTTTTGCTGTGCATTTATAATTATAAATATTATAATTATATTAGTACACTTATATAGTACTTATATTAGTAGTAGTAATATTAGTTACTTATGATCTACAAACTGTTTCACACATCAGTTCAGCTTAAAATCAACAGAAGTCATTACTAGAATATACTAGTTGTTATAATATACTAATATTTAATACATAAGATGACGTAGCAATTGTAGGAAGGGTTGATTCAATTTTAATGTTCACTTTAGGTAAAGCTCACCTTCCTTTTAGTGCAGCGTCTGGAAACTGGTGCTGTTTCAGACTTGAATTCTGGAATCTGGAGTCATGTTCGTCTGTAGGGGTTCAAAATACTCAGTGAGATAGAATGAACTATTTACATCGTATCGTCATCAGAGACACATAGACTACAAAATAAAATAAAATATAGTGTAAGCTAATCGCATTGTCCCGTCAGGTGTACAGTTGACTGCACTACTTTCTATAAGCTCAGTGGATTAACTGAGATTTCAACGTATATCGTAGCTATGGGGGGAAGAATTAATTCAGTTGGAAATTTTAATTTAGCTTAAGTTTACTTTTATATTTGCCAAGTCTGAAAACTGATGTCACAGACTTGATCATGTTCGTCTCATGATATCCAAAAAAGTATGTGACAGCATCAGATACAAGACGCTGAACAAATAGGAGGGTGAACTAGAGTTTAACTCAACATTCACTGTACAAGATATTGCACAGATCTGCAGACAGTCGGACAGTTTTCTATTTTATCTGATGACCACAAATCCAGTAGTCTTCTCTCTTGGACTAAGAGACACGAATGTACCGTGTTTCAGGTCCCTGGTACCTTTTTGACGAAAATAGAGTAATGGCTTGTATCAAAATAAATCTTATATACAAAATTCCAAGTGTCTGGGACCTTCTATCAAGAATTCATGCACAGTTGGATAGACTGAGATATGCAAGAACAACAATACGATATTAAGAAGGCCCTCTTTAATAACTGAATTACTTCATTAATCTACAAATATAGTATATTTATTTGAGCTAACTTACGTATCAATTAAACGTCAACAAATAATTTTTCAATTATATTTGTTCATTTAATTATTTATTGTTTATTATTAATCAATACTAAAACATATCCTTTGCGTATAATTTCAGTTGTAGTTGACCCAGATATTGCTCGAATCCTTTGATAATAAATTCGTTTCTTTACAGTATAAACGTTTCGTACTCTAAAAATACCCAGTAACATTTCACTTTGATACCAAATCAAAAAGATTACCAAATCACCTGCCCAACTGAAGTTTTTATTTGCTGGGCAAGTTTATTTAGTAACTCGATAAGTATTTTAACTGTGTGTTTATCAGTGCATGCTTACAATCAACACTTCTCACATATATTTGTCATTCAAATCATTCATTTGATTAACAAAAACTCATTACTCTTTTGTGGTTTACACGGACAGGACGCCTGAGAGGTTAATTCACATTTAACATAACTTTTTGAAGTATATTCCTTATAAAAGTTACTTTTTGCCTCAAATTATTTACTTGTACTATTTAATACTATGGAAACCGTAACCTATATGAAATGTAATGAAAAGTTACCTAGAACGTGGAACTGCAGTATGCTGCGTTTGTGAAAGTGGTTTTCACTTGGATAAGAGTACCATCAAGTGACCGACTTAGAAGTCTCTTACTAAAGAAGCAAAAGGTAGTGGGTTTGTTAGAAGGTTACAGTTAGGAAAGATTGGAGTTTGAGCAGTGAAGCAACTAAAGATGTTAAGGATTTTGAGCTTATTAGCCTAGGAATACAACAAAAATCGTAAACAACGTTAACTCACTTCTTGACATGGAATGGAAGGTAGACAACATTGAAAGCTCCATTAAATATCTTGTTGAAAAGTATGACGAGCTGCTCAAGGAAGTTTAGAGTCTGCAAACCGAGAACCACGATCTTAAAAAAGCTATATTTTCATAAACAGAGGGAAGCGAACACAAAGGGCGAGCTGAGACATTAGCAGTGGAACCCGCAGACTTGGGCTAGTATGGGAGGCGACTGAACATAGAAATACACGGGCTACAAATTAAAGGAAACCAAGGGCAGGAGGACATAGAAGCGGCGCTTAAGAATCTGGCAAGAGTAAATTGTGTGAAATATCGAGCAGAGTATGTGCATCAGGCACACCGGCTACAGACGAGGAAATATGGTAAACCTCCTACAGTGTTGGTGCTGTTCCATTATAAAACTGTGAGAGACAAATGGTTCAGTAGAGGAAGAAAAGCTGAGATACGTACAGTTTATTTCAATGAAAATTTTTGTCCGTGCTTTTGAAGTTTACTTAAAAAAGCTAAGACTAAGGAAAAATTCATGTTCCTGCATTCGTGTGGTTCAGGGTTGGGCGGGGTCTGGTGAAAGTTATATGTCTGGGTCACCCGGTATAAATGTGTGTATATATATATATATATATATATATATATTTATATATATATATATATATATATATATATATATATATATATATATATATATATATATATATACAGGGTGTATATTGTGTCTGGAAACACCCAAATATATCCTTTAATAATTTAAATATAAATTTGAAACCTCTTACAATCGTGATAGAGATGGGGCATCTACTTTTTGGAACAATGTTTTTATGTTATGTCACACCAACGGGGGACGTCCTGCCGAGGGTATCGTGAATATTCTTAATGGAAGCCTATACCTTGTGATACATAATTTTAAAGGTAATAGCTTTACTGAATTGAATGCCACAAACCGCATCTCAAAGGAATTATTCTATCAGAAAATAGAGCATTTTTTAGTATTGAAAATTTACTGATGTTCAACAATGTAATTTTTAACATGGTTCTTGCCACAAAAATGTGTTACACTAATTTTTTTAGCATTTTTTAAATGTTCAATTAAAATAAAATAAACAATTTATTTTTTAAGCTGGTTTCATTAGTACAAATTTACCAGTTTTTATTACAATGAATAAAACTTATGAGTCACTTTCTCTGATTACTTATGAATCTGTACTTGGTGTTTTCCAGTCAGCAGGAAGGTTTAAAGAGACAAAGGTCACTAGCCTATGAGAAACATTATTGTGTTATTAATCATCTGGTCTACAGGTTTCAGTTTGTTGAGCATGGAGCTTTCACTAGACAGGTCTAAGCTTGGGAATTACAAATGGACAAAGGTCATATCATTCCTGTCGAGTTAATCAGTTGTCTCTGAAGCATTGCTGTCAACAAGTTATCTAATTACAGTAGTTCATTTTATTTGGCATTTTAATGGAATTGTCTGAAAGAGAAACGAATTACTCTGTTGATGATGCGAGGATATGGCGATCGTCAAAGATCTTATCGGGAAGTTTGTAATTTGTTTAATGACACTTTCCCAGAAAGGAATCCCATAAGTGTTTCAACAATATCAAAAAGTATTGAGCGTTTTGAAATGACAGGGAGTGTACGTAATTGGCCAAAGTCGGGTAGGATACAATCTGCAAACAGATGAAGAACATGCACTAGATGTTTTGCAAACATTTATTGAAGACCCCACATACATCGCTCAGAAAAAGCTGCACAGCAACATTGATATGCACCCTATGTCTGTGAGTAAGATTTTGAAAAATTAATAAATACAAACCATTTAAAAGTTCATTTAGTCCAACAGTTAAGTGAGGATGATTACGACAGAAGAGTTGAGTTTTTGTGAACTTGTGATGCGCAAATGTGATGACAATAGAGATTTTCTGACCAACATACTATTTTCTGATGAGGCAACTTTTTTCCTAAATGGCAATGTTAACAGGCACAATTGCCGTTACTGGGCTAGTGAAAACCCACATTGGATTACTGAGTCCCATTCACAGCAACCACAAAAACTGAAACGTATGGTGTGGAATTTTAGGTAACAAAATTGTTGGACCCTTTTTCATCAATGGAAATTTAAATGCCGAACTTTACTACAATATGCTCCAAAATGAAATAATCCCAGCTATTCAAATTGCATCAGGAGAATACTTTGATAATGTATGGTTTCAGCAGGATGGTGCTCCCACCCCCATTATGGGAGACAGGTAAGAGAGTATTTGGATTTAAGGTTTCCTCATAAATGGATTGGCCGAAGAGGAGAAAATCGAATGGCCTCCAAGATCTCCCGATTTGTCACCAATCGATTATTTCCTATGGGGTCATTTAAAATCCAATGTTTATAGAAGAAAGCCTCATAATTTTGGAAGACCTAAGAAACATGATTATAGAGGAGATTGCTTTGATAACTGAAGAAATGTAGGAAACTCTGTCGAATCATTTTACACAAGATTGGCTCATTGTCAAACCGTAGAAGGAACACAGTTCGAACAATTGCTTTGACACCAAATGCAGGTAAAACGTTTGTTGTAAGACTTTTCTAACAGCATACATTATTTTTTATTTGTAATAAGAAATCAATAACATAAGTATTTCCATAATTGTACTGTAATAAAAACTGGCAAATTTGTGCTAATAGAACCACTTAAAATGAAATTTTTGTTTTATTTAATTGAACATTTAAAAAAATGCTAAAAAATTAGTGTAACACATTTTTGTGGCAAGAACCATGTTTAAAATTACATTGTTGAACATCAGTAAATTTT
This sequence comes from Homalodisca vitripennis, assembly GCF_021130785.1. Classification (NCBI taxonomy): domain Eukaryota; kingdom Metazoa; phylum Arthropoda; class Insecta; order Hemiptera; family Cicadellidae; genus Homalodisca; species Homalodisca vitripennis. The sequence continues at coordinate 152,536,995 of NC_060210.1, read as the reverse complement.
CAATACTAAAAATGCTCTATTTTCTGATAGAATAATTCCTTTGAGATGCGGTTTGTGGCATTCAATTCAGTAAGCTATTACCTTTAAAATTATGTATCACAAGGTATGGGCTTCCATTAAGAATATTCACGATACCCTCGGCAGGACGTCCCCCCGTTGGTGTGACATAACAAAACATTGTTTCCACAAAGTAGATGCCCAATCTCTATCACGATTGTAAGAGGTTTCAAATTTATATTTAAATTATTAAAGGATATATTTGGGTGTTTCCAGACATAATATACACCCTGTATATATATATATATATATATATATATATATATATATATATATATATATATATATATATATAATTTGAAATGGTGAATATAGGTGAAATGTATATATTTGTATATACATATAGATGACTAATAAGCCACTCAGTTCAGCTTTTGTCTATCTACCTAGGCCTATACCTATCATAGTTTATGAACTATTCTCTCTTTATCAGTGATC